>NC_091155.1:19372575-19487575 GCF_040958095.1 Procambarus clarkii
CCACAGGAGGTCCATCGAAACTTACAACCTGTGGCTGGAGGAGTTTATAGGTCTGACTCCTGAGAAGTAGTGAAGTTTGATTTTTTGTTTTTAGATGTTTACAAGATTGCAACTTGCGATGGTATTTAGCCTGTGGTGGGCTTGACTTGGGTTTTTTAATGTGAGTTTGCATTGTGTCCATAGCAAAGGTGTTAAGCATGTTGGGTATACTGTCCATATGAGAACAGAGGGTAGCTTGGCCCTCTGCTGGACTTGTCTTTATGTATGAGGATGCATTGTGCATAACTTGGCACTGTGCGTGACCTGGCACTGTGCATGACATAGCACTGTGAAGGAGTTTGATAGGTGCATGACTGGTCATTGTGCTTGACTTGGTACTGTGCATAAACACAAAAAACTAGCATGAGGAAGGCCACAGCGAAGCGAAGACCAAATCCAATTACCTCCACTTGAAGCAGCAAGCATTGGTAGACCTCCCACAAGTGCGCTTCAGGGAACAAGTCCACTTCAGGAGAGAAACCAACTTCAGGATGCATGCCAATAAAAGTTATATTGAGAAGAGGAGGAGGAGGAGGAGGAGGAGTAGATGAAGTACAAGCATTTTGATTGGTCATGGAAGATAGGCCGCCCACGGCCACAAGTTAATGACAGCTCTCACAATAGCCGCTTTGATCAAGGCGACATAGATATTGCACTAGTGACTTGTACTGGTAGATGGCCTTCCTTTACGAGGTAATATCACCTTGTACTGGAAAAAAATACTTCTCAAGTTCACATTACTTTTTATCTTGGAAGCTATACCTTAACTACGTTAGAAGCCAATGCTTCATATGTTAACATCATAGTACACTGGTGGAAGCAATGTAATGTTAACATTGTCCACATCATAACACCATCTTAAAATGGAGGGGGCAAGAGATAGGTAAAGAATAGGGAGTATAATTTTTTAATCAAATCATTTACCTCTCCACAACAGCCCCCTTGCTCTCTCCAACCCTCCACCATATGCCCAACCCTCCATGTCCTCTACAAGCCTCTCTCTCCTGCTCCCCATCACCACTCCTCTACACTCTCTACACCAGTCTTATAATTAATGTCCTAGACTTCTTCCTCATCTCTTCTTGCTCTACACGAAAGAGAGCCTTGTCGTCAGGTCAGACCCCATCCTGCACAGATTAGACAGGGTCCTTCGAGCCAGTCTTGATTGCCTATCTACAGTCCATACTTAAGACTTGACCATCTGTGGATGGTCAAGTTGCCTATGTAAATGGGATAATAGGCAAGCTGAAATGGGAAACGCTGAAAAATGGTTCGCCAGCGATTTTCAAAGATTGCACTGCTGGAGAAAATCAGGAAACAAGTCAAATTGGAGTGAGAATGTGGCTATTTAAGAACAGACTCATGAGTAACGATGAGAGGGCTGGGATACGAATGGAGGTGAGTAACAAGCCGAGTACCGCAGGGATCTGTATTGTGACCCAGGTTGTTCCTGGATGATTTTTAAACACGTAGCTAAAAGAAGGAAGATCCTATGACGAGAACAAGTCACAATAGCCTGGCTGAACACACATAACTAACCTACACGTGTGAAATGAGAGTGACGACGTTTCGGTCTGTCTGAAACACCCTAGGAAGTCGACACTGCGAAGTTTTGACGTTATAAAGGGTACAGACCGGACCGAAACGCCGACATATAAGGGGGCCCAAAAAAGACCGAAACGTCGACATATAAGGGGTCCAGAACGGACCAAAACGTCAACATAAAGGGTCCAGAACAGACCGAAACGTCGTCATCTTAATTTCACGTGTGTTTTGTGATGTTTATTAAGATCCCACACACTAATGTTTACAAATGATCCAAAACTCATAAAAAGTCACTCGAGTAAGATTTCAGAATGTTCCCAGAGGACTTAAGACTTAAACTTAAGAACTGGCAGATAAAAGCTCTACTTGGCCTAAAGCCCCGCAAGCACAACTAGGTGAGTACACACACAGCTGCAAGCTAAGTGCCCAAATGAGCCACAGAGACACTACAAAGAACCTTCTCAGTGTCAGAGTAGTTAGTAAATGGAATGCATTAGACAGTGATGTGGTGGAGGATGACTCCATACACAGTATCAAATGCGAACAAGCCTGAACGGTCTCCAGGCATATATGCAACAGAAAATTGCATTTGATCTGTTACAGTATCAAATGTAGATACGATAGAGCTCTCAGGAATCTGTACACCAGTAGATTGACAGTTGAGAGGCGGGACCAAAGAGCTACAGCTCAACCCCCGCATGCACAACTAGATGAGTATACACACACACACACACAATCAAGCAATAGATCGATCTATTCCAATCAGGCAAATATTGACAACCGCAGAATATGTTTGCAGGAGAAGCATATTGATGAGGATTATGGTAAAGAGCATATTAATCAAATAGAAGGGGTTTAGGAGGGGATTGTATAGATGGATGACCATAAATGGAGGGAAGTAGCTAGAGGGAAGTCGGGAGGAGAGTAGTTTTTGTAGGAGATCGGCAGGTGTTAAACAAGATCAGTACGGCAGGTGGAGATGCAGGTGAGAGATTACTGAGGCTACGGGAGACAAAGAGAGACATAGGGAGGAAGGAGGCAAGGGAGAGAGAGAGAGAGAGAGAGAGAGAGAGAGAGAGAGAGAGAGAGAGAGAGAGAGAGAGAGAGAGAGAGAGAGAGAGAGAGAGAGAGAGAGAGAGAGTAGGGAAGGACAGCCGACTAAATAGAGCATGTACTTATGGGGCACAATAAAAGGTAAATCAGGATTGGAGAGGTTTGGGATAAGGAAATAAGTTGTCAATAATATCACGGTGACGAAAAATAATTTGATAATATGATTAGAATCAATTTACATCTATAGGTGTAAATTAATTCTGAGATTTATAGATACAGATAGTTAATTTGTTAGTAAAGTGGAGTTATAGTTTAATGGTACTTGTGCAGGCTTAAGAAACCTCCTAAGATTTCCCAACGTCAAGAAAACGGTCAATTTAAAGTTTTGTCTCCTAACCTACCAGAGGACCCAAAACAGAAAACGGAACAGTATGTCACCATTTTCAAGTACGACAATTTTTGGCCTAATGTAACGCAATACGATCGAAAAGCGACATTCTTTGCAGGAGGAGAGGTTGACAGGTTGCAAGAATGTCTTGTCAGAAGACGAGCTTGTCAGAGTGCTTCTAGAACTGACAAACTAATACTATCATTAACAAGTAAATTCCATGCAGAAAGACTTGTGCCTTATATTCCTTAAATAGGCGTAGGCAGCAAATAAATTGATTCTAAATCTGTGAGAATTTTGATAAATTAAAATTTCAAGAATATTTGGAGATGCAAGCAACTTTTTTACTATAATATATAATGGTAGAAACTCAAAAGAAAAATTTACACTAAACAAAACTGGGAATGTTTAATAATATATTGCCAACTGATATTGTAAAAATAATTTGGCACCTGATATCTCAGCTCTAAATTGGCACCTGATATCTCAGCTCTAAATTGGCACCTGATATCTCAGCTCTAAATTGGCACCTGATTTCTCAGCTCTAAATTGGCACCTGATATCTCAGCTCTAAATTGGCACCTGATATCTCAGCTCTAAATTGGCACCTGATATCTCAGCTCTAAATTGGCACCTGATATCTCAGCTCTAAATTGGCACCTGATATCTCAGCTCTAAATTGGCACCTGATATCTCAGCTCTAAATTGGCACCTGATATCTCAGCTCTAAATTGGCACCTGATATCTCAGCTCTAAATTGGCACCTGATTTTGTATTTAGCAGTAGCGACTGTAGTCGTAGCACTATTAGGAGTATTAATACGACAAGCTCCTTGTTCTGCCTTTCCTGTCACATGTTTAATCTGTCACTTACACATTGTGCTGCTTCAGCAGGTTGGAGAATAGTTTGGAGGAGTGAAATGTATGAGTGAATAACCTTACTCTTCAATACGCTGAGCTATTATGCATATAATTATTAATAGTGTAGTAGAAATTCTGTACTTCCTCAGCACAGATGATAGCTGAGTGATAGATTTTTAGGTCTTAAGGTACGTCCATTTTCTCCTCGAATATCCATTTCACATAAAATCTCTCTTTCTCTCTCTCTCTCTCTCTCTCTCTCTCTCTCTCTCGCTCTCTCTCGCTCTCTCTCTGGACCTGTAAACACAAAACCAGTTCACTAACCACGGTACCGCATATCCCCTTTCCATTTTATATAGTAGCTATTAACCGTTAATGAATACCTATTAGAGATATTACGGGGCTGCTATGACCACGCCCACAATGGTCGTAGGTGCTGCATTGATGTGGGTGGTCCACTGGACCATCTTCAAGACCCCGCAGAACTAGTCTTTCTGACGGAATCTAGTCTTTGTGGAAGAACCTACTCTTTGTGTCTGAATCTGGTTTTTGTGAAAGAACCTAATGATTGTGTAAGAATTAGTTTTTGTAGAAGAAATAGTCTTTGTGTCAGAACCTAGTCTTTGTGGAAGAACTAGTCTTCTACACCTGATCCTCACACACCTGGTCTCCCCCATCTTCCAGACCCGATACATCTGTTCGCCCCTACATTCTAAACACTTTGCGCAAGGTCCAGCCCGTTTTCTTGATTTCCCCATTCTTAAAAAATCCAAGTATTTTGCCTAACCCGAATCTAATGAACCTAATCAACGCACGTTAACCAACTGCGATACATGCATCGATAACGTCAGTACTTTAATGTTTTACTAATACATCGCATTTGGTCATTTCTATAAAAGAAAAATCTCCATGTTAGTGTTATTAGTGTTAGCAAAGGTTGACAACCCGGTTCCCCTTCCAGCTGTTACATACATGGAAGGGATCTATCTATCCTATGGTCCTTTTCCACGTGGGGCGTTTCCGACCCTCTTTTGTCCCCCCGAAATATAACTAGCACCTTTACCCCTCAGGCAATGCGTGATGTTCGGTGTTATTTCAACGCAACGCTTAAATCGATGGAGAAAAATCAATTACTCGCTTGTTCAAATAGTGTTGTTTACATTGTGTTAGCTTGTAATTAAGTAACATAAAGAATTCCACTGGCAGGGGATAGTTCCTTGTACAGTAAGTAATGTGAGATAACGAGAAAAAACTTGTACCAGAGACCATTAAACCACAGTCCGCCCTTCTGCCGATCATTACACAATCTGGAGGAAAAAAATAAGATCCAGTAAATCCCATTGTTTCTACGGATTTGCAAGGCCAGCACGACCCTATTATTCCCTATAATCTTACTTCCACGAGCACGTAAGTAAGCAATGTAAATTGTGATCAAATCTTCATCTGGGTAGCATTCAGGATAAGAGACAGACGAACTACAAACGTAAGTATGCTTCACACACAGAGGTCGTAGCTCAGTCGATTAAGGCAGTGTCTGGGATGCTCCCGGACGCAGGTTCGAATCCTCGTCACGGCCCATGTGGATTTGTTCGTAAGTATGCTTGTGTGGGTATAATTAAGAACGGCAGCATTATTCCAAGTGGGCACATCGCCAGTCTTGCAAATTCCCAGATCATCTTTGAGAACGAGAGTGTCAAGAGGAAATGCTTGGAAGAGGCAATCATTCAGCAAAACATCTTCTTTCATCAGAACCAGAACAGTGCTGCTTTCAGAAAGGATCGATTCGAGCAGAGGACGTGAACGAAGCACTGTTCGAGAGAAGTAAATACATCATCAGTTGTGATTAGTGTATACTGTATTGTGATCATTATATACCCCCCTTAAGACTGTCTTAAAAACTCCACGCTCTTCATTCTTCAGAAACAAACATATCAAAGCGTAATCCACAAATAAAGTCTTCCCGTAATCTGGTGTTTCAGATAATAATAACAGGGAACATCGACACTGAGTGAGCACAGAAACACAGAGGTCAAGGTTAACAACACTCCAGGGGCCAGATTCACGAAGCAGTTACGCAAGCACTTACGAACCTGTACATCTTTTCTCAATCTTTGGTGGCTTTGTTTACAATTATTAAACAGTTAATGAGCTCCGAAGCACCAGGAGGCTGTTTATAACAATAACAACAGTTGATTGGCAAGTTTTCATGCTTGTAAACTGTTTAATAAATGTAACCAAAGCCGTCAAAGATTGAGAAAAGATGTACAGGTTCGTAAGTGCTTGCGTAACTACTTCGTGAATCTGGCCGCTGATTAGTTGAGACAGCACAAAGACATTTACATCAATTGCGCCTTTACAAAAGACATCATAAAGGTAAGCATTCTCAGCAAGACGCACCAGGAGGCGAAGCAGGACGCCGCAGGAGCCGAAGAACATGTCTGCCAGCCCCTCGCAGCGGCAATTTCCCTTTAGCAATCAACCTTTCCAGAAGACGAAGGAAGGGAGCAAAGACGTTCCCAGCTCCCTGGAGACGACTCCCGCAAGGGGATTCGAGACACTTGACCCTCCAGTTCAACTGGAAGACCAAACCTCTCATTTACCGGCAGTAATGCCATCATCCTGAATGAGTAATCACCCACCGTACGTCCAACAGTCACGCACTCTGTACTCTCTATGGTCTTGGAGAGCCAATCCTTGCGAAATAAACAGCCACGCTACACGAGGTCTCCAGCGTAAACAAGGTATGTTTTATGGTTAAAGAAATAACCCTCCATTGTCTCGTAGCAATCGTCACGTTGTGCGTGGATAGAGCTAGCCGAGGCTAGTAAGCGGATAAAAGGAATACAAAAAATAGGATAACAGAATAATTTGGCGAAGGATTGGGTGCAAAAACGGTAGATGGAATGCTACAGGGAGAGACTTTTGGGACATTATATATGAGATCTAAAGCAATTCAAAGAGTCATCCGAGTTTGGGGAAGATTGTTAGAGGCAGCGTAGAGAGGGAGAGAGAGAGAGAGAGAGAGAGAGAGAGAGAGAGAGAGAGAGAGAGAGAGAGAGAGAGAGAGAGAGAGAGAGAGAGAGAGAGAGAGAGAGAGAAATAAGAGAAAAAGAGAAGTGGGTGGATAACGCTCCAGTGATGCGTTTCCTTGTGAACGAGACACGTTACCACACTAATGATGTACCCCCTCCCTCCCCCAATCCTCCCCCAATCCTCCCCCAATCCTCCCCCCACCGTTCACCTGTGTTGCTAAAGGTCAGACGAACTGTGCCTAGAGTTGGTCGCCAGAGGGAATTGATCTCAGCCCCGCGGGCCTCGCCTGCATCTTGATGGCAAGGTCTCAGTTCCCTTAACCCCCGACTACGACTCAATATGCCTAGGACTCAGTACCGCGGGCTCTAACTGCGCCTTAATGGCCAGGTTTAAGCGCTTCTGGCCTCTACTGCGCCGGCGCAATAGGAAGTGCTGGTGGCGATGAGGTCTTCACGCCTCGTTATCCCTCAGTCACTAAGCTATAACCATTCATTAGAGTCACTTAGCGCACGAAACACACGCACTTACACCGCGTCTCTCACGATCACGCATCACAGCCCGCAAATTATAATTAAACCATGCAGGCGCTTTGCCATCTAGATTAAGTGAATTACTTACATACCAGCAGTCACACACACACATACACATGATCATAAGAACATGATCACCACATTCAAGATTCTCAAGGGAATCGACAGGGTTGATAAAGACAGGGTATTTAACACAAGGGGCACACGCACTAGGGGACACAGGTGGAAACTGAGTGCCCAAATGAGCCACAGAGATATTAGAAAGAACTTTTTTAGTGTCAGAGTGGTTGACAAATGGAATGCATTAGGCAGTGATGTGGTGGAGGCTGACTCCATACACAGTTTCAATTGTAGATATGATAGAGCCCGATAGGCTCAGGAATCTGTACACCTGTTGATTGACGGTTGAGAGGTGGCACCAAAGAGCCAGAGCTCAACCCCCGCAAGCACAACTATATGAGTACACACACACATACACACACACATACACATACACACACACACACGCCGTTTACGGTGCTAACTGAACGCTTACTAAAAACAGGCGAAATCTACAAAACCGCTAAGCGTTCCCATAAATTATAGTCGTTTTATGTACGCAATCCTCGCGTACAGTACGTACCTACAGCAAGGGGCAAGATGCATGTTTCCATAACCTCGAGAAAGGTGTCTCCTCAGCCTCACTAGAGACTGACACACACACACTTTAGTAGCGGATTCTTGAGAAGCAGAAGATAAGAACAAAGGAAACAGCAGAAGGTCTATTTGGCCATATGAGGCAGATCCTACTTACATCCACTCCTTTTTATATCTGCCCCTATTTATATTCACCTTTGTGATGGCTTCAGGTAAGACTGGAGGCTTCAGGTAGATGTTAATGAGCTACTAGAAGAAGTTGAGTTATATAACAATGGCTGAAAATGATATAAAGCTTATGAAATAAAGTTTAAAAGAGGAAAATGAGGAATATTCCCAGAAAATATGGGCAAGTTACAAAGCTCAAAAAAAAGTTCCGTGACATCAAAACCAATATTTGGAAGAAGACATTGAATAAAGACGGAAGGGAAGAGACATTATATGTAGTTATAACGCCAAGCTCGAAACCTTAGGTACAAATGAACCAAATAACACATATAACAGTCGAACATCCGAATCGTTTTCAGAAACCTAAAGACCAAAACATTGAGAGTCAAGAATATCACCTCAACATATCCAGAACTAGATTATAACCCCAAGTGTATAACCAACATTGATAAATCCCCAGAGCTAAAGAAGAACTGCGGACGGATCATATAGAAACTGCAAGATATACCCCTGACTTAAGAGAGAGCCGAGATGTGAGGCAAGGTTAGGTAAACTGTACCTGATATAACATAATCCTAGGTGGCGTAATGGTAGCAATCTCGCCCCGCACTACGCAAGTGATTTGGTCTGGGTTTGTATCCTAGCCGGGTTGGTTAGGGTTGGAGGATTGATTAGACACCAGTCCTTCGCCTCTGTTCACCCAGAAATATTTAAACACCTGGTTGTTAACCCATTGGCTGGTTGTGTTCCAGGGGAAACTTAGTGGGTAAGGCTGATAGCTTTCCCTTCCCATAGCTCATAGCATGAGCTATGGGAAGGGAAAGCTATCAGCCTGCTAACAGGAGTCAGAAGTCATCCGTTCTTGTACCCACCTGTGAAAAAATGTATTTTCCTACAGCTTAACAAATGTACGTAGAAGAGGAACACACTGATTAGTTTAAACTTGTTGCCATGGAGAAATTACTAACCAAATATATAGATAAAAAAGAAAATCCGGCACGTCCCCAGAACAGGAAATATTTGCCAGGTTGCTCGAAGAATGTGAAGAGTGAGCTAGTGAGCTCTTGTCTTGTATATTCATCATATCGTAAAAGTTGAGCAGTGAACCGGAATCATGGAGCGAGGGCTGCAAATGTTGTGCTAATTGTTAAGACGGAAAAATAAATAATTTGCGTCGAACTGTTGGTCAGTTAACTGAACGTCTGTAGCAGGAAAACTGTTGACTCGAATATCACAGAAAAATAGCATAAAAAAATTAGTTTACATCGTCATAAATGTATGTTAACAAATGATTTACTAAATGGTTTGACTAAGAGTCGCTCATGCTTAACACATTTTCTCTCATTTTTTTTCTAACATCTTACAAGCAATCACTTCTTCCCCAACAACACTTTTATCTTTCTAACAATCCTCCCCCCACCCACCTCCCACTGGAAACACTCCCACTCTCCACCTCCCACTGTAAATGCTGTCACTCCCACCAATCTCTGGAAACGATGCCTCTCTCCACCTCTTTAGGAACCACTGTCACCCTCGACACCCTGAAAACTGTCATCCTCCACACCTACATTACACACCCTGACTACCTGTCCCTTTCTGAGTGCACGTAAGGTCCACAGACCTTAATACTCAAGGAAGGAGCATATCTTGGGACCTCACTCCGTGGAGTACAAGTTGGAGCATCCGGCTCTCACAGGTCAGATTGGAAGGTCAGCCAGTTATCTAAGGCCTGTGTCCTCAACCAAGGTTGTGGGTGTGTGTTTAATCACCTAGTCGTATTTACCTAGAAGTGCTTGTAGGGTCGAGCCTCAGCTCTTCAACCGCAAATTTCCAGTCTTATATCGACTGTTAAAGCTTATGTATCTCACCGTACTTCCTATATAAAGTGTTTATTGAGCTCGTCACAACAGTCACTTCTTGTAGTCCATTTCACTTCGTCTCAAATCTTACATTGAAAAGTCTCTCTATCCCGTTGTTTCTTATTTTAAACATCATCTGTACACCGTCAATCTACCACTATATCTTATACGTTGTTAACATATCTTCCCTATTTGTAAGCTCCTCCAACTTGTTGAGGTAAGTTTTCTCAGCTCATGTGTGTCTTACTGAGTCAGTTATGAGAACAAACTTCTCACATCTGAGCTTTCTCTAGTTTTAGCGAGAGCTGTTTTACGAGTCGCCTCATAGCTATGTATACCCAAGTGCTCGTTGTACATATGTTTTATATAATGTTCTGACTTTTTCTTTTTCTCTAGGTGCCTAAAAGCTACACGATCATTTGTCATTTTCGCCAACGTGCAAATGCGGCTTTGTTAATGTTTGTCTCAGATGTTAGTTAGGGAGTTTTATTAACGCAGAGATATTTCTCTTCTTCCATCTACGGGGGGATGTCTCACTTTTAACCTATGCTGACCCCTGGTATCTTCTTTTCCTCGTTCCTTTGATCATTACGTTGCATTTTTCAGGGTTGAAGTCTAGCAACCATATTTTTTGATCAGTTGCAGTGCATTAAGGTCTTTTTGTAGTCTCCTGCAGTCACCTTCCATTGTGAGCCCCTTCGTTAGCTTTGCAACGGTCAAAAACAATGTCATGAATGATTCACAGACTTCGTCCTTGATACACATACAGATTTCAGAAACATCATATTTCTGGAGATGAGGAGTCACAATAACGTGGCTGAAAAATGTTGACCAGACCACACACTAGAAAGTGAAGAGACGACGACGTTTTGGTCCGTCCTGGACCATTCTCAAGTCGATTGTGTGTGATTTAGAATAGATAATCGACTTGAGAATGGTCCAGGATGGACCGAAACGTCGTCGTCCCTTCACTTTCTAGTGTGTGGTCTGGTCAACATAATATTTCTCAGTTCTCACCCCTTAATCTTTATTTCCTACACAAGATGTTCCCCATACCCAGCTCCGTACTCTTATGTTTACTACAGTTTGTCCTCAAGTTTGCTCTGGGGTCTATTGGACGAGCAAATGTCTATCACATTCTGGCACCTGATTTAATACAAAGTCAGTTCACTATTCTCCTACCCCTTCTATCACATACATTTAATTGAAAAACTGTAATATATTGTTTGTTGTTGTTTTAGATTTAGCTAATCAGAACGAAATGACCATGTAGCACGGGCTATAGTGAGCCCGTAAGAACTCAATGTAATAGACTTCTAACTGTAATAAATTTGCTAGAACTTATATAGTTCCGCCCACCCTCTCTCTCTCTCTCTCTCTCTCTCTCTCTCTCTCTCTCTCTCTCTCTCTCTCTCTCTCTCTCTCTCTCTCTCTCTCTCTCTCCCCAAATTTATCATCTATACCTCTCTCTCTTTACGAAAATAACAATTAATTGATTTTTGTTCCTTACAGGTAAATATTCTTTACCACTCAACGTGGTTTTGGCATCTACCAAGCGTCTAGGTAAAGATAAACATCTTGTGTTTGTCTTGGGTGATGCCAACAACAGTCTACTAATACTATGTGATTTTGTCCGTTAAATAAGTAGTTGCGTGTAGGAGTGGTCATGACCCATCAGGAAGGGCATGGATGGGTCATAGGCTTCAGGGAAGAGGATGGATCACGACTCGTCAAGATGTGCATGGATAGGCAAGGGTTTCAAGGAGGAGGGAGGATAGGCCATGGTCTTCACGGAGGTAAATGGGGCCATAGGCTTGGTGCTGGTGGATGGGGCCATAAGCTTCCTTCACAAGTAGTCAGAGGTGGTGCTGGATTCATGGGCTTTAAGCAGGGGTGTGTGTGTGTGGGTTCATGGCACATTAGTAAGGTGGTCAGATTGCGTCATGGTAATCGTGGGCCATCAAGGACGAGGCAGGATGGTCATGGCCCATCAGGGAGAATGTGGGAGTGTAATGGGCCATTACGGAGCTGAGTACTCTATACACAGCCTCTTGGATATCTGTACTAATTTCAACTCCCCAGAAAGTCATACAACATTCTGTTTACATCGATAACTATAATGACGTGACTTTAGTCTGGTCATTTAGAGTTTTTAGTGATTATATATATATATATATATATATATATATATATATATATATATATATATATATATATATATATATATATATATATATGTGTGTGTGTGTGTGTGTGTGTGTGTGTGTGTGTGTGTGTGTGTGTGTGTGTGTGTGTGTGTGTGTGTGTGTGTGTGTGTGTGTGTGTGTGTGTGTGTGTGTCTGGGTGTGTGTGTGTGTGTCTGGGTGTGTAAATATGTACTATTTTATGCAGTATATATGTTGGTCCACGTATGTATATTGTAGTAAAAGCTACATGTCTATGCGATACATCAGGTGTACATATAAGGACACGAGTCCTTATATACAAACAAGACACAACCACGTCAAGGCTACTACGCCCGCTGCTGGCTAGTATTTATACCGGACCCTTGTACCGGTCTGAGTCTCTCTCCCGACCTCTCCCTCTCTCTCTCTCTCTTCCACCCTCACTACCCCCACTCTCACCTCTCTCTCTCTATCTTCCACCTTCACTACACCCTCCCCAAACCTTACCTTGGTGTCTTCCATGCCTCCTCATCTCTCTCTCTCTCTCTCTCTCTCTCTCTCTCTCTCTCTCTCTCTCTCTCTCTCTCTCTCTCTCTCTCTCTCTCTCTCTCTCTCTCTCCCACCTTCATCTCAACACCATTACCTCTGTGTCATCTACTCTCTTTCTTTACCTACCTCTCTCTATTCCACCTTCTCACCAAGTTTCGTACATCCAAACTCTCCCTCTGTCTTTCATGTCTTCGTCAGCTTTCCTATCCACCTCCTCATCTACCTCTATCTTCCACTGCTTTTTAACTATCTCTATTTCTTCCCCACTTTTATCTTCCACCCTCTTACCACCTTTATCTTCCCCTCCCTGCTCGCTATCTCTTATTTAACACCTTTATCACTATTCTCCTCTCCAACTCTCTCTTCCACCCCTTAACTCTCATTTTTCAACTCTTCTCCAGCCTCTCTCTCTCTCTCTCTCTCTCTCTCTCTCTCTCTCTCTCTCTCTCTCTCTCTCTCTCTCTCTCTCTCTCTCTCTCTTGGCCCCTACCGCCTCTAGCGCTCTAGTGGAGTGGTGTGAAGTCTTGAGAGCCTCAGACGTGCTCTCAGACGAGAATAAGAAGTCACAGCACGTCCTTCATTGCAGCTGGACGTGTAGTTTGGTTGTTGTTTACTACGAGAGACCTGGACTGGTCCGGCAGGTTCCGACTACTCCAACCGGTTCCTTGGCGGGACCGGCTTTACAGACATCTTATGTGGAAAGATAATATGTAATTGCAGATAAGACAATAGGTTCAGTGTTTAAGAAAAGATTTATTAATGAGAGGATGTTAGATTCTTCATTGTTATGCTAGTGTCAAAGAACGTTTTGACTGGCTAAGACAATACAATCTGCCAAGATGTCTCTCTCTCTCTCTCTCTCTCTCTCTCTCTCTCTCTCTCTCTCTCTCTCTCTCTCTCTCTCTCTCTCTCTCTCTCTCTCTCTCTCTCTCTCTCTCTCTCTCTCTCTCTCGATTGTTGCATAGCTTGCCATATTGAATCCTCCTGTGTGTCCTCTCTTTAGAGGTTCCACTACTCTCCTACTAGCAATTTTTCCATCATCTTACAAGAGATGCACGTCAGTGCATCAACAGTTTGTGATTTAGAGGTTGTCTGTCTTCGTTACTTTGTTGTTTATGATTCGCTAGCTGGAGCAAAAAAGTTCCAAGTAGCACGGGCTATGGTGAGCCCGTGGTGGACTTGTCTGCCTATCTTCGTTAAGGTTTTCACTTTATTTGCAGGTTTCCAGGTGTCCGGGAGCTCTGTATTTACCAGTGTTGCGTTATGGACTGTATTTAAAGGGTTACATAACATCACTGCTTCCTCTTTCAGTGACGACGGTGACATCTCGTGTAACTATATGTCTTTACTTGAAATAAGTAAGAAAAGGCATATATATGTCTTATGGCATATATGGCATATATATGTCTTATATGTCTTTAGTTACGTACAAATCCTTCCGATGATTCGTTACACTCAGATGTGAGCATATGACCCAATATTGGCTCTGCTCTCATGTGTCAGAGCATCACTTTGGTTCAGTTTTGAAGACTTTTTATAACCTATTAACTCCTGCCAGATTTTTGTCACAATTTCTTCCTGTGATCCCCCCTCTCTTCTTAGCTTGATAAATTCCTCCTTTTCCGTTGTCTTCTGAGAAGTTTGTACAATAGATTAGGTTCGTCTTTCGTTTTTGCCGCTGTGTTATTTTGAAACTGCCTCTCATTTTGAACAAATCCACAAGGGCCGTGACGAGGATTCGAACCTACGTCCGAGAACATCCCAGACGCTGCTTTAATCAACTGATGTATAAACTCTTTTGATACATCACGCTATTGTGGTTTCTGTGTGCCTTTCATTTTCTCTCCTTTCTCTTCTATACTTGTTTCTTGTCCTACATAATGCCTCCTTTCTGTTTGCCTCGCTATTCTGCTGCCTATATTTATAATACGCATCTCATTTCTTGTCACTGGCATGTTTTGCATTTTTTGGGGCCATTATTAACCCTGTCCTTTTTGTCTGCTTCAAATGTATGTATTTCTCAGTGGTTTGTTTGTATTGCTGGACAACATACCTCATTATCGCAGATACTGTCTTACTCTCAATTCATTCATTCTAGATATTGTATTTACCCTTTATTGTATTTTTATTGTATTTTCTGCGTTCCATCCAGGACTTTCTTACTTCAGCTTCTATCCTACTTTCTTTCTTAATTCAGCTTCATGACCTAATGCAATGATGAAGCGGTTTCTGGCGTCTAAGTGATGCTTCATTTTAACAGAAGTAGGAGACACCATTTCGGGTCTGTACTGGGTGGTATACTCACTTTACAATCAACCTCTTTTTACAATGTATCTATCGAGCCATTTTTTAAAGCTAGCTGTGTCATTTGCATCAATGTTAATAGTCGGGAATGAATCCAACTGGTCTACCACCCAGTCTATCAAACCAGTTCTTCATGAAATCGCTCCTGAAGGTGAAGTTCTCAAGTCTACGATTGTCATGTAGGTAAGACACTCTTTTATTTATTTATTTACAAGACGGTACAATGGGTTTGTGAGAGGACTTATTGGTATTTTTACATTCTTCCAAAGCCATTAACATGCATAATTTCGTTTCTCGTCTTTCAATTAAGACACTTGTCATGCAGCTGCACCGTGTATCATGCAGATACGACATTTGTCATGCAAGATTGACGATTGACATGCCACATAAGACACTTGTCATTCAAGTATGACAGCAGATAAAGGGGGGCATAAGAACCCTTTACCACAACCAGCAGACAGCCAATCATGTAGCATATTTCAGTTTTTATTAATGTCCAACTGTCATCGAAGACAGAGCTCTGCAATCATTTGTCTCGTATAATTGCCTTCGTAAATCTTTCAGACAGGCGTAGAGTACAATTGTTCTGCTGTAATTTCTTCAAGCCGGTGCATTATTGCAACGATAATAGTACTTTAGATCACAAAGAGTGTTCGTACTCCACTGAAGCAGCCACCACAGTTTCACAAGGCAAAGTAATTTCCAATGCAATGTTTTTCAGTGTATAATTGCCTCCGTGGAACCCTCAGGACTTTCGCAAGAGAGAGGAATGTCGTAAAGGGCCAGGTAGCTTGCCTGACAGAGGACGGACCAAAGCCAGACAAGCTTCTCATCAGATCCACCCCATCCTAAGCCATCCTACCAAGACTCTACTCCCTCGAATACCTGGAAACACAAACCGAAACTGTGTATTTTCCGCTTGTTACAACTAGTAATAAAGTTGTTACGTCTTGGCTTAACGTGTTTATGACGAATTAGAGCGTTGATACAACTTGCTATATTGGTTGTTATAACTGGTTAGGTGGTGTTAAAAGTTGTTCGAACGTTGTACCAACGTCGTAGTTTCGGTGTGTGTTTGGCGGGATCATCTTAGACACAATTTACTGATTTTAAATAAAAAAATATATTATTTGCAATTTTCGACGAAACGAGTCATTTCTATAGTTATCTAGAGAGAAAATTATTATACTGAGGTAATTCTTTAGTCCATTCCGAGAACTATAAAATTACTGTTTTTCTATGAACTTCGAAGCATTCGGGAAATATATACATACTTCGATTCTACATTAGTCTTACCGGAAAATATAATACACTTCTCTTACAGTAAATATTTTGTTTCTCGCACTGATCTTCAGGACCAAATGGGAAGATTTTCGACCTCGGCGACACCATTGTCGAAAACATCTGAAATATTGAATCAACACGTTTTCACCACTTTAACTATATTTAATAGTTTACTAAAACGTAGGAGTTATAAATTTACAAGAGAAAGGAAAGGAGTCCTAGTCCCTTAAGCTATAAACACCAGCCATTAATGTCAGAGCAAGTCAAATGCTTGGGTAAAAAGCTCTTAAGAGTCCCAGCTCTTGTTCCAGTCAACTGTAGTTGCAGCTCTGATGTGCTGTTTCTATCTGTATGTTACTTAGTAAGAAGTATATATAAAAAGGGCAATTCTAGTCTCTCAACAAGAATGTTATTAAAGATTTTTCCAACGACTGAGAGAATATTTGCCTATGGGTTTCTACTGATATCTTGTCTTTCTTTCGGTAAATATCTTCATATCTGACCTTCCAGATAATAATAATAATAATTATTATTATTATTATTATTATTATTTATATTATTATTATATTAATATTATTATTAACTAAAAATATTTATAAGATTAATTACGGCTCAAAATGTAATTTTAATTAGCAAAAAAGGATGCAGTCTTTCAAGTGACTCCTATTGGCTGAGTGAAAGCTGAGGAGTATGATGTGAACACTTAGTCTCACCGCTCTCACCTCTGCCTCAGTAAAAGTGTGCACTGAGGTAGCCAAACCACTCTCTCCTCTTCCTCATAACTAATTTACACTGAGGCCATCAAGCCAATTTTCCCCTCTGCCTCATTGCTGGTATACACTGAGACAGTCCCAAGACTCTCTCCTCTGCCTCATTGCTGATGCTCACTGAGTCAGTTCTGCTACTCTTCCCTCTACTTCATGACTGGTGATGGGCTGTCAGTATCACTGTACCAGTTAAATGTTCAGTTAAGGGTTTGATCGTTACTGCCATCCGCCTTACAAGAAGGCGGATACCGATCGTAATACCGATCCTTGCTATCAAGCACTCAAGCCAAACACGTTCCTGGCAAACACTCAAGTCATAAACGTTTTTGATAGGTAGTCAAGTTCTAAATGTTCTTGGCAAGCACTTAAGTCTTATACAGCCTTGGTAAGTACTCAAGCTCTATAGTCATTCCTGGCAGGTACTCAAGTCAAATATGTTCCAGTCACTGCATTCAAGTTCTACCCATTCTTAGCAGGCACTCAAGTCATTCACATTTCTGGCAATCAGTCACGCTATATTCTCTCTCAGCAAGCAGGCAAGTTGTAAACGTGTCGGTTAAGCCTTCAAAAAATACAAGTTCCTGGCAATCACTCACTCAATACACGTTCGTAACAAGCACTTAAGTCATACGCTTCCCTACCAAGCACTCAAGTCATACCCGTGTTCCAGGCAAGCATGCATGTCCTACACCTTGCTTGCCCATGCAATCATCTCAGGCATATACTGAGACGTAGTGAAAATCCTCAACATCTTCAGGTGCTAAAAAAAAATCATCAACGCTAATCGTGGCTGATATGGTGACTTCCCGCGTCTGCAACAGCGGCGTTCTCACCTGCAACGGATAGCGACCATGTGTAGACTCCGTGATAATGTGCACCATGGTCGGTGGGGGATTATATGTACCGGCGTTTGCATTGTGGTCATGCACTTACTCCTAGACAGCCGGTTCATCTTGCATGCAAGCATTTGTTGTCTGGGACATGCACTGGTATCATGCAATCCTCCATCTCTCTGTCTCTCTCTCTCTCTGTCTCTGCCTCTCTCTCTCTCTCTCTCTCTCTCTCTCTCTCTCTGTCTCTCTCTGTCTCTCTCTCTCTCTCTCTCTCTCTCTCTCTCTCTCTCTCTCTCTCTCTCTCTCTCTGTCTCTGTCTCTCTCTCTCTCTCTCTCTCTCTCTCTCTCTCTCTCTCTCTCTCTCTCTCTCTCTCTCTCTCTCTCTGTCTCTCTCTCTCTCTCTCTCTAGCTAGGGCAGCCAGTACTAACATGCACAGTGGCTTTTAATGCCATTTTCCCCCCCTTCCTCCCTTGTTAATGTGTATTGCAATCATCTCTACTATGCGCGGTGTCATGTTGTACCTCAGTTAATGCCCTACGGACAGGCAATTAGCCTCAGCATCGCCCACAGCCATACCCCCACAATACGCCTTGAGCGTGGCCCGATGCCTTCTTGCAGTTCTCCAGACACGTATTGTAAACTGATGATGCTGAAGAGTCGGCCATCCGTAAGAGGGATCCTGAATAATGATAAAATTAATATCTAGTTGCAAGAGGCAGGTGCGTGTGGTGGTACCTTTGAGATCTTGAGCAGCGGCGCCATTGGTTGAGCAAGGACAAGGTGCCCCGGCTGGAGACGGGGCAAGCCTCAATCTCATTGGTCAACAGGATACCCAGCTGAGGGCTGATTGGTGGAACGCACGCGTCTTCAAGGACAAGTGTGGTGGGCAGACTCCCTGAACTTTTTTTTTTGTTTAACCCGTTCTAGGAATTAATGCACTCAGCTCCTCAAGTTTTTGACTCGTTGTTAGTTTGTTTGTTCTGTGTGTTATTGTATTGTTATTTTTGTTACACAATATACACATTTGTTAGTTATATTTTTTCTCTATTTTGTTTACTTTGACCGCCCGCGATTGGGAGGTCAATCGTCAGTGCTTGTAAAATAACCTTTGACCTTCTCCAGTCGAGATAAATAAACTTTGAATTTGTATCATATTGATCGATAGTTTAAAACCCAATTTTATTCTAGGGAATCGACATCAAGTTTCCGTCATAATAAGTCAGCCTTTGTACTAGTTATTCCTGATCGACAGTCCCTTACCTAGTCACATCCTCATCGACAGACTTTTTATTTTCTCATCATCCTGGTCGACAAACTTTCACTTTTTCCTCATTCTGATCGACAGACTTTCATTTTCCCCTCATCCTGGTCGACAAACTTTCACTTTTTCCTCATCCTGATCAACAAACTTTCATTTTCTCATCATCCTGATCGACAAACTTTCACTTTTTCCTCATTCTGATCGACAGACTATCACCTTCCCATCATCCTGGTCGACAAACTTTCACTTTCCCCTCATCCTGATCGACAGACTTTCATTTTCCCTTCATCCTGATCGACAAACTTTCACTTTTTCCTCATCCTGATCGACAGACTTTCACATTCCCCTCATCCTGATCGACAGACTTTGGTATCCTTCCTCTCTGATCTTATAATCTAATTGATTCAAATAAATAATTGACACAGATAACAAAAAAATGTTCACCTTTAACGCCAAAGTTCTGTCACATGATAAGTAAATCGATGGAAACAATTAGAACAAATCGTGGAACAAGTGGAAGGATCGATAGAACATAAAGGAACACAGAGAAAAAAAGTTACAATGCATCAGGCATGACAAGAAGCAAGTTTGGTGAAACAGAAGAAGCAGGATCACTGAAACAGACCATCAATAAAATACTAGAAGCAGCAGCAGCAGCAGCAGCAGCAGCAACGGCACATCCACGTGAAAGTCTACGGAGCTGAGTCAGCATCTTTCAACTCTTGAAAAGTTTGATTAGGATTCGGTATGGTGGATTATTCAATGAATGGTTTCATTATAGAATGAATGGGCGTGAATCATTATACCCTGAATGGATGAGAAGCATTATACAATGAACGGGTGTGATGCATCATACAATGAACGGGTGTGACGCATCATATAAGGAATGGGTATGATGCATCACACAATGATGGTTGTGATGCATCATACAATGATGGGTATGATGCATCACACAATGATGGGCGTGATGCATCATACAATTAACGGATCTGATTCATTTCACAATTAAATGGGTTGTCATATATTATACAATGAAGTGGCTTGATATGCATTATACAATGAAGTGGCTTGATATGCATTATACAATGAATTGATGTAATACAGTATACAACAAATAGAAGTAATACATTATTTAGTGAATGGGTGTAATTCATACCAAATGTATTAATGACCCCCATAAAATTGAATAAGAATTCTCCATTACAAAACTAGCTGGCGTATTGAATAATAGAACAATAGCAACACTCAATAAAACTAGAACTCAGGGGAGAGAAGGTTGCAGTCCATTGCACTGCCACAGTATTAACCGAGTATCAGAGAAAGTTTTGAGGCACGCAACATGGCAGCTTTCAGAACTGAAGAGCCACAGTAACAATGAGAGGCTGAGAGAATCGAACCCCACAACGTTGGGAAAAAGAACAGTCAGTTGGGATATGGTAAGAGTGTATGAGATTTTAAGGGAATTGCCAAAGAGGACAAAGAGGTAATGCTTACAGTGAGAAACAGTAGGAGTAAGGGGGATATGAATGGAAGCTGGAGACTCAGATGAGGTGGAGGGAGGGAAGAGTGATGCTCTAGCTTGACTTGACAATCGACTTGAGAATGGTCCAGGACGGACCGAAACGTCGTCGTCCCTTCAATTTCTAGTGTGTGGTCTGGTCAACATGCTCTAGCTTCTTGCAGGTCCGTATTCAATCCCCGACCGTCCAAGTGGTTGGGTGCCATTCCTTTCCTCTGTTTTATCCCAACTCATTGACATCATAGCCCTTCCAAGTGCTACCCTGGAAACACAAATCGTAACTGTCTCTATTTTCCGCTTGTTACAACTTGTAATAAAGTTGTTACATCTTGGCTTAACGTGTTTATGACGTATTAGAACGTTGCTATAACTTGATATATTGGTTTTTATAACTGGTTAGGAGGTGTTAAAACTTGTTCGAACGTTGTAGCAACGTCGTAGTTTCGGTGTATAGATAGTCTTAATGGCTTAGTGTTTTCTGGTGACATTTACCTTACCTACCTTAATGTAAGAGTTCAATAAGCTACTTCAAAGGAAAGCTCAATAATAAACATGGCGAATAATAGGCATTGCATGAACTGTTCCAGGGCTGGAAAGGTGGGGCTAGGAAGCTAGTGCTCGACTTTGCTAACGAATCTAAGTAAGTACATTTAGGAGAGCACATGCAAAATGTAAACAACTTGTTTACTGTGGACATTGGAGTATATTTTTGCCTGCATTTACTTGGAAAAATATATAAATATCCAGGATAATAAATCTGAATTAATGTATAAAGAACAACTCATTTTACATAAGAATAGTCGAGATGGCTGAGGCCAGACACCAAGTTGAAGGGAACCGTCAGCAACTCCCAGCTCTGTTGCAGGTGTGTGGTTTCTCCTGCTGAGCCCACGCTCCCACCCCCACCACACCTCCCACACCCCCACCACACCTCTCACACCCCCCAACACCTCCCACACCCCCACCACACCTCTCACACCCCCCAACACCTCCCACACCCCCACCACACCTCTCACACCCCCCCCAACACCTTCCACACCCCCACCACACCTCCCACACCCCACCACACCTCTCACACCCCCACACAACTCACTACCCACATTTTATTTCTGTCTCACCTGCTCCACACCTTCAGCACCACCAACTCTATCGTCCAAGCCTCCATCACCACCGCATAATCTCGTGCTTTACACCCCAGCATCCAACACCACAATCACGAAGATGCACAGACTACATCCCAGTTTCCAATCTCACGAAGTTCCACTCTGTGTACCCAACGTACATACACCCCCCTAATCCTCCAACACCCACCAACTCCCTACACCTCACCTCGCCCCTTTGGGTGCCTATATTAACTACATTAGTCCAGCTGAGTACACAACTGGACGATTCACATAACCTTCAGAAAAAAGAATCCCAAATTTCCGGCGTAATTATATTACTGTTGCAGTGTTTTGCTTCTGGGGTTGTGGTTAGCATTCTCTCTCTTTCTCTCTCTCTCTCTCTCTCTCTCTCTCTCTCTCTCTCTCTCTCTCTCTCTCTCTCTCTCTCTCTCTCTCTCACTCTCTCTCTCTCTCTCTGTCTCACTCTCTCTCTCTCTCACTCACTTTCTCTGGCGCTAACCTTGGAGGCTAGTAGATGCCTAACTGTAACCTTGGAGGCTGGTGGAGGGCTGACCTTGGATGCCTTAACTAGTAGACTGATGCTTCAAGTAAACCAGGGATTTGGACTGAATACTTATGCTGACTTGAATAATATGCTTACTTGAGTAATATGCTGACTTGAATAATATATAGATTTATATATAGTTTCAACTCTCAAGCACGCTTTGCAAAGTTCAGGTAATCCAGTATTACAATTGGCAATAATATATACCATCTGTGAATGAAATAGAAAGAGGTAACAGTTGAGAATATTTTTTTTATATCCACAATTCGTTGCAATTCTGAATGTGTCATAAACTCGGCTATAAAATGTGATTTACGGCATAATATTTCCTGTCTGTTTCCGGTTGGTTGTAATAATTATATTTTATAGAGGATATTTTGGGAAAGAATGTGTGTGTGTGTGTGTGTGTGTGTGTGTGTGTGTGTGTGTGTGTGTGTGTGTGTGTGTGTGTGTATGTGTGTGTGTGTGTGTGTGTGTTTGTGTGTGTGTGTGTGTATGTGTGTGTGTGTGTGTGTGTGTGTGTGTGTGTGTGTGTGTGTGTGTGTGTGTGTGTGTGTGTGTGTGTGTGTGTGTGTGTTTGTATGTGTTTGTAATTTTGTAAGTGTAGTTACAGATATAGAGCTACGCTTGTGGAGTCCCCTCTTCCCAGTGATGTGTTTTCAGCTATTTATGCCTGAGGAATTGGGATGCTAGCTCTTGGACCCCGCCTGTCTAACCATTGATTGTTTTAACAACCAATTTACGAGACTTAATAGACTTCCAAGCTATTTTCTATAACGGTCTGTCAAATCTGCTCTAGGTTGGAGGCCAGACGTTTGGTTCTAACCTCACCTAACTTATCACTGTGATTGCTGTGGGGTACATGTCCAACATGGCCGGATCACCGACGGCATCATTCAAAAGAGTACTGCACGTCACAGTTTTATACAGACCCAATGACAATACTGGAACTTGCTACCAGCTAGACTCAAGGAACCATTTTGAAACAATTAGTTGTTGTTAAACTATCGTTAAATATTGAACCCATACTTTCATACACACCACCCATCAGCAGGTCCTGAACGTGAGTATGCCCCTGAATGAGTGACAGGGAAACACTGTCAGAGAAACAGAGAGAGACAGAGCGAAAGTGCAATAGAATCAGAGAGACACAGACACACAGTGGCATAAACCGAGAGAGACAGGTTAGAGAGACATGTACAGAGAGAAGACAAAAATACAGAGACTGAGAGGAAGAGACAGAGCCAGAGAGACGGAGATGTAGAGGCAGAGACAGAAACAGCGAGAGAGACAGAGAAATACCGAAAAAGAGACAAGGAGACAGAGACAGAAACAGAGGGATCGGTTTGACCCAAGCACCAGTGGGAATCCTATTGAGAGGCGAGCCCAAAGAGCCAAAGCTCAACAACGCCTCCCCCCCCCCCTCCGGCAAGCACAACAAGTGAGTACAACTAGATGACCACCCACCCACCCACACACACACACACACACACACACACACACACACACACACACACACACACACACACACACACACACACACACAGTAACGCCTACACGAATTTGTACACATTGGCAAAAGCGACATTCAAAAAACGCTAAAACGACGAGTCATTTGAAGCGTTGTTGCCACGTGCTACACATCCGGGTCTCTGGTCCGTCTTTTTATGAATTGATTTTTAGCGTCCACGAACTCCCACATTAGACACGCTCCGCTGAAGACGAGAGAGAGAGAAGAGAAGAAAAAAGGTGGAGGAGGAGTAGGAGGGGAGGAGTAGGTGACAGGAGGAGGAGGAGGAGGAAGTGATAGAGTAGTTAGAAGAGGAGGAGGAGGAGGGAGGAAGGAGTATAGAAGAGTGGGAAAAATTGGAGAAACAGTAGTAGCATTGTGTGTGTGTGTGTGTGTGTGTGTGTGTGTGTGTGTGTGTGTGTGTGTGTGTGTGTGTGTGTGTGTGTGTGTGTGTGTGTGTCCTCACCTAATCACCTAATTGTGCTTGTGGGGGTTGAGCTCTGGCTCTTTGGTCCCGCCTCTCAACCGTCAATCAACAGGTGTACAGGTTCCTGAGCCTATTGGGCTCTATCATATCTACACTTGTATCATATCTACACTACTCAACAGGAACCTGTACACCTGTTGATTGACGGTTGAGAGGCGGGACCAAAGAGCCAGCGCACAACCCCCACCAACACAATTAGATGAGTACAATTAGGAGAGTACAGAATGTCTGATCACCCAGTGTTCAAGAAGAACATGTGTACCTGCACATTGTATGTGTATAAGCTCACGGGTGTTTAGCTCGCTAAACACCCGTAGTTTAATCTTTACCAATCAGATTAGATGTTAGATGCAACGAGTCACTATCTGCACCATCATCATCATCAAACCCACTTTGCATCAGCTGACACTCTCACATGTAAATCAGCTGACTTTTAACGCTCATGTGCTGTCAGTGTTGAAGCAGCTGTCGCCTGCTAATAATATGCATTATACTGTATTTTGGGTTTAAAAAGCAAAAGGGAAAAAATATATTATACTGCAAAGGGTAAAAATCAGCAAAATGAGCAAGAATATAGCAGATTGTATTGGATATAACTCTCCAGAGATATAATTCCAATACCAAATCAAGCCTTAATGACGCAGGATTTGAGTTTGCAATATGTCAAGTGAATGTTCATTCAGTGTAAATTGAATAGAAAAAGTGAATATCGCGAAACTCCTTTCATAGCAGCGCTAATGAGAGCGGGTTCCCCACTGTGTCGCGAGTCTTTCTTTACCAGGGAATTGACTCCCTTGGTATTCATGTGATCCTTCATGCTGAAGAAACAGCGCTTCTCTTTTGCTATGCTGACCATTCAATTTTAATATACCCCCCCTGTTAATATTACACGCCTTTATTGGATACGGAAAACTCCATATATATATCCTTCTCTCATCTCAAGAGTCTAATACTATTAACCTGCTCAACGTTAATTTCAGTGACGTTTGCCACAAGCAATTAAGATCTATTGTCAGACGGGCATTATTATATGCCAGGTATTGTGGAATGCAATTATGTTGCAGCAAATTAAAGACTAATCGTTGCACACCCTAAAAAACACACATTGCGGAAATTTGCCTTAAGGTTTTGTGTATGTTGGGTATTTAAAACATTTATTAGCATTAAGGAGATTTTTTTTTTCCCCAGACGTGGTCACACATTTGCAATGCTAAGCAGCACATATACATTTTCTTCTGATCTCCATGAACAGGGTTAGAGATCTGTTAAGCAATTATCCACTGAAGGTGATTAAGATGCTTTTACAAGCTCAGGTTATAGTTACAACAAATACATTGTATAACTGAAGGCAATAGTACTATGTTTTTTATTACTGTTTAACCATTACCACATCATAATATCTGCACACTAGCAGATTGACAGTTGAGAGGCGGGACCAAAGAGCCGGAACTCAACCGCTGCAAGTACAACTTAACTGATTACAACAAAGTGAGTACTTTATGAATGCATTGTACCAAAGAGATTTCAATGCCAGGTAGAAAATGATCAGCAAAAGCGTCAGTTCTGTTTAGAGAGATTTAAATGCTCTCTAGAGAATGATAGCATAGGTATCAGCATAGGTGTCAGTTCAATTTAGAGCCAAGCCAGTCCCAGAGTCCAAATATGGGTTTCATTGCTTTGTAAATATCATGCATTGGATGCTTTTGTCATGGTGACTGTAATCTGCGACCAGTTTTATAACAAGAATACATCACTACAATAAAGGACACATGAATACACACACATGAATACATCTCTACAAACAAGAATGCGTCTCTACAAACAAGAATGCGTCACTACAAACAAGAATAAATCAATACAAATAAGAATACATCACTTCAAACGAGAATAAATAACTACAAAAGAGTAATCAAGGAGTAAAAGTAACTTGTGCACTCTGCATAAGTTAACGTGCTCACTCGTATAGAAGGAATAATCAAAGTTCGGTAACAAATCAACTAAAACTAGTAGACTACAGTCTGTGAGAGTGAAAGTAAGGACAACCCCATCAACGTAAGAGTGTGAACCACCCATCTGGGTGAGAGTGATTACATTCCCATCACTATGAGAGTGAGAGAAAGGGCAGCCACATCAACGTGACAGTGAGTCAGGACCAACCCCATCAGTGACAGAGGGAGAACTATCCATCAATGTGAGAGTGAGAAGAGCCCCATCAATGTGAGAATCATCTGATCTACGAGTCATGTCAATAATCCTTTAGTCTTCAGCATCTGAAGTTTCAGCTATTTAATTATACATAGTGTTACATATACCTAAAGGTGTTGAATTCACAGTGTTATCATACATGAAGGGTCTGAGTACATAGGGTTATCATCCATGAAGGGTCTGAGTACATTGTGTTATCATACATGAAGGGTCTGAGTGCATAGTGTTATCATACCTGAAGGGTCTGAGTACATAGTGTTATCATACATGAAGGGTCTGAGTACATAGTGTTATCAGCCATGAAGGGTCTGAGTACATTGTGTTATCATACATGAAGGGTCTGAGTACATAGTGTTATCATACATGAAGGGTCTGAGTACATAGTGTTATCATACATGAAGGGTCTGAGTACATAGTGTTATCATCCATGAAGGGTCTGAGTACATTGTGTTATCATACATGAAGGGTCTGAGTGCATAGTGTTATCATACCTGAAGGGTCTGAGTACATAGTGTTATCATACATGAAGGGTCTGAGTACATAGTGTTATCAGCCATGAAGGGTCTGAGTACATTGTGTTATCATACATGAAGGGTCTGAGTACATAGTGTTATCATACATGAAGGGTCTGAGTACATAGTGTTATCATACATGAAGGGTCTGAGTACATAGTGTTATCATACCTGAAGGGTCTGTGTACACAGTGTTATCATACATGAAGGGTCTGAGTACACAGTGTTATCATACCTGAAGTTGTTAAGTGCATCACGCCATTATTTGAGTAATAGGAAGTCACAACGACCCAGAAGTTGAATTCCTTAAAAAAGGAACTCACTTCAAAAGTTTCCATTGTTGGTACATACCAAATCTTGAAGTATACAACAGAGTAATTCATAAACAAAAGATACACTCACTTCAGCAGCCTCCAGTGTGGCAGGATACTCGTTCCTGACTACTCCAAGAAACTTTCAGTTTTTTAATTTTATGAGCCTGGACATAAGTTTAAAATATTCAAGGTATGACAGCCCTTGGCATTTTGAGTTGATGGCCACGACGGCAGCTCCCAGGCGAGACTTAGTGCCAGACCTAATAGTTTCCTAGGACGTATTTTCAACTTTAAGAACCCAGAAAGGAGCTCGAACCGCCACCCTGGCAGTGCTTTACTCTATAATCAGCAGCTGAAATTACAAGCGCTCGGTGTTTATAATTAGTGGTTCGGGGGTTTTGTCCTCGAGCGTAAGTATTCCAATTACGAGGCGAGCAAAAAGTAATCACAGAGGCGGCAACATTTGCATATCCGGGCAAAAATGCTCCTTAATCTCATGAGATTAGTCTCGGTGGATTTATAAACCATCAGTTGCGTGGCGCTAATAGTTCGGTGTTGCTGGGCACAAACACAGGGGCTGTGATGGACGCAGCGTGTCGGGGGGAACTAGGCTCGTTTAGGGGGTGTTTTGCCAACCGGTGATTATCGTGAACCACAAGATTCGTGAGTCTAAACTACGAGCAGAATTACCTCAGTTATTCCCCCTTCAGAGGTCATGTCTGCTGTCTTATATTATATATATATATAAAAAAATGATTATAACCATGCCAGCTAATTACAAGAAATCAAGACCATGGGAGAGAAGATCTATGCAACTTCCTTGATACAAATGAATATAATCGTGCATAGTGGTCGTAAGTCAATCAAGTATGCGAGTTAGAACTATCCTGACTTGCCTCGCAGCCTTTGTGGAGTTACCTCCCTGTAATAATTTATATTTCTATGCATTTAAGCGACCATCATGCAGGCGGTTCACTAGTGAACCAAGGGCCATGGTGTCTCATGTTCATTGTTCTTTAAGCACAAGAGATGTAGTGAATATATCGTCTCGTAGAAACGTCTCACGGTAGAATGAGCAGATCTTTCACTGCTATTCTATTGTTCAAATGGAGATCAATTCCAGTGTTCCAGCTTCTATAGGTATTCTGAGCTAAATGCCCATTGTGGTAAGTTATTCCGTGCTTTTAATGCTAGCCTGGTACCCTTGGTCTCTTCTGGTACCCTGATGTCATATGACATCTCCTGCTATCATAGCCAATGTTTCTGTCCACGTCGTACCTGATGCCTTCCCTGGTATCTCAGTCTCCCCGAACATCCAAGGCTTTCCCTAGTATTGAAGATTTCTCTGATGTCTTACCTATGTCCAAACTTTCTCTAGTGTCCAAGTCTTTCCTGATGTCCAAGCTTTTCATCATATTCTCACCTAGTGCCAAAACCGTCGCTTGTGTGTTAAGTTCCACTGATATTCAAGACTTAATAATGCCCCAATCTTCCATGATGTCCAAGTCTTCAGCAATATCCCAATCTTCTCTTAATATTCAAGCCTTAGGTGGAATCCTAGACTTTCCAGACGTCCAAGTCTTCCCTAGTGTCCTAACCTCCCATTATTTCCATAATTTCCCTTGTTGGCCTGTTCTTAGCTTGATCTCTCCTTCTGTTCTTAGTCTCTCTAGTTCTCTTATCCCCATCTAATCTTAATACTTCCCCTTGTCTTCTACTCTCTCACTGTTATCCAATCTACACTTGTCAACTAATCTGAATAGCATATGACTATTACCCAATCTATTTTACTGTCTCTAATATTTATCTCTCCTTATCTCATTTGCTCTTATTATCACAATCATATTTTGATTTGTCATGAGAACTGTAGAGGCAATTTTTATGCATAGCAGGTATACTATTTTATGTTAAAATAATTCCTGAAAACGTCTAGACATTCTTAAAGTATTCAAATTATGCGAAGTAGCATTTAAGAGACAAGGAAAAATACTTTAAAAAAATATGTCAATATTAATTTAACAACGCACAATGAGGAATATTATAATATCTGTATAGTCATTGTGTCTTAGAGCTTTTTTTCATAATTTCCTCGCCTTAATATTTTTAGTGAATAAATTATAGATATTTCAAGATGGATAGTGATGGATAACGGGAGTATATGCATTGAAAATCTTACCATGTTTCTGGGTATATCCACTTAGAGTTCACCTTAGTCCTGGACTATGTTTAGTATACAGTATACTTGTCACGTTAGCCTAATTCCCTTTCAGAGAATGATAGACATTAACCACAATACCAAAAAAATGAGTGTTGGTATATATTGTAAAATGTTGATATCATATCCATAGCTGGAATAAAATGTTACATATTAATGCAATAATTGCTCATCAAGAGTTTTTATGAGGAATACCATTCTGTTTTTAATTACTACAGTGCATATATAATGTGATAAAGTTTACGGTATTATCTTACCCTAAAATAAAAGTTTTATCTTAACACGTTTATAATGCAGCTAAACAAATTAATATTTATAAAGTGGATTGATTTTTGTAAGGTATTTTGGAAGATTAAATGATTAATGTTGAGAAAGTCCTGCATGTATGTATATCACTGAGAACTGTAGAAACCAATCAGGATTAGAACCTGTATTACCAGGGCTCACCCCATTGGTGTATACGGTACCAATACCATGTCAGCAGCAATTGCCTATAAGGGTTGGCCGGTTTCATGTGTGTGTGTGTGTGTGTGTGTGTGTGTGTGTGTGTGTGTGTGTGTGTGTGTGTGTGTGTGTGTGTGTGTGTGTGTGTGTGTGTGTGTGTGTTATTCCTCAATTTTCACAGATTTTTGTGATAATCCGTTATATTTAGACATTCTGATATTGTAATGTCAATTACTGTTTGAATGTGTATTTGAACAACTGAAGTTAAATTATATATAATAGCTCCTGAAGAGGACGAAGAGTTTAAACTCTGTGGAAGTCAAGAAGTACAAATGTCAGGTTCGATCTGAATCTTAATTGATGTTGGACATTTTCACTTGTAATGTATGTGATTGGTGATTATTTTAGGCTCTTTATACATTTGTATACAAAGGAATTTATTATATAACCTTCAGAGAAGTGAAGCAGATGGTATCTAATGCTAACATTGTATTGTAATCTTATCCGGCTACACTGTATTCTAACTTCACATTGAATCCTAGCTTCCTAGTGTATACTATTCTCACCATGTATCCTGCCCATACCTTATCTCCTAGCCCCATCTTTCTCTCCTAGCCTCACATTGTATCCTATCCTATCCCAGCCCCACCTTTTATCCCTGGCCTCATTTTCTCAGCTTGTTCCCTGGGTGCTCCTAATGTCCCGTCTTTGACGATCAAGGAACAGTGAGGTGCTGTTAACTTGAGGAAAGATTAAGGAGCATTTCATAGTTTAGAGTTGCAACAGGTTATCACATTCAGTTGATCGTATTGCTTGCACTGACAACTTCATTGGAAGTAGCATTGCAAAGGGATATTTGCACATGTATTTAAATAATGTCCGGCAGTAATGGGTACTTTGAGAACCTAGGATGTAATATAATAGCTTTTATATCTCTGAACCTCCCAGGAGCATCTCATGATCTTCAGACCTTACTGTGCAAGGATTACTAGCTGGATACAATCCATTTTAGGAAGGATAAACAGATTTATTGGTACAGAGATAAGGATTATTGATAAGTGGAACCGTTTTCCCGGTTAATATTTTCCAGGTAGATATTTTAACAGGTATTAAAAATACATAGGAATGCTATATGGGTGGATTTAAATTAGAGCTATTTAGAAGGGGCCCATCAAGCCTGCTACGGTATTATAAATGTACTTAAATAAATGTGTTAGCGAATGCGTATCGAGATAGCGTACGTATTCCCTTGACGCTGTAATATACGCTAAACGCAGAAGAGGGCTAATGAGACCCGTGAACGCATAATAACACCTGTCAACACCTGCGTATAATGCTAGGGAGCATAATTCCTGGTTGTAAAGTAGGTGGAGAGAGCCAAGGGGACGCGCCTAGATTAGTTTATTACTACCTACACTAATGCTAATCATGGCCAAGGAATTTAGAAGCTAAAATTAAGTACAATGCGTGCAGGATTTTCTTTATAAACGTATTCTAAGTTGCTACTTTTTGGCGGTTGAAGCCCGTTTTTACTTTACAAGCTGTGCGTTAAGCCTAAAATTTATTGTGCGTAATGATGCGTATGAAAAAAGAAGACGAAGATCATTTGCTTGCACACACACACACACACACACACACACACACACACACACACACACACACACACACACACACACACACACACACACACACACCTGAGTTGGTTTGAGAAATGGTTACACGACTTTTATCCTGACTAACGCAACGTTTTGAGGACAGGAGATAGAGCAAGAAATCCTCAAATACACTACAGAACGAAAGGAACACAACATCCAACTTCAGAAAAAAAAGAAAGTCTTAGGGGGTGGACATAACTCGAAATTTAAGACCAAAGGGATACGTCAGGATAAAAACCTTGGCATCATAGTTCATACTGGCAAACATCTAGGTCATGCTTCAGGAATTTGAACAAATATCCCTTCCTAGAGCTGTATATATAATTAGAGACGTATTATTGACTATGCTGCATCAGCATGGAACCCCAACTTGAGAGAAACATAAAGCAAAACCAAAAAGTATCTAATTCCTTAAATGTGTCAGAAATGTTCTGTAATGAACATATTAAACTGATAGTTTTTTGTCATAAAATTACTAGTAAAAGATATTTAATTAAATTGTGTGATAAATTATTAGTATTCTTTGAAATGATTTCAAAATTCATATATATATATATATATATATATATATATATATATATATATATATATATATATATATATATATATATATATATATAGACAGAGAGAGAGAGAGAGAGGGAGAGAGAGAGAGAGAGAGAGAGAGAGAGAGAGAGAGAGAGAGAGAGAGAGAGAGAGAGAGAGAGAGAGAGAGAGAGAGAGAGAGATAGATAGTACGCTATTTACTTTAATTGACTTAAATATACATTATGTAATTTAGTTCAATAATTAAAGTACGATATTTAATTGCCTTTTTTCCCCCAGTAAGTGGACGTAATCACACTTGCAATTTATCAAGGTAATATGAGGGTGGCTGTTAATTTCTGTAGGAAATTAATTTGTAGCGATTAGTTTAATGTGTTGTCTGGCGCGGCGAACTGCTGAAGGCTACACACACACACACACACACACACACACACACACACACACACACACACACACACACACACACACACACACACACACACACACACACAAACACACACACACACACACACACACACACACACACACACACTCACACACACACACACACACACATACATTTAACCCTGTGGACTTCAAAATAGGGTTTTCAGCACCGCAACCGCTTCCAGCCCCATCCTGCTATTTTCGACCCAACATGCCACCTATCTTCGTTGCCTATTCCCTCTTCTAATCCCCCCCACACCTGGCATAATCTCCCGGTAGCTACGAATCAGTCTTTTTACATTCAGGCATATTTATCACCGCGTATCTTGCGAGTAACGCCCCGTTATTGTCGTGGGCTATCTCAATTGAGGGGTATTAAGGAAGTTTGATCAGCAGAAAGCACTCGTTCTTGCAACTTCAACTGTGCTGGGTAAGGCGTTCCAGGAGTGTGTATTAGGGGCGTTCCAGGCATGTCTATTAGGGCGCGTATGCTTACGCAACGGAACGGCTTTGGTGGCCATATCGACAAGCAAAGATCCAGTTTTCCACAACAACAATTTCTGACCTGGTTTTTGTCTTGTTGTAATGGTGGTAATGGTAGTTGTGGTAGTTGAAGTTGTTGTTGTAATCTCCGCAATAACTGGGGGTTTTAGTTGTATAAGTAATCCGTATAAGTAGCTGTAAAGTAGATGTAGTAATCATAGAATTATTAGAAGTTGTAAATGTAGAAATAATATTGACAGTGGTTGTAAATGTAGTAATAATATTATGAGCAGTTGTAGATGTATCAATAATATTGGTAGTAGCAGGGATTTTAGACACTGTTGTATGCAGCACTGCTGTTGTAGCAGCAACAGCTGTAGTGGCAGTAGTATCACTTGTAACACTAGCAGCAACAGTAGTAGAAATAGTAACAACATTTACGAATAAAGGTTTTGATTTGATTCAGTGAACTAATACCACTGTATGTTAAGACCATAATGTAAGATCATGCTGAATGGGGCTGATGGGCCGTAGTTAGTGGAAGTTGGCAATGATTGTCTCAAGCGTAATAGGATTAGTGAAGTCGTTAGAATTATCACTTTTTATGATAGTCGATAATGCTATAATTAGGAGTTGTGATTAGCATTGGTGGCAGATGATAAGTGTAGATTATGCTGCTAGCGGAGGATAAGTACAGAGCTGGAATGATAAGGTTCCGATGATAGATGATACGTGCTAATGTGCAATGGTTGATCCAGATGTGCAATGATTAATACATGGGTGTCTGGAGATCATTCTGAATAATAAAGAAACGTGTGAATGAACACAGGCTTATGGAAGTGCTTCCTGGGGACACAGGCTTATGGAAGTGCTTCGTTTTTTGACTATTTGGTCCCGCCTCTCAACTGTCAATCAACTGGTGTACAGGTTCCTGAGCCTACTGGGCTCTATCATATCTACATTTGAAACTGTGTATGGAGTCAGCCTCCACCACATCACTGCTTAATATATTTCATTTGTTAACTACTCTGAATCTGAAAACGTTCCTTCGAATGTATCTGTGGCTCATGTCTATCTGTCTGTCTGAACGAGGGTTGAGGGTAGATACTTAGGGCTAGTCTCCAAATATCGCAGGTTGACTGCTGTCTCTCCTTTGCATTAAAGGACAAATAGTACCAATTTATAAATATATTGTAGTAGTAGTTCATCTACTACTATGGAGACGAACTCAGATTGTCGGTCTGGAGTGGTCTCTCCAGGGCACAAAGCCAGGGTAGGTTGATTCGGAGATGAAGCTGTTACCCATGCAGCATGTCCCCTCCCATTCAGGCTTGTTCGCATTTGTGTTCCTCACGTGTGCCCCAAAGAATGAGGTGATTTGATAAAATACTATGCCCAAGATTATATATATATGAAAATCACTATAGCTATCTTCACTGTGCACTATCTTCATTACTTGAATATCTTCCCTATTCACTATTTTCACCACTGTAACCCAAATAAATTCCTTTCATCGTTTTCAAGTAATGAAATTGCGTGGTAAACTCTACGGAAATACATAGAAGATTTCATTTCAGACTTCATGAAAATCACATTTGGGGGTTTGAATTTCAGCATGATATTTAAAAGCATTTATCTTAGACCTAGCCAGACTAGCCTATGTCTGTCCTATACCCCAGACTATTCGCGGTGCAAATATGGATAAAATCACCCCTAAGGTTCTAGCCTCCAATGCTGGTCAAACAAACAGACAAACAGTCTCTCTTAGAAGTATAGATATTTTATATTGAAACTATAAATCTCAACTGTGTAAGCATTCTAATTAGAAACAAATATATTTTGTAAATAAAATGTGATTATTGATACTATTATTTGTAATAATAACATTATTGTAGAAATTGTGAATAATTTATCAGAGTGCTGATATCAATTTTATCAAAATATCACCAAGACATACATGGAAGCTAATAATATATATATATATATATATATATATGTCGTACCTAGTAGCCAGAATGCACTTCTCGGCCTACTATGCAAGGCCCGATTTGCCTAATAAGCCAAGTTTTCCTGAATTATTATATTTTCTTTAATTTTTTTCTTATGAAATGATAAAGCTACTCATTTCATTATGTATGAGGTCAATTTTTTTTATTGGAGTTAAAACTAACGTAGATATATGACTGAACCTAACCAACCCTACCTAACCTAACCTAACCTATCTTTATTGGTTAGGTTAGGTTAGGTAGCCGAAAAAGGTAGGTTAGGTTAGGTTAGGTAGGTTAGGTAGTCGAAAAACAATTAATTCATGAAAACTTGGCTTATTAGGCAAATTGGGCCTTGCATAGTAGGCTGAGAAGTGCGTTCTGGCTATTAGGTACGACATATATATATATATATATATATATATATATATATATATATATATATATATATATATATATATATATATATATATATATATATATATATACATATACTAGAACAGGAGTTGGGTTGTCCTTGAGATGTGATATGACTCCAATATCAAGCGATATGACACTTGCATATTCTCTCTCTTGGTCTTCTTCAGACAAGGACACCCAGAGGTGCGAGCTGGATGATGATAATTGAATGTTTAATGTTGAGTGCTTATGCTATGTCCACTTATTGTAAAAAAAAAATTCTAACAAGTGTTTTGGTATTGCTGGTGAGGATCAATTGTTCGAGTCACTTCAAATCTGGTAGTGATGGTCTGGTTTTTGTTTAATGAGATTACGAAACAGCAAGATCAAAATGCTGGCGAACAGCATCTTGTCACATAACCCGCATCGACAGATACTAACAGAAACAAACAGCATCCCATTGCTGATGCTGAATACAGTAAAGTATTCCACCAACTCTTCCTCCACTACCAAGATAACCCAAGCAAGATAAAGCAAGCGAGCAAGCAAGCAAGATAACCCATCAATTCTACCAGCATTGATAAATGCATTAATAATGACCATGATTACAAGGAGAAAACCAGTATATCTTAACACGGTTGCATCAGTTCCACGGCTTTACAACCAGTTCTGTATAGAGACCTTGACGGCGCCGAGGGATATAATCAATAACAAAAATAAATACATATGTGATCAAATATTCCTGGAGTAGGAGGATGGTGACCCGAGTAAAGCATTGTCTGCTCACGGTATTATCATTCATCTTGCTTTTAATGCCAAGGTGAAAATATCAACGTCCTCTTGAGTAGCCTTGAGAGTAACGAAATAATATATATATATATAAAATGTAGCGTAAATAGAGTTGGTAAACGTTTATATAATATTACAAACACGAATAAGATAATGTGAAACTTGCTTCATGATCTATAAATACAGTTTAAGAATGATGAATTCAGTATGATATATACATAAAACTTGTATGTCTTCCCGCCCTCCTATAAAAAAAAAAGGGCTCGTTAAAATTTTTTGCCCAGCCGGCGCGTGGAGGTTTGACGGGTGGACCAATGGGAAGCGAGGCCGGCGCACGACTGAACTACACGTCACGACTCGTAACAGCCAATAGGAAGCGAGGAGCCAGTCGCGTGGCGACTGTCCGCCAGTTCTGTCAAGGTTGACAGGTGTCGGCTTCTGTATACCTGGTCCTCAGCATGTGGACCCACCACCTTCCTGTCTGTCTGTCTGTCTGTCTGTCTGTCTGTCTGTCTGTCTGCTCCCTCCATCCACATTACTGTATCTTTCTCATCTCATAAGACTCACAAAACCCCCCAAAAAAGTTAGAATAAAATACTCTTTCTTAAACAAATATATAATATATATAATCTTCCCTATTTGGCGTTTTCTTTGATTAATCACATTTTATAAAAACAAAATTTCACCTATACAAAGGTCAGATGCAGGCCAGCAGAAGAAACCCATTTTCTTTTGACCCACAACTTTACAATATTCCCATCTTTATTGGCAATATTGTTTTTTTTATATAAGGTCAAATCTTACCCAATATGCAATGCGTGCAATGCTATCTTAGGATACCGTCGACGATTGGTCACTGGCAGGATCACATGACGTGCAATGATTGACGTCGCACGTCGGCCAAAGAATGACCCTTTGACGTATAATGATTGACGTAGCACGTCGGTCACAGGAAGACCCTTTGACGTACAATGATTGACATCGCACGTCGGCCAAAGGAAGACCCTTTGACGAACAATGATTGACGTCGCACGTCGGCCAAAGGATGACCCTTTGACGTATAATGATTGACGTAGCATGTCGGCCAAAGAAAGACTCTTTGACGTACAATGACTGACGTCGGACGTCGACTACGTCTCCAGTTAGTTTCCTGAAGGTCGCACTTAGAAAAATATTCCAGGTATGGAAACGTTAGTTAGTTTTCTGACGTTGTGAACGATATCACAACGTCTCGTGATCTCCATGATAACGAAAATGATGATGATAATAATGATGATTGCCTCTCCGTTACCAGCCATGCAGATCTGACGATAGCCACGACCACACAATTTGGGACGTAACGCAGGGGCCCAACCTATACCTGTTCCAAGATAACCTTCCCCATCACTGGTGATGCTGAAGTTGATGATTATGATGCGAGAATGATTGATGGCGTATGTCTTTAACTCCCATCATCACCCGCAAGTCTTGTCGATAACATCTACGACGTCAAGAACGCAAAATGCAAATTAGAACCATCGTGTAGATGCTTAAACCTCTCCTCCCCGTGTTGATGATAACCCGGTGATGATAGCCCGTTGATGATAGCAGCCCCGTTGATGATAGCCACGCTCTCCTGCCTTCATTAGGTACAATCAATACCTGCCAGAGATAGCATTAAGGATAACTCTCTTGCAATTATTCGCGACGGGAGAGGAGCCCCCCCATACTGCAGAGCCTTAAGACCAATATTGACTTCTTGCAACGATAGTGCAAAGTATGCCATTAAGGTCAGGAATTTTTACACGTCGTAAGGAGAGACATGCGAGTACTCTACCGGTTTAAGGGTCGAGCATACATCATCTAGTTACGAAGGTGATGTAGACACCTAAGGGGCCTCGTAGCCTGGTGGATAGCGCGCAGGACTCGTAATTCTGTGGCGCGGGTTCGATTCCCGCACGAGGCAGAAACAAATAGGCAAAGTTTCTTTCACCCTGAATGCCCCCTGTTACCTAGCAGTAAATAGGTACCTGGGAGTTAGTCAGCTGCCACGGGCTGCTTCCTGGGGGTGGAGGCCTGGTCGAGGACCGGGCCGCGGGGACACTAAAGCCCCGAAATCATCTCAAGATAACCTCAAGATAACCTACATTGAGTGGTCGCTTCATTGTAGAGTGGGTTTAGAAGGATGCTATTCGCATGCCGGATTAAGAGTGATGCTCGAGTGGCGGATTTGCATGGATGTTGGTCGTATGTCGGATTAAAACGTACGCTGTGTTTAATGTTTTGCATTGACTGTATGATCTGATTATTTGCAGGAATAAGCACTGTTATTGAACACAGCTGAGCTCTGTTAACAATTAACCAAATCAATCTGTTAATACCCTTGTCATATCAGTCAAAGTGGACTGACTGTCAGTCATCTGAACTTTGACTGTCAGCAGCCAAAAGTAACATGAGACCACGAATCACAAACTCAGTAATCATGAACTTCTGATCACCAGATATCAGGTCCTGAAACACTAACTACTGAATATCTGATAAGATCTGCAGGTTACTGCTATTCACAATCGTCGCCAGTAGTCATATGTCAAACTGTAGCTACTATTTGCTGCTCCACTATCACTTTTTAACCGCTACTAGCTACTCACTACTAGCCAATAAACACCCTCTACCAGTCTCAAACTACTCGCTACTAGTAAATACCACTCTACCAGCCATAACGTAACTCAAACTATTATCCACCAGGCATCATAACTCCCTACCACTTAAAGTGACCAACCAATCTCCATCAGTTATTAACCACAATTAACCAACCACCAAGCACTTTCTACCAGTCAATAACAACTCACCACCAATCACCAACCTCTCTTCCCCAGCCACAAACTACTCTCCACCAACCACTCACCGCCAACCACCAATAACCAGCACAAACCACTGATTAATCACCCAGTCATCGTTAACTAACAAGCCCTGCCCGGCTAACCGCAAGGACAACCAGACCTTTCAAGGTGATCAACATGTTGCCGTTTGAAATCCACTTCGGGCAGATGTAACAAGGCAATTAAACATTTTCTCAGCTGACTAAGGGTATGAGACTAAATAAACTATATACAAATAAACATTATTTTATTATTAGTAAACTTACGCTCATATTATTGACACTGACTACGTTTTTTAATGAAGGTCACGATTTAGTGATTAATTTGGTTTGCTAATACTTACTTGATATTGTTCGATTGACTTATTTTCCATCCCTACTTTTGTCAATGTCCTCCTGGGTCTTTTACTTGACATAGTATCTATTCATATATCTACTTGTGTGTATGTGTGTGTGTGTGTGTGTGTGTGTGTGTGTGTGTGTGTGTGTGTGTAGTGTGTGTGTGTGTGTGTGTGTGTGTGTGTGTGTGTGTGTGTGTGTGTGTGTGTGTGTGTGTGTGTGTGTGTGTGTGTGTGTGTAGTGTGTGTGTGTGTGTGTGCCAGCTTGAGTAACCGAGTACTGAAACCTTTCTCAATTTCACAGCTCCCAAAATTTGCTAGTATTAATCTTACCTTCCAAACTCCTCTAACCCAGAACGCACAAACCCACAATTGCGATTGATTAGTTGATTGTAGAGATAGCTACATCTTGGTTACTTCCCTTTAACACAAAAATACCAGTATCATAATTGCAAGTGAATTCTTATTGCCTTAGGATAACCCCCTTAATTACCGTCTAAGTAATTAAAGATGTAATCGATGGGATTGTCTCTTGTTTACAACCCTTGGCTGACGAGGAGGCAGCGGCTGAGGATGTTATTGGACCAGGAGAGGAACCTTACCATATTAGGATTAATAAAGCAAGCTCGATATAGCTCAAGACGAAGCCTCCACTTAGCCTGGATTCCTACACGACCAGTTCTTGCCTCTACTGCCCTTGCTATTGTTACGGCTGACTCTTTTAGTTGTACGTTTAGAAGTTAGGTCCCATAGTAACTGTTACATCTTGAGTAGTGTATTTAAAGGTCACGTCCCACAGGTTACATATCTACTCTTTATAGAAACGTCTAAAAGTCCCATTGTGGCTGTTACATCTGGCTCTTTGAGTAAGTCTAAAAGTCAGGTCCAACAGGAGCTGTTACATCTGGCTCTTTGAGTAGTAAGTCTAAAAGTCAGGTCCAACAGGGGCTGTTACATCTGGCTCTTTGAGTAGTACGTCTAAAAGTCAGGTCCCACAGTGGCTGTTATATCTGGCTCTTTGAGTTGTAAATATAGAAGCCAGGGCTGTCAGTGGCCAAATTTTGACTCATTGATAAGTGGCTTACATAGCTGATGTGCTCATAGGTAAACAGTATCATATCTGGTGCTTTAAATTTGTTTTGCCTGACTATACACTCTCCTAAATTGTGTTCACAATCCTTTTTTCTTTCGTACTCTGTGGGCAGAGCACTGTTCTTAATCGTACCCTCTCCCCCCCTTCCCCTTTCGCCTCTCTCTCTGTCTCATTCTGTCTGAGCTCTGTCATTAGTTGGTGTTCTCTTTTTCTCCATTTCAGACAGTCTGTGCATTGTCATTGGTCAGTGCCTGGTTTGAAATGCCCTATTTTGTATGCCTAATACTGTCTGGACAGGTTCCGTGGTTAGTACCCTCTCTTCAGCAGTAGTCAGAGAGAGAGAGAGAGAGAGAGAGAGAGAGAGAGAGAGAGAGAGAGAGAGAGAGAGAGAGAGAGAGAGAAAGAGGCGCGGTTTAAGATAAACAAACCGCGATAAACAGGTTTAAGATAAACAGTGACCTGAAGTGACGAGATGTCAATACAACTGTATCGTTGTATCGTATCAATTGTATCGTTGTATCGTCAACTGTATCGTTGCTTGAGAATAATTTCTACCTATCAACACCACTCACTCATTCCCACACTCTTTACCTCCACTTTCTTATCCTACACCGACTTACCGTCCTCCCCTGTTCCTTTACCTTAACCCTTCTCTCCTTACCCAACACCTGCACCTTCTCCCTTAACCTCCCCATTTACCCAGCACAAGATCTTTTACCCTTCATCTCTCACAATGCGCAATACCTCCACCTTTCTCCAACACCTTTCCTTTCACTCAACACTTACCCCTTTACTCCTCTTACCCAACATTTACCTTTCCACTATACTTCACTATTTCATCCCTTTTCCTCCCACATTTTGCTCTTTACACATCAGTTCTGGATCCTGTCCTTCTAATGGAAGGTATATGGCAAACGAAAAAAATGAGTATGTCGATTCCTGCCGTCATGATCATTCAGGGCTGAGGTATGATGCTAAGATATCTGACCAGGATATCGGGTGTTGATTATGGACAGGATAAGTCCATGGGTGTTGATCATGACCAGGATAATCGCAAGTTTGACTAAGTTTAGAACCAGGACAAAACTCATTTCAAGTCGCAGGAAAAGATTCAGGATAAGACTCTCCTCTCTCTCTCTCTCTCTCTCTCTCTCTCTCTCTCTCTCTCTCATAACATAACCATAACCTCCACTACACCAATTATTTCCCCAAATACCCAGTTTAGTCCAATTCTCTCATTACGTCATTAGCTCATTAATGTAATTAAGCTCTGGTAGGCAAGATCCTGGAGCCTACTGGAGGCTGCTGGAACCTGTTGGAGCCTGCTTCAGCGTTTTTTTTTTTTAGCCATGGGCCAAAACGCCTTCATTTCATTTCTTCTTAGATTTGTGGAAGAAACAGATAGATCTTCCTAGAGTCTGGTGTCTAATATCAAAGTATTTAAAGAGATCAGTCACGTTGAGCACTTCTGTATTCGACCTAATTAATACATATGTTTTTAATATAGTAAACAATACACAAATACAGGTATTCGAATACTTGGCTGTTTAAAACTGTGCAGACATTCTAGGAAGAGAAACTACATGAGATGGAAAGTGTTGGAGTCTCTTTGAATATATTACTTATACTCTACTCATGGGTGTGTATTTTGTTCGTTAATCTCTATTGTCCTTCTATTGTCGTGATCAAAAATCGCAAAGCGAGAGAAAATTAAACTTGGGATTTATTACTAAAATTCAAAAGGATTTCTTTTCCCCTAAATATATATATAACCAATACAAAAATAAATATAATCAAACAAAAAGGTGATCGAAACAGATGTGAAATAATGAAACTAATAAGATCCATATTAGTTAATGTTATATCTTTATCCTATACACAAAGCTTTCTATTTCACCAAACAAAATAATCATATCAAAATATAACTGAGGTAGAGTTTCTTTCACCCTATGCCCCTGTTACCTAGCAGTAAAATAGGTACCTGGGTGTTAGTCAGCTGTCACGGGCTGCTTCCTGGGGGTGGAGGCCTGGTCGAGGACCGGGCCGCGGGGACACTAAAAAGCCCCGAAATCATCTCAAGATAATTCAAGATAAGAAGGTTTAAAGGCCGGCACATATAATACATTACAACACTGCTAACCATCTCCAGAAAACATGCAATTAAAACAAACTATCGTTATATGGTCAAAACGGGTGTTTTATGCAAGTCGTCTCTCCTTGTGGCGTCAGTCTCCATGATAACGTTTTAATTAGACAGGTAATGGTTGGTAGGTGAATTGATTAGACCATGAAAGGTTCACCTGCCGAGGTACTAGTCTCTCTCACCTGCGTCTGGGTACTTCGACACACACACATCACCGCAGACTACATCCCCCTGGCGTAATGTCTGTGTGTGTTAAGGAATAAATATTAGCGGAAAGTTGTTATCTAAATATATGATTAAGGAAGGAGGTATTGTACCTGTGATGTGTATGTGTAATTGGTCAGTTACTGAGTGGTGTTTGACTTGTGTGTCACCTCGACTGTATCCACTCCTCGAGATCTATTATAGATGTCAGGGGAATACAATATGACAGATAGATAAGGACGGCAGGATGGATTAGGAGAGATAGGGGGAGAACAGATGGACATACTGATATACAAGGAGGGGTAAGAATTAGCGGTCGGTCTAACAGAGAGAGAGAGAGAGAGAGAGAGAGAGAGAGAGAGAGAGAGAGAGAGAGAGAGAGAGAGAGAGAGAGAGAGAGAGAGAGAGAGAGAGAGAGAGAGAGAGAGAGAGAGAGAGAGAGAGAGAGAGAGAGAGAGAGAGAGAAACGTTAAGAATGGCTATTAGATAGGCAATAAGGGAGAGGGACGAAGTCGACCAGTGGATAGGCAGGATGGCTGAGGACAAAAGACAGGATCTGCCGTACCCTGTCCATCTCCGTCGCCTCCTTGACAGCTGAGGGAGAGAACGCCAAAGCTGGCCTCTGATAGCCAGTACAACCACGTTTTTTCTCGTGTAATTATTTCTGACACAACGATTCCTAAAAAGGGTTCAGGAACACTCACCCTTCCACACACTCCCGAGGCCCCTGTACGTTGTACAGGGGCCTCGTAGCCTGGTGGATAGCGCGCAGGGCTCGTAATTCTGTGGCGCGGGTTCGATTCCCGCACGAGGCAGAAACAAATGGGCAAAGTTTCTTTCACCCTAAGTGCCCCTGTTACCTAGCAGTAAATAGGTACCTGGGAGTTAGTCAGCTGTCACGGGCTGCTTCCTGGGGTGTGTGTGTGTGTGTGTGTGTGTGTGTGTGTGTGGTGTGTGGGAAAAAAAAAGTAGTTAGTAAACAGTTGATTGACAGTTGAGAGGCGGGCCGAAAGAGCAAAGCTCAACCCCCGCAAAAACACAACTAGTAAACACACTAGTAACTCTGAGGGTGATTACCCTTCCACATACTAGTAGTAGCCCCTGATGGCCTCCTCACTTCTTACAACGAACGTCGCTTTTCGCTCGTATGCGTTACATAAGACCAAAAATTTGTCGTACTAGAAAGTGGAAGCGGCTCGCGGAAGTTACATACATACCCGTTTTCTGTTCTGGGTCCTCTGGAAGATTAGGAGAGGACACTTTAAAGTGATCACTTTTTCTTGACGTTGTGAAACCTTAGGAGGACGGGGTGCTGAGGGCTGCTCTCCCTGCCACGCACTAGCAGCTCATCCTGCCTTCAAATCTTTCTGTTGTCTAACAAAATCACCTTTATTTACCTGTTCCCTCAGGTGTCGTCACCAGGATTCAAGCAGGTAGCAAGGAGTGAGGACTGTCTTGGAAGACTTATTCTAACAAGATTTTTCTGTGTACGAGGAAAGAAAAAATATAGCGATCTGAAAGTCGATTTTACTGATTATATTCGCTATTATCTAACTGCTGCTATCACATCTCATCTCGACACGTAAAGGTGTGAATTCACACTTCATAGAGAAAGATGAGGGTCGGAACATGTGTTTCATACGAAACTGGACATGCAATTATCTTAATTGAACCACTGTGAAACCTGCTATTAGTTAGTGGGATTATCTTCAAGCGACGAACAGGCACACACGCAGTAAAAAACGTCGTACTTACTCCAAGTTGCATTTGGAAAAGTATATGTGACCAAAACAATGACTTATATATATATATATATATATATATATATATATATATATATATATATATATATATATATATATATATATATATTGTAGAAGTGAGTATAAACACGATCACTCAAGTGTTGAACAGTGAGACACAAGATACATATACAGATATATGTATCACTTTCTCAGTGAATATGTCCTGAGTTACTTTTAATCCTGTGTAATGTTCATGAATAAAATATTCTTGTTGGCTAAACAGAATGCTCTTGTATACTGTATGTTCTTGTAGACAGTATACTCTGGACAGTATGCTCTTGTGGTGACCTTAATACACCTGCCTATCAAAACCCCCCTAAAAGATATATGTGTAAAAAAAGACAGGGATATACACAGAGACGTACCCCCGGTTCTCGGTGTATACATATTTTAAGGTATACAGAGCTTCTAGGTGTATATATACATTGAGAGTTTACATTAGTGCTGATAATGTCTATAATCAAGCTTAGTTAACACTTTTTTTTATATTTAGACTTTGTTCAAGATTAATGTTTACTTACTGGTTGATCAATAAGCTTTTGAAGCAGCCTTGTTAGCCCTCGTGAAGAAGGGGGAGGGGATCTCCTTAGCCTCAACGCTTAAACAATCTGTAAACTACTGCAAACACCTTGAGAAGCTTCAAGACCCCCAACAATACACTCGGTCACGAACTACACAATTAACTCCACCACTAAGACTGTGTGGTTGGGATCGTTCGCAGCAATTATACCCAGTGACCGCACAGTATGTCTTATGCATCACCGTCGGATAATTCACAGTTACCTGTTTCTGCTACTTTCTGAATTTAATGAGGCGAAGTGAATGCCGTTCTCCTTCACTGCTGCTCCTCGTTTAGCAGTCCCTGGGATATGAGACAGTGTCATCACATCGACTATCGGGAATCAAACGCGGTCCTTGCAAGAAGCGAATCCTTCGTTCTACTTGATCAGTCATATGTAAATGAGTTTTACTAAATACAATTTGCTAAAACAATATTATTAAATAAATCCAGTAAAGAATCCAGTAGGATCTCCTGGCACATCAGTGTTCAGGTGATGGAAGACAGCATCCCTATTAAGCCGTAGTGTAGCTCGTAGCGCTCTTGGTGGCAGGTCCTGAGGCCAGATAAGTATATAATAGCAGGGTTGAGAGGAGGGTCAGAGCCATCATTATTACAGACGGGGGAGAAGGGTACTCTTTGTGGCCAGGAGGACTCGGAGGGTTACTGATACTTGCAGAGTATCTATCCATAAACTGCAAAGGGGCGTGGGGGAGTGGTTCTCCACATCCAGAGAAGCGTGGAACCAGAAGAAGGCGTTTGGTTCTACTTCTTATTGATAGTAATGAATGTAGTTATCTTGTGAGAGATGCCCACAAATGCCTGTCGGCGGTTATCCTTACCAGGCTCGCTGGGAGGATTCGTCTCGTTGAGAATGGATTGTCTGGTTATGTGGGTTGGTCTCTTCGTGTAATGAGGAATGCCCGTGCTGCTGTGAAGAGCTGTCATGGTCATAGATGAATCGGTCACTGAAATAGGTCTCCTGTTTCTTTCTGGATTTGACCAATAGTCCCACACACACTGCTGGAACCATGGCAGGTATGTGAGTCCATCACTGACTGATCTATGGGGCTTTAATTTGCTTCCAGGTGATGATTCAGCTGTCGAAGTTCTGGGTTACCCCAACATGGTGACCCCAACACTGGATAACCCCCAATATAGTCTACATTCAGACCACAAAAGCAGCAAATGTCTGACGATGGGTTGGGCAATCCATACTTTATGAATTCATTTCGGCTTAAATGCCGAATTATCAAACGAAGGCTGTGGGGTCAGGGACCGGGTCTATTCTCTTGCCAAAAAGGAGTACGACGCTACTAAAAATCCTTCTTTCGGACCGACATGGAGGGGGAATGATGGGGTCTCGTTGGTCGAAGACTCCAACTGGGTTTAGATTCAGAAAAAAGCAGCTTCTCGTTTAGGCAATAAGTGATGACTGGTAAAATAATCTCAGGAATCTCTGTGGATCGTGACATCTCAGGTCACTTGCTATTGATCATTCTAGGTCACGTTACTTGCAAAGCGTCATCGTAGCTCGTTACGTCAGATCAGTGTCATGTGCCATTTTAATTTACGAAAATGATATATAAAATCATTAAAAATAACCTGATACCAAGTATATTACGTAAATTATCACATCACAGTTTGAACGTGATATACCAAAAGATGTTCGGTATTCAGATATTTTCTAGTTATGAATGAAAACGATTATAAAACAAGGTATATCTATGTTAACGTGGATTTCTGCTTCAAAACACTTGTCTAAACTCCTCTTACCACTTTGTTAACTTGTCTAAGCCCATCAAACACCTTGTCTAAGCATTCTACCTTCGTTAAGTTCCTCTGACCACTTAGCTAACTTGTTTAAGCCCATCAAACGTCTGTCCTAGCTTCCCTAAGTTCTAAGTTCACTGCACTAGCTTGTCCCAGTCCCTTTAAACATTAACACATTCGATATATATATATATATATATATATATATATATATATATATATATATATATATATATATATATATATATATATATATATATATATTGAGCACGTCTCGTGGCCTCGTCCACTGCTGACAATGCCCCCAGATTAACCTCTCTGATATAGATCCTCATTGTGTGTACAAGGGCACCCACTGCCTTTTATCGTCAGCTGATATTTCCTGTGAAGGTAGACTCTCAAGTTATCTTACGAACGTTAAACATTTCATATCAATTGATGAACAATGTCAACGCTAATCAAATTAATTGATATGAAATTAACGTAGCTGGTGTTATTTGTGTAATATAAACATGGATGTATTTTTTTTAAAAGATGAATTATATTTTGTGTAATACGAAACAGCGGGAATGAATTATTATGAATTATTATTATTATTAATACTTATAAATTAGCATTTTATTTATAATTTTCTGGACCAGGTTGTGCTCAGGTCTCTCTCCCTCTTTCTCTTTTCATCTTCCCATCTCCCCCTCTCTCATTTATCTTCCCTTATCTCCGATTATCCCTTTCTCAATCTCTAACCCCTCTGTTCCCCACAACCTCATGCCCTCTTCTTCCCTCCTCACCTTCTCAATCTCTAACCTTAATCTTCCCTCTCTCTCACCTCTCTGCGATCTTCTACTACCTTTCTCCATCATCTCATCTCTCTCCCTCTCTTCCCCTCCCACCTACCTCTCTCCCTCTCTCTCTCTCTCTCTCTCTCTCTCTCTCTCTCTCTCTTTCTCTCAGAAATCTTAATAATATGAAGCACTGTATAAACTGCTAAAGCTCACGGGAAACGCAAAACCGATTTTACACCACGAAACTCGTAAGGGATCGCTGTAGATATCGACATTTCTTAAAATGTGGCACTGTGGCCGTTTCTGCTAGCTCAGCGTTTCTGTCCAGCCCGTGGATTGAACCCGAGGCCCACGATTGTGATCCAAGGACGTAGAGCAACATGCAACAGAATACATTGCAATGTTGACCAGACCACACACTAGAAATATTGCAATGTAGAAACTACATTGCAATATTCCCAAGTAGAGACTTCCTAGTGTCTCCTGCAGAGAGAGAATTACAGTACTGTCTCACCATCCTGAGTACGGAGGCGTGTTTGTTTAAGCAGCATACATTTAATCACACAAGTTAATCGTTCCCCAGAACACTTAATGGTGAGATCACCTCGCAAGTCTATAATGTAACGCTCACAACTTGTCCTTGTTGGTTTATTAAGAGCAAAAGGTTTATTTTCCGAACGTAAACCAGTAGTGCTGCCGTCTCTCTCTCGTGGAACTCCGCCACCACCACCAACGCCGCAACCGCTCTGGCAATAACGAATGCCGCCGCTACATCCCCACGATAACGAATAGCGCCGCTACCCCCACAACGAACAACAACACAAGCGCCGACGCATCTACACTACCAAAATGCCACCGACCTGAAAAAAGGCGCCAGGAAGCTGCTATCGCAAAACTGTTTGGCAGTGATATAAAAAAAGACCTGGTTGGCAGTCTGAGCTTAACACTGCTGGTAATTGGCCATCAGTTCTACTATCCTCCCCCCCTCCCTCATACCCTCCCCCCCTCCCTCATACCCTCCCAACCACCCTAGCCAATTCCATTTCCCATTCTACCCCCCCCCCCCACAACCAGCTGAAGTACTAATTGTTTATATCAGTATTCCAAGAGAGCCTTGGGAGGGGGGACTTTAACAACTCATCCGGTGATTTTTGATGCAGACACTCTTGGATTGTTTCAGTCGTCTGGAGTGTGTGTGATTTAGTATATGCATTAGTTTCCTAAGTAAGGATTTGTCAAGCATTCATGAAACCAATTAAGAAAACTGAATATCTGTCTGTAATCATGGCGGTTTTTTTTCAATAAATAAATATTTTACGAGCTTCGAACTTGATAATCTAAGGTTATTATTGTTATAAATAGCTTCGTAATGCTTCAGTGCTCATATACTTTTATGTAAATGTAAACAAAGCCGCCATGATTGAGGAGAGATGCATAGGTTTCGTGGGTGGCTGCGTAAATGTTTCACGAATCCTGGTTACTGTTTACTGAAGCTTTAACTGCAACATAATTTTATAAGAAGCATAATGGATTAGATTATAATATTTTTATGGAGAAATTTTGCGTTGTATTCTGATGTATTTTAGAAAGTGGTGTTGTATTTTGCTGTATTTTAGGAAGTGGTGTTGTATTTTGCTGTATTTTAGGAAATGGCGTTGTATTTTGCTGTATTTTAGGAAGTGGCGTTGTATTTTGCTGTATTTTAGGAAGTGGTACTGTATTTTGCTGTATTTTAGAAAGTGGTGTTGTATTTTGCTGTATTTTAGGAAGTGGTGTTGTATTTTGCTGTATTTTAGGAAGTGGTGTTGTATTTTGCTGTATTTTAGGAAGTGGTGTTGTATTTTGCTGTATTTTAGGAAGTGGTGTTGCATCCTGCCTCATTTTGGGTTGTATTGTTGCATCCTATCGTATATTTTACATATTGTGCTTATATCCCTGAAACGAAATTTTATGTAAATCCATGTTTTTCGTCATTAAAACATGAATTAAGATTTGCATACTGAAGAAGCACTTTGACGAAAAGATTTTATTATCATATTTTACTTGAAATACAACTCTCGAACAATCTAATTTTAAGCTATATAGCATTTTAACATATATCTTATAATATATATTTTATGCTTAAACGTTTGCCTATGTCAGGGGCAGCAAGCCTTACACCACAGACCAACCTTCCTCTTACCTATTTACTGCTAGGTGAACAAAAACATCAGGTGAAAGGAAACGTACCCAAACGTCTCCGTTCTGACGTGGGGAAAAAAAACCTGGGACCATTCAATTGTGAATCGACGATACTCACCTTAAAAACAGATATAAATTTGAAGACCAGTATGTATATCTGTGAAGATATCTATCTACCCATCTATCTATATACATATATATCTATCTTTAGTGATATATACACATAGCACTAATGCGTCTGAACTACTTTATCGATTTTAAGAAAGGTAAACCATTCTTTTATAATATTTGTAGGTGGTAAACTATATTATGAAACACGTCATTTAGTGAAGACAGGAAGACGTTGGAACAGAGAACAGAAGACAGAGAAAGACGTTGAACCACAGAACAAAAGACAGAGGAACACGTTGAAGCACAGAACAAAAGACAGAAGAACACGTTGAAGGACAGAACAAAAGACAGAGGAACACGTTGAAGCACAGAACTGAAGACAGAGGAACACGTTGAAGCACAGAACAAAAGACAGAGAAAGACGTTGAAGCACAGAACAAAAGACAGAGAAAGACGTTGAAGCACAGAACTGAAGGCAGAGGAGGACAATGCGATAGTTTTAAAGCTTCCTCATATGTTGTTTGTCAGAAGCGTCATAGAACACAGTGTTTGTCACCTGAGAATTGCCAAGTAATTATCACCGGGGTTTTCCCCTTCCTTTGTGGCTCGCCTAACGAGCTCTGACAAGGAGACAGCTTCAAGGATTGTGCCAGTAAGCCTCCGACAATCAGTCATGGACGTTAACCTCTCAAGTATTCAGATTATAAATTGTTTTTAATTTTGCACCAAATAATTATGAGGTTATTCTATTAAGTGCATTATTCATCTTGATATGAAGGAAAACTATTTTCTTAATTTTTTTTTGCTTTATTCAGAGGTACTGTGCTACATATATCACTGCCAGAAGATAATAATGATTTTAAAAAAATGTTTCTACTCACTGAATGGAACTGTGTAAATAATATTGCAAATGACAGTGAAATTTTTTCTTCCCGATACCAAACACTTTGAAATAATGTTGTATCAAATGACCAATCTTGCACTTTTAGCTCCCATCACCTCCTAGATTCATACACAAGTTACAGCCCCGTTCCTGTGCCAGGTAAGTCCACTACGGGCTCACCATAGCCCGTGCTACTTGCAACTTTTTGTTCCCAGTAGCTGAATCTTAAACAGCAACAACTCCTATAGTCTGTTACCGAACAATCAACTAGAAAATTAGAAAGTGAAATGTTAGATAATTTTTTAAGCAAAAGACAACAGACACCAACTGCATGTTTGACAGTACCATTATACAGCTTGCAACTGATATCAATCAACTGAATTACGTGATTTGTTTAATTTGCTCGAATTCGATAATACCAGATTGCATAATGAAAACTGTTGTATATGTATCCGGGAGACAGCAAAGATAATCCAGATTGGGCAGGCTCAGCCTGCCTAGGCCTGGTGGAGGATAGCCCAACCGTAGCCGAGGTAGCCTTTTGGATTGGTCACTCTTAGAGTTACCATCGCTGTGGTATGTGAACCCAAAAATACAGGACAAACCTGCTTGATCCTCGCGGTCAGCCCACTCTCTCTCTCTCTCTCTCTCTCTCTCTCTCTCTCTCTCTCTCTCTCTCTCTCTCTCTCTCTCTCTCTCTCTCTCTCTCTCTCTCTCTCTCCCCCTCTCTCTGAGATGGGACTGTAGAGCAGAGGTCTAGGTGAGTACATGCAGGAGAGAACACCACACTAATAAATATACCTGATATACGTCTTCACATGTTCGCTACATGACAATTCACACAGAACCCACATCAGATACCAGCGAAACCAACCACCCAACAGGTCACCTGCTCCATTCACACATATTCTTCATACACCCCTAGTCATCTGTTCCATGTACACAGACTTATGCACAACATCCCATCTTTGGTTTGTGTGTACACATTAAGCAGTCACTCTCCCGCAGTGCGGACACACACACACACACACACCCACACACACACACACGTCCAATCAACCACTGTGCATTTGTATTTACTTTCCCTACACGCGACGGCTCGTGTTTCTTCGCTCTGCTCCCAGCCAGATGGACAAACTACATCACATTAGTCAATTATCCACTTAACCTAAACCATGGGTCAGTGGCGAGACTAACTGATGAACTACTTGTTGGAGTGAAGGCTCATATATCCCCCTTTTTCTACGTCTGTCATATGAACATTAAAACCATTGCATAACAGACGAAGGCCGCGGAAAACTGGACTTTGTTTTTTGACATGCTCCTGAAAATTTCACTTTAGTCTGTTCCTGAGGTTGCGACTGTCTTGCCCCCCGAGCCTGACCTTTGAGCAATATGGATTCACCACCCGCTGTTTAGCTGAAGACGTTTCGAGAATAGGAATTTAGCTGTTATTGCTACGACCATTGGGTGATGCAAATGTTTCTATAGCGTCTAGCTTTATTACTGGTGTTGTCCTAGAGAGAGAGAGAGAGAGAGAGAGAGAGAGAGAGAGAGAGAGAGAGAGAGAGAGAGAGAGAGAGAGAGAGAGAGAGAGAGAGAGAGAGAGAGAGAGAGAGAGAGGGAGAGGGAGAGGGAGAGAGAGAGAGAGAGAGAGAGAGAGAGAGACAGAGAGATAGAGAGACAGACAGAGAGATAGAGAGACTCAGTGTTTTATCTGTAAGAATTTTTATATATTTTGTGTGTGTCAGAGAGATCAAATCTTAGGAGCATCCTGGGATGAGATCCTCATCGAGCTCAGCTGACTTTGATGAGCCTTAAATTGTCGCAGCATCCAATCTTGCTCAGGTAGGGAAGGATGCTGTCGTGGCCCTCATGCTGATATATGGTTCTGATATACTCACTCGTGGTCATAAGACTTCCCATAATACTCACCGGTCTGACAACTTTAGTAAGATGAGTGTCGAGTTATCGCTTCAATATTCAATCTGGATTTTTATTCTTGACTGTAGTGGCCAACTTTATAGCTTGGATTAAGATAATTTTCAGGACAATCTAGTTAAATGAAAGAGAGATTGACTACAGTCCTATGTTCATCGGTCTATGTTAGTGGTTCATGATCTAATTAAAAATTAATTCGTAATGCTTAAATGGATTCTTTAAGAGAAATATGCATATCAGCTGTTGCTAGAGATTAGTCAGTAAACTGGATGTTAATCATGGATTTATATTTTAATTTCGTCTGCATACAAAAAGCTATTCTAAATAAAAATGCTATATATAATCTTACACATGAGTTTATACAACATGTTAAGTACTGTTTAACAAGAAAAATACAGGTGTCTTTGACCCTAACAGGTTTCAAAAATGCTTTGACACCTGTTGTCAAAACAACTGAATATCCGCCAGAAATGTTTGTACGTATCGCTGGCTTTCAAAGTAATAAATCTAATTGGACTGGTCGGTACAGTGATGACCTCCCTTCCTACAGGTCGGAGTTCGATTCCCGATAGTCCTCGTAGTTAGGCACCATCCCTTCATTCCCTTCATTCTATCCCACCACCTATCCTCTCCTTGTATCCCTTCCCATGTGTTATAAAAGTCACACAAACATACCCTTTTCTTCTGATATTTTCCTTCCAGAGATTAAGAGGGTTCGGGTGAGGGCTGTAGGAACTCCACTGGTCTCGGTCCAGGGAGGCTGGTGCGGAGCCTCAGGCACTGCACAGGATCATTTTACCATGATTTATATAATTATATCCAATCCCCTCAGCAATGTCATTATTTTCGTGTGTACTCACCTAATTCTCTTCAGTGAATTGCGCTTGGGAGAGAGAGATAGAGAGAGAGAGAGAGAGAGAGAGAGAGAGAGAGAGAGAGAGAGAGAGAGAGAGAGAGAGAGAGAGAGAGAGAGAGAGAGAAAGAGAGAGAGTACTCACTCTCTTGGTAGTGTGCTCACCAAAAAAAACTTATATGAAAGTTCCCTATATAATAGTTTCAAGGTACATTCTCATGAAATAAATGAGTTTCTAAGAGCAGGGTTCAGATGAGCTGAGATAGGATAACAGCTCTTGCTTGTAGTTTCACTAGATACGTCATTTGACAGTCCTTATGAACCTTATGAACGTATTATAGTCCTAGTTAAAAAAGAGAGAGAAAAAAGGAAGACATGGAGAGACTTAGAAGAAGGATATCAAACATGATGGAAAACAGAGAATAACTACTCTCCACCACCACAACTTTACTAATCATCACCAAAAGTCTCAAGTCTTCACTATCACACACATCTCTCACCACTACTTGCTAGTCCCCCCAACACCGTCAACGGATGTCAAAGATCGCGCAGAAAGCCTCATAGCACCCTCACCTTAATAAGGCTGCCGGCTAACCTCTTAGACTCCTACTCGTCTTGGGGTTATCTGAAGGTACCCGACCATGACTCGGAAGTATTGGTTATATATTCCACATGCATAGTATACCGCCTCTCTTGAAGTATAATGGTAATCTTATTGTAAAACGGCTGTGGATGAATGGATATGCATTCGCGTATATGTGGGTCATCGTTGCAATGTGACTTTTAAGTTATCAACTTTTTTTTTCCTTTACGATAGCCGGTATATAAGTTGCTTGTGACAGCGCCTCCTACATGTTTTCTCTCCCCCAACAGCGCCTCCTACAAGCTATCTCCCCCCACACACCTCCCTCGAATCATCAACACAATGCCCCGCAACTCGTTTAATTTAATTACAATCATCTGGAGAAGCTTCCAGCGTTTCGATGAGTAATTTCGTATGGCCCTTCTTCCGGCGGCCATCTTCCACACCCTTTCAGGGTTCGTAACATGTTTCTCACATGTTTCGACGGACTATCATAAGGGCTAAGATGTAGACCATATTACACATTCATCTTCTCATGATAATAAACAGACTCAAGCTCAGTAAGACTGTAACAATATAATTATGATTATAAACTGTTGTCTTACTGAGGCTGTAAGTGAGATGGGTGCTCTCATCTCACCAGCATCCGTTGTAACGTAGGAGTAGAGAAATAGATGAACGTGAAGAAAATCGAAATACATATTTGGTCTCTTATAAATTTTTCTAGATGGAGTACCCGGCGGTGCTCGGGTAGATCTAGTGAGAGCGTCCACTCGGTACCCGGGTCAGCCCGGGGCTTGGGGGTCGAACCTAGCATCATTCCACCAAAAACAAATCCAAGGAAATTGTTAGAAAAACTAAAATTAATGGGAATATATATGGTATATCAATGCAAGTCAGCAAATCCTTTCTCTGTCTCTCTGTCTGTACTTCTCCCTGTCTGCGTCTCTCTCTCTCTCTCTCTCTCTCTCTCTCTCTCTCTCTCTCTCTCTCTCTCTCTCTCTCTCTCTCTCTCTCTCTCTCTCTCTCTCTCTTTCTCTCTCTTTCTCTCTCTCTCCCCCCGTATCTTTCCATGCTTCATGCTCCACTGTTTTTTTATGTTTATCTTTGTGTGTTCCTCTGTCCCTTTGTTTCTGTATGTGTCTCTGCCTCTGATCTTTGTCTTTCTGTCTCTCTCTGACTCTGCGTCTCTCTCTTTCTCTGTCTTCCTGTATGTACCTGTGTCTCTGTATCTATCTCTGACTTATTCTCTGAACCATAGTCTCCCTGGCTGCTAGTGGGACTCTCAATGGACGTACAAATCTTCTAAGTATGAAGGGAACTAACACAGCCAAGACCAGGGACCATGCTAACGTGTATCGAGGAATTATTGCTATATTCAACGCCCTGTCCGCGACCGTCAAAGTGATTGGGCACCGATTCCTCCCTCCGTCCCTCATATCCCTTTCCGGTGGCGTTGAAGTAGCTTCTCTCGTTCCGAAGTCGAGAGAGAACTTACAGTAGAGAGCTCTCTCCCTCCGAAGCCGAATGAGTACTTACAGTAGAGAGCTCTCTCCCTCCCAAGCCTGGTATAAATTACAACAGAATGCTCCTTTGCTCCGCGCATCCATTCTACGCTCACAAACATGCCAGATTGGAAGTTGTGAAGACCTTTACATTTAAGAGAGAGCGAGGTTGTAAATTGTGGATTAAACATCAAGCCAGGGAGCAAACACTAGTCGTATAGTGACCATGAGAACAACGTCTCATTTGACTCTCTTATCTGGTATTCTGCACAGGCCTGAGTAGTGCTAAAATAAATACCAACATATTAGACTCACTCTACACTGTTGATCTTGGGAGACTTATCATGCTTAAAGTGATTCGCTATCTAAACATTATACAACACTGTATTTGCAATATTATTCAGCCCAACATAACTACTGCATTATACAAAATAAAGTAGCAACGAGATTATACACCACAGAAGTAGTAACTTCTAGGTTGTAGGATATTGTATGTAGAATGTAGTGTTGTAGAACTACATTCTGCAACACCTCGTAGTAAACTACAATATTCTTCTCATACTACATTACAATGCAGTTTTCATATTAAAGTCCGGTCAACAAGCCAGCTAAACCGAGGAATACAAGTCTGATCTGTGGAGGCTGTGAATACAAGTCTTATCTCATCAACAATACAAGTCTTATTACAGCTTCTCTCACTTGCGATAAAACTCTCGTCTCATCTCATCTGCCATATAAGTCTTATCTCATCTGCGATGCATGTCTTATTTCACCTCATTTCATCTCCCCAGTGTTGGCATCTCTTGTTATCTCCTGCGGCTCCAGGTGATCATGTTATCTTATGTTTGGTCTTTGATGTATATATGGTTTAGTACAGTGATCTCTACGATATTATTTTGTAAATATTGAGACGCTGTTATTATTTGGTCAATTTATGGACTTATAATTGTAATTATTTTATGATTATTATTCTAGTTATTGTTAAAATTATAGCTTTTATTCTAGTTATAGTTATTTATTTTTTACGTCTCGTTATTTTATAGTATTTTGTTAATCTTTCTCACTCTCTCTCTCTCTCTCTCTCTCTCTCTCTCTCTCTCTCTCTCTCTCTCTCTCTCTCTCTCTCTCTCTCTCTCTCTCTCTCTCCCTTTTTCCCTCCTCGCTACACACGTAGAAGTTTGATAGCAGAAACGACTTTACGGGCAAGTTTTTATGAACACTGAAGCTCTGACCATCACCACCTATCCACCTGCATCCTATGCTTCCATCCACACACCTCCACAGCGCCTCCAACAGGTTATCGTCCCCCCAAACAGCGCCTCCAACAGGTTATCGTCCCCCCAAACAGCGCCTCCTACAAGTTATCTCTCCCCCAAACAGCGCCTCCAACAGGTTATCTCTCCCCCAAACAGCGCCTCCTACATGTTATCGTCCCCCCAAACAGCGCCTCCAACAGGTTATCGTCCCCCCAAACAGCGCCTCCTACAGGTTATCGTCCCCCCCAAACAGCGCCTCCTACAGGTTATCTCTCCCCCAAACAGCGCCTCCTACATGTTATCGTCCCCCCAAACAGCGCCTCCAACAGGTTATCGTCCCCCCAAACAGCGCCTCCTACATGTTTTCTCTCCCCCAACAGCGCCTCCTACAGGTTATCTCTCCCCCAACAGCGCCTCCTACATGTTTTCTCTCCCCCAACAGCGCCTCCTACATGTTTTCTCTCCCCCAACAGCGCCTCCTACAAGCTATCTCCCCCCACACACCTCCCTCGAATCATCAACACAATGCCCCGCAACTCGTTTAATTTAATTACAATCATCTGGAGAAGCTTCCAGCGTTTCGATGACAAGTATGGCGTCTGCGGGGCTCCCACTGACCTTCTTGCCAATTTATTTATATCCATAAAGGCAACAGGTATGTAATTACTTGGTAACGAGGCTCTTCAGTGGGACGGGGGTCTCGGTGGGTTTAGTTATAAACTTTGTTGTTAATCACTCTCTTCACCGGCTTAATGAGTTCTTTTTTTATGTGACTAACAAGTAAGTAAACATCTAATGAGTTAATTAAATCATATGTACCTGTGTTCATCTATCTCTCTTCCCTTATTCTATCTTCCCTAAACGACCCTCCTCTTCCCCTTCTCCTGCGTGGAATTCAACTATTTTACATTTCACTCGGGGTTTCAGGCAACTCTTTAGAGGTGATTCACTATATTATTCCAAGTTCTCGTTTCATTGCTTGTGTTCATCTGTAATTATACATGACTTTCTGCAACGTGTGTTTTAAAGTCGTAAATGTTGTCTGTAAATTGTGTTTAATAATTTGCATCAATGTAATACAAATAATGATATAATATTATCATGTAAACAATTCTAAAATGCGTTTGGAATCTGCGTATTTGGAGTGGGAAACACATAACCTATATTCCTAAGTAACTCTTAATACCACAATTCACAAATCAGATTTACGAATGGTAAATTTGATTTTTGAATTGAAGTGTTAAGACCTGCTTGAAATTGAGGGCCAGCCCTCAAACTGAAGAAGGTTTGATGTCGCTCAATCAGAGAGCCACTCGGCCTCAGACGGAAAGACTACAGGAAGAGGAGCTCCGGAAATAATCGCTTTCTGTTCCCAACAATAAATAAAACCTTAAGAATCTCTATATATTTCTGAATATATTTCCGATGACGTAGAAACAAGTACTACAACAAAAACACCATGTATACGAACAAGCAGGCTTGATAGTTATACATAGTGATCATATACACCACGACTATACATCATAATACATCATACACTTGCGAATACATCAACATGAGCACAGAAAGGAGAAATAATATACAAGAACATCAACAATGCCGCACCTGGAACCCAACTGTTAATTGCAAATTAATAACCGCGCAGTTTTTTGCCATCTCTTCTACACATAGTTCTGTTGCACACGTTAAATGTGCTATACGATAATACAGGTCGAATATAAATTGTATATTTATCTGTAATATATATATATATATATATATATATATATATATATATATATATATACATATATATATTTGAGTGAGGTGGGAAGGGTGATGTGGCATTACATTTGAGTAAGGTGGGAAGGATGATGTGGCATTAGAGGATATTAATAGGGTATTAAAAGTATCAACACAAGACAGAACACGAAACAATGGATATTGAATAGAAGTGTTTGTAGAAAGCCTATTGGTCCATATTTCTTGATGCTTCTATATTGGAGCGGAGTCTTGAGGTGGGTAGAATATAGTTGTGCAATAATTGGCTGTTGATTGCTGGTGTTGACTTCTTGATGTGTAGTGCCTCGCAAACGTCGAGCCGCCTGCTATCGCTGTATCTATCGATGATTTCTGTGTTGTTTACTAGGATTTCTCTGGCGATGGTTTGGTTATGGGAAGAGATTATATGTTCCTTAATGGAGCCCTGTTGTTTATGCATCGTTAAACGCCTAGAAAGAGATGTTGTTGTCTTGCCTATATACTGGGTTTTTTGGAGCTTACAGTCCCCAAGTGGGCATTTGAAGGCATAGACGACGTTAGTCTCTTTTAAAGCGTTCTGTTTCGTGTCTGGAGAGTTTCTCATGAGTAGGCTGGCCGTTTTTCTGGTTTTATAGTAAATCGTCAGTTGTATCCTCTGATTTTTGTCTGTAGGGATAACGTTTCTATTAACAATATCTTTCAGGACCCTTTCCTCTATATATATATATATATATATATATATATATATATATATATATATATATATATATTAATATTAATGAATATGGGCGAATGGGTTTGATCAATAATTGTATCACAAATCTTCTCTATATTTCTTACGTTTTTTTTTACAATAGAAAGAAACCCAAAAACCCACATGTATAACAACGCGCCTGTCACTAGAAGCATCAATATGTATCTGTAAATACATAAGTACCAATCATCCAGAATATTAGTGTGCTTAAACGATACATTTTTGCTTTACTAAGTCTTCTGGAGAAAAAGTTTAACGATTGGAACAAGTTTTATCAAAGGATGGAGCTTCTGATCAGTACTTTGAAGGTCGCGGTATACGACTAATTTAATTAAGGACCATTGTCTGATTATTCCTCGAACCTTTCGCAAAATATTTTTTCTTCTTAAGAACGTAATCAGGCTGTCAAATAACTGAAAAATTTATTGCTTTAAAAAAAAGTGGTTGGTGTACCCTATGGATTAAAGGACTTTAGGGTTTAATGCAGAGTTAATGGACGTTCTCCACACACACACACACACACACACACACACACACACACACACACACACACACACACAGAGTCGCCTCTCTTCACATATCAGTTACTTAGATCATTAAACTCCACATTGCCATATTTCAAGAACCTTCCAAATACAGGTTTGCATTAGTTAGGCCAAGAATCCTCGCTTTCCCTTGAAGGAATAATTAGATTAGCCAAGGATGTTTATCTTGACACATCTTATCGCTTTACCCTTCATCAAGCATGACGCAATATTATTTTATGGTTCCTTAAGACTTTATTACACTTCCTAGAGAAAAAAGTAATGGGGCTCTAATACAAATCTTCTCTACTGAAGCTATCTGCATGTGGTGCAGGGGTAGAGCTTTTGCCTCATGCTCGAGGGATCAAGGTTTCGAGTCTCCTAGTGCCCAATATATATATATATATATATATATTATATATATTATATATATATATATATATACACACAATGAAAAATGAATGGGAATTAAATGGATACAAATAAGAGCCGCACAATAAATGCAGAAGGCCTATTGGCCTATACGATGCAGCTCCCATTTTTAGCCACCCATAGGCCTACACGTGGATAATAATAGCATAAGATAGTAAATATTTACAAAGAACTAGACAAATATGTATCAATGATTCTACTCAAATCGCCCTTTAATTGATCTAAGATCAGTTTAGATCAATCAAAGGGCGATTTGAGTAGGATCACCGAGTCCGGAAGGGATGTGAAGGGGGTCTAAAAAGGGTCTATGGCATGTCAGCGTAATCAGACTAGTCCGCGTAGGGTCTGAAAATAATTGTATAGAGTTTGAAAGGGGCACGAAGGGTCTGAATAGGGGCTGAGTAGTCTCACAGACACAGCAAGGGAAGGCTATGGATGGTAGCCAGGAGTTGCATTCTGGTAGCGCCAGGTTCCATTAACTATGACGCTTTTACTATCTATATGGGCGGTGGTAAGGCGGCAGGGGGTGGCAGGGGGGGGTGGTACTTACCTAACAAGCAGTTACCTAACAGTGACCACGGGGAGAATGAGGTCTAGCTCTCCATGTCCCTCCTGCCAACCTTCTTGTACCGCTGTGTTGTGATCGAACTATTCTGATGTTCAAATTCCTTTTCGAATTTGGTTTTAAAGTTGTGGATGGAGGTGGCTTTCACAACTGTTCGATCTATGAGCACAACTACTCATAGTATGAAATACTTTCACAACTGTTCGGATTTACGACGAAAAAATACATTTTGGTCTTATTAGGCCGAAGATAATTATAAGGAATTTCATCTAATCATTCATTGTCTTCCTGACTTTTATATATCTGTATTTCAGTGAATTAAAACGAGACATGTTCCTTCCATGATAAATATATAACACCATTATACATCTAGAGTCATATAGTATCTCCCTTATAAATACTATTCATCTGCTATTATTTAATGATTATGTGTATCATATTCTCTTACCATTATATAGGTAGATTAATTGTATTGGCAAAAAATCAATAAGAATAAATAAATTTATTTATTTAAGCAATGTTGTTTAATGTATTCAATGTTGTTTAATGTATTCAATGTTGTTTAATGTATTCAATGTTGTTTAATGTATTCAATGTTGTTTAATCATACATCACCAATGTAGCTATTTTAATCGTTAGATTTGGTATGTTTGTTGATTATTGCACTATTTGTCATCACCAGCAGAATTTATTTCACCCTATGCCCCTGTTACCTACCAGTAAAATAGGTACCTGGGTGTTAGTCAGCTGTCACGGGCTGCTTCCTGGGGGTGGAGGCCTGGTCGAGGACCGGGCCGCGGGGACACTAAAAAAAAAAAATGCCCGGAAATCATCTCAAGATAACCTCAAGAAGATAACCATTGTGCTAGCACGTTTCACCGTGCTTGAAGCACTATAAACACCATACTTAATACTACGACGAGCCACAAGGGCAAATATACGACCTGCACCTCTAAACAGTTGGGCTTTCTAGGATTGGACTCCAGCTCTTGGGTTCTGTCACCTCCGCCTTGATTCCTGTGAACATGTGCTTTCATCTGCAGTTCATCCACTGCTTTACTACACTGGGAGATTCAAACAGCAGTTTCAGCTTTATTTTATATTGTTCATGCGTACTTTCTAAAAAAGTTTTTCGACGGTTTGGAATTCCTTGCATTTTGCTGGGTTGAGGTCCATTAGCCACTTCTCATCCCAGCACCAGAGCTCGTCCTCAAGCTGTTTTTTCCTACAGTTTTTTATTTTAATCTTTATAATTTGTGTGGCCACCACTCACGACGCTTGGTATGCCGTAATTAGGGTACACGCTCCAAATAATCTATTTAAGCATCCTTCCTTTACCCCCCCCCCCTCACCCTCTCTCTCTCTCTCTCTCTCTCTCTCTCTCTCTCTCTCTCTCTCTCTCTCTCTCTCTCTCTCTCTCTCTCTCTCTCTCTCTCTCTCTCTCTCTCTAAATTATACTGCAAGCTAAGGCTATTATCCGACATCAACTCATCTGAAGCCTGGCCCCTATAAATTAATATTATTAGTTAGCAAATGATAAGTTTGTTAATTAGGTCTAAAACTTTAGTAAACGTTCCGATATAATCATATTCAAACTCCTTTACCGACCTTGACTACATGGAAGACCTCTCTCCACACACACACACACACACACACACACACACACACACACACACACACACACACAGTCAAAATGCAACGGCAATTATGTAACAGAGTGTTTTTCATAACAGAAGTTATGTAATGCAATATTGCATGATAACGGCTGGTATGTAACACACACACAGTATATGTAATATGTGCTAACACAATACTAATACATGTGCTATATATGTGTCGAGATCAGGCAAATAATAAAGTACTTGTATCACAAAATACAGAACTGAAGGAAGAGCAATACACGACAGAAGAAAACGGAGCAACTAATGACCGTCTAAATTAAACAACTAAGACAGGTAATGATGGAGGAAAATGATGTGGACAGTAATAATGAGGAAGAGATATGGTAGTAGAGGCGCATGGGCACAGCTTTCTGACTTAAATTATTTCTCATATTTATCACGGTGAATTAAAGTAATTTTATAGGTAATTACATTAATTACTGTTATTTTATATGTCTCTGGTTGACTCTATGGAGATATTCATCTCGCAGTTTCTTTACACCAATAAGTTCCTTTGTTTTCCTTTCTCTTTGTTACTTTCTTAAGCGTGTCTACTTAAGAAATCTGTAGCGCTTATCGCGATCAATCATGGCGGGTTAAACGGTATTTACTAAACACTTTACGAGCGCCGAATGGACGGAATTTATGAGGGCGGGTTATGGCATATGCAGCCCGTCCTCATAAACACACTTTGCTCTCATAAACACACTTTGCTCTCATAAAGAACGGCTAGATGCTCGTTAACATACCCTCGAACTCATTGTTCATAAATTAAAGTCACTTTACCTCAGCCAGTCCTCAGGCTAAGCGTGTCCACTCGGCGGCCGACCCCTATACGCATTCCCAAATTTGATCGTAGCGTGAATTAAAAATTCAAATTGTTCATATATATATATATTATAATTCGGTGTACAGGTAAGTCTAGAACTGGTTAAACTATATGTTTAGGTTCTTTTGGTAATTATTTGAATTTACAGTAAGTTTTTTTCAAAAACCATATTTTTTACTCTTAATTTTAACTTATTTCCCTATAGTTCCTGGACCACCTATATAGCAAATTCTCTGTCTTTATCTTCCTTGTCAATCCCCATGTGTAATTTTTCATGTAGGGATCATGTCTTCCCTGTTTCGAGTCGCTTCCCAGGCCGTGAGATTTTCCTCATAACTCATTCCTCTCAGTTCTAGTTCTTGTTTGGCTTCATGAATATTAAATTTCTGCAGCTGTGTATGTGCGCGCGCGCGCGAGTGTGTGTGAAAGAGGACAGAATGCATAAGTAAGAGAGCCACATTTACTCGATTCTTAGATATGTTGGAGTTATTTTCCTTCTTAAGTTTGAATAATGACATACGATTTCTTTCTTTCTTTCTTTCTTTCTTTCTTTCTTTCTTTCTTTCTTTCTTTCTTTCTTTCTTTCTTTCTTTCTTTCCCATGGAGTCCCGATAGCACAGTCGGGTTCGTTCTCGACTCGCAATCAAGAATCCCGGGTTCGAATCCCCGGCGGGACAGAAAGGGTTGGGCGCATTTCATATCACCTAATGCAACTGTTCACCCAGCAGTAAATAGGTACCCAGGAGTTAGTCTACTTGTTGAGAAGTTGCATCCAGGGATGGAAGACATACAATTTAACCCCTTGAGGGGGGGGGGAGGACCACGATATAAGCCTAACATGTATAAATATACATTTTGGCAGCCCTGACACAATTAATTAAAAAAAATTAAGGCCAATGTTTACAAAAAAATATTCAAGATGTCTGTGAGAAAGATGTTTCGTGTCATGTCTAAACAGGCAACATGTTATTGTTTTATTTTATATATATTTTTATATATATTTTTTATAGTGTTTATTCCTGTTTTTCACGATTTTTTTTTTATCTGAAAATATTTACAATGTTTCTCAATATCCTCCATATTTATCGAGGATAAACGTGTCTGGATAAATTATAATCCTTCCGTGTTTATTCAAACATCTATTATAGGTATGTGATTATACGTATTAGGTAATTTCAAGGTTATATATAAACATAAATTTTCCAATTATAGACAGGTAGGCAGATAGACATGCAGGTAAGCAGGCAGGGGCCCGATTCACGAAGCAGTTACGCAAGTACTTACGAAAGTGTACATCTTTCCTCAATCTTTGACGGCTTTGATTACATTTGTTAAACAGTTTAAAAGCATGAAAACTTCCCAACCAACTGTTGTTATTGTTATAAACAGCCTCCTGGTGCTTCGGAGCTCATTCACTGTTTAATAATTGTAAACAAAGCCGCCAAAGATTAAGAAAAGATGTACAGGTTCGTAAGTGCTTGTGTAACGGCTTCGTGAATCTGGCCCCAGGTAGGTAGGCAGAAAAATAGGCAGGTAGGAAGAAAAGTATTGAGAAAAAAACAGGAAATAAAGCATGCAGTCAATAAAAAAAAGCAAGCAAGCTATCATGTATGTAGCATGGAAAGCAAGGATCACTACCAGCGTGTTGATTGGCTAATCAACAGTGACGTCAAGCCAGGTGGTCAGGACGGTAAATGTGTCTGGAGTTATGTTGCTATTTGCTATCTGCAAACAACAAAATCTACTAATATATATGACCAAATATCTACTTGCATATCTGTGGCAATGTCAGCTGTCTATTTCTGTCTATCAGTATCATCGTTTTTCCGAATAATTTTGTAAGTGTTGTTCGAATTTCGATTTAGAATGTATTTACATAATTATATCTGTGGTGTTTCTATGTAGTATTTAGCAACCAATCTGTTTATTATCTATATGTATCCCCAATTTGAATCCATGTGTGTAAAACGTCTTTATAGCTTCTCAAGCTAAACCATCATAGTTTTCCAACACACACACACACACACACACACACACACACACACACACACACACACACACACACACACACACACACTTGTAGGGGTCTAGTAGCTGAGTGGACAGCGCGCAGGACTCGTAATTCTGTGGCCCGGGTTCGATTCCCGGACCAGGCAGAAACAAATGGGCAAAGTTTCTTTCACTCCGATGCCCCTATTACCTAACAGTAAATAGGTACCTGTGAGTTAGACAGCTGTTACGGAGCTGCTTCCTGTGTATGTGTGTGTGTGTGTGGGAAAAAAATTAGTAAGTAGTTACAGTTGATTGACAGTTAAGAGGCGGGCCAAAAGAGCAAAGCTCAACTCCCGTAAGCACAAGTAGGTGAATACAACTAGGTGAGTACACACACTACTAATGCTGGAATGACAACAACAAAATTATTGTATCTAATTCTTACCAAGGGCTTTGCTGTTCCTTGCAGCCAATGTAAGCAACATGATCTTGTCGACTAGACAATGAGAACAGCATTGTTTGACCCACTGACTTGCTCCCACCCCTTGGACTGAGGCCAAGATCTTAGCCTCTATGGCACGTATTCTTATTTTCAGTCAATTTGATTTGGTAACCAACTTATATATACCAGAAGGGGTACCCAGAGTTGCCCGAGTCTGGGTGAATATATGTTTCATATATATATTGTTGAATCTTATGTCCCCCATCCCCCTTAGTGTCTTCCATTGTGTCTCCTTTCATCTCGTGTCTACATTCTCTCAGATCTCTGAAAACTCAAGGGAAATCCCATCATACATTTCACACATGAAATCCTGATATCGCATGGGGGGTGTTTATAAATGTTAACATCTCTTAGAGAACTCAACTTAGACCTACCCTATCAAATCTCTGTCCTTCTCGTACCCTAAACCAACCTCCCCAACCTCTCCCTACAAAATTGAGAGAGGCTAACCCAAGGCCTCTGACCTCCAACTTTAAACAGACAAAAATACACAGACAAAATAAAATACAAAAAAAAATCAAGATGAAAACTCATATATAATAAAACTTGTCTCAAGGATCAACACACAGGTGTGCTTCAAGACACAAATTTTTAATATTTATGAACAAGTCAAGATGAGATTAAACATCAGAATACTGTAACATGAACAAAAATGGTGAAGTTGCTAACACGTACATGACTCGTCATCTGTGTTGAGCCGACATTATGGTCGATATTCACCTGCTTGTCCATCTGTCTGGCGTCTTTATTGTTTATTATATTATATCTGACGTAATTTTAATTCTGTTTATGCTGACAAATAAGAGTCAGGTGGTCTTTCTTAAGCATTCATATATTATATATATATATAAATAAAATTATATATATATATATATATATATATATATATATATATATATATATATATATATATATATATATATACTCCTGGGAGTATGGGTTCGAGTCACTTCTGTGGTGTGAGTTTTCAGTTGCATATTGTCCTGGGGACCATTCAGGCTTGTTCGCATATATATATATTAGTATATTTTGGTAGCAGTCTTTCCTGTAGACATATATTATTAAATATGACCGAAAATTCATTTTTATTTCTAGTCTAGACTAGAAATAAAAATGAATTTTGGAGAATTGATTTTTGAATTACCACCAACAGTGAAAAGAAATGTACGAAAGATCGAGAAAATTCGTGTTAGAATCATTAATCTTACTTTTTCGGTCATATTTAATAATATATATATATATATATATATATATATATATATGTATATATATATATATATATATATATATATATATATATATATATATATATATATATATATATATATAAATATATATATATATATATATATATATATATATATATATATATATATATATATATATATATATATATATATATATATAGATATATATATATACGTTTGTGCTTGAATCCATTATCTAGCTTTAATGACCGAATCAAATAGATGATTAACTTATACACTATAAACATAACTTATATATATCAATAGGGGTTAAATTAGCGCTCGTTTATATAAGTCAAATAGTACCATCTAAATAATAGACCAATTTAATGGGTCAGTAATAGTTAAACAGTTGATAGAGCCCACGAGTTAAATATTAGATTGCTAACGTCATTCACAGGTCGCTGAAGATCGTATATTAGAAATTTATTGAGAGCAAAGGTCGTGATGGCACCCACATAACAATGTAAAGATCACTCAAGCAGTCAAACTTGTCCTTGTTAGCCAAATAAGGGGGTAGTTAGGTCCGTGGTTGTTTAGAATGGCACTGGACGTACATGGTGAGCACATTCATAGTGGGTAGACAGCGTCTTGGATTGTTATGCAAGAGTTGTGGTTGAACTCACCTGCTACCGCCGTGGGCACCCGGGGCCAGCACTCTTGGTAGTGGAGACACGAGTTCAGTCCTCTCTCTCTCTCTCTCTCTCTCTCTCTCTCTCTACCTCTCTCTCTCTCTCTCTCTCTCTCTCTCTCTCTCTCTGTCTCTCTCTCTCTCTCTCTCTCTCTCTCTCTCTCTTCATCTTTCCTTCCCTCGTTCTTCTCCATCTCACTCTCCTTCCACCATTCATCCCCTTCCGCCCTCTATCTTTTGTTCCCTTCTACTCTCTCTCTCTCTCTCTCTCTCTCTCTCTCTCTCTCTCTCTCTCTCTCTCTCTCTCTCTCTCTCTCTCGCTCTGTCTCTCTCTCGCTCTGTCTCTCTTTCTGCCTTCCTCTACGTAATATCTTTATTATTTTGTTCCATTTTTACATTCCTGATCTCTTTCATTGCTACTGGACTTCTCTCTCACTCTACCTCTGATCTCTCTCTCTCTCTCTCTCTCTCTCTCTCTCTCTCTCTCTCTCTCTCTCTCTCTCTCTCTCTCTCTCTCTCTCTCTCTCTCTGTCTCTCTCTCTCTCTCTCTTAATCTGGCCAAGTGCCTCATATTCACTGTTGTTTGTCCATACAACAACGTTACATCTACTCTGTCTTACCAAACTGGGTTGGGGTGTACGTAGAGATGTGAGGTTGGTGAGTCAGATAGGGTTGATTGTGGTGGGTGGGGTGGGGTGTGGTTCACTGTGGTAGGTCGGTAAGGGAGGTGGGTTAGGGGAAGTGGGTAGGGGAGGAGGGGGGGGGGGGAGAAGCAAGGTGAAACTTCCCTTCCCCTCCCTTTCGTAGCCAATGTATTCCTAAAGTCGTAATCATTATGAGTACTCCCATGCTCTCCTTCCCAGACACCTGCCAAGGTGACCAGCCCAGACACCTGTCAAGGTGACCAGCCCAGACACCTGTCAAGGTGACCAGCCCAGACACCTGTCAAGGTGACCAGCCCAGACACCTGTCAAGGTGACCAGCCCAGACACCTGCCAAGGTGACCAGCCCAGACACCTGTCAAGGTGACCAGCCCAGACACCTGTCAAGGTGACCAGCCCAGACACCTGCCAAGGTGACCAGCCCAGACACCTGTCAAGGTGACCAGCCCAGACACCTGTCAAGGTGACCAGCCCAGACACCTGTCAAGGTGACCAGCCCAGACACCTGTCAAGGTGACCAACCCAGACACCTGTCAAGGTGACCAGCCCAGACACCTGTCAAAATGACGCACCGAGACCTGCCATGATTATCACGGTGTATTCTAAGATGCATAAAGTAGACTCCAAGTGGTAACAAGGGATGAAAAGTACATACATACTAGGCGGTAAGACTAAGGTAACAGACTAGACAGCGCTGGGAGTCAATAGACAGCGCTGGGGGCTAATAGACCGCGCTGGGAGCCTAATAGACAGCGCTGGGAGCTAATAGACAGCGCTGGGAGCCTAATAGACAGCGCTGGGGGCTAATAGACAGCGCTGGGGACCCAATAGACAGCGCTGGGGACCAATAGACAGCGCTGGGCACCAATAGACAGCGCTGAAGCCCAATAGACAGCGCTGGAGTCCAATAGACAGCGCTGGTGGCCAATAGACAGCACTAGGGGCCCAATAGACAGCGCTGGGGGCCAATAGACAGCGCTAGGGTCCAACAGACAGCACTAGGGTCCAATAGACAGCTCTGGAGCCCAATAGACAGCGCTGGGACCCAATAGACAGCGCTGGGGTCCCAATAGACAGCACTAGGAGCCCAATAGACAGCACTGGGAGCCCAATAGACAGCGCCGGGAGCCCAGTATACAGCACTAGGAGCCCAATAGACAGCGCTAGGGCCCAATAGACAGCACTAGGAGGCCAATAGACAGCACTAGGAGCCCAATAGACAGCACTAGGAGCCCAATAGACAGCACTAGGAGCCCAATAGAAAGCTCTGGAGCCTAATAGACAGCACAAGGGACCCAATAGACAGCGCTAGGAGCCCAATAGACAGCCCTGGAGCGCCAATAGACAGCGCTGAAGCCCAATAGACAGCCCTGGAGCGCCAATAGACAGCCCTGGAGCGCCAATAGACAGCCCTGGAGCGCCAATAGACAGCCCTGGAGCGCCAATAGACAGCGCTGGAGCGCCAATAGACAGCTCTGGAGCGCCAATAGACAGCCCTGGAGCGCCAATAGACAGCGCTAGGGGCCAAGCTGCTCAACACCCCACTTGCTGACGGAACAAAAAGTTAGTCATCATTCCACCAGTGTTGCTAACCCACTGACCTGTCCCTGCGTCCGCCTGCCACACTCGGCCTTGGCGTCGCGTGCGCTCCACCAATCCCAGCGCCGCTCCTACAGCCCCTCCACCAATCAGCGGCCAGATTTGAGCCGCCTCCAGCCACCCAGCTGGCCCACCTGGCAAGTGGCTCGTCCAATAAGGAAGATCTTAGCCCAGTGTCTGGAGGGCCCAATTTAAGCATGCATCTGCCTTTAAACTAGATGGTAGCTGTATATGTAATCTAACTCTCCTTTTCAGGATGACATGTCCATTCCAAGCACACGACATGACCACACGCACGTCTCTTCTGGTCATAAATAAGATAGACAGATGCTGGGAGGGCTAGTAAGATGAGATGAAAGGAGGCTGCATCTCAATAGACATATACCTGTCTCACCTGTCCTTGTACTGCCAAGTCTCGCTCTTACTTTAATGATTTCCTCTGATCTCTCTCTCTCTCTCTCTCTCTCTCTCTCTCTCTCTCTGAATCGTGTCCTGCAACCGTCCACACTCTGGTAACTGGACAACCACTCCAAGCCTGCACTGAGCACAGGTGTTGGGAGATGTTGTGTAATTATGCTGGCAGGTGTGTGTGAAACACCTGTGAGGCTGCATCTTACCAGCAGGAGAGGAAGGAGGAGGAAAGAAGAAGAAGAGAATAATGAGATTAAACTATAAGAATATAGACTTAGAAAGAATGAATTAGGAAAAAGGAGAAATGTGAAACATAGGAAGTAAGAATGATCTCATTAGCAAGGGGATGATAACGTCCTTGACTCGTACTAACATGATAACCTGACTTAGCTCTTATCTAACCTATCAGCACTTCCCTATTAGTGACTAATAGCGTTGTCTAGCTCATATAATGTCCGTCAACTAGCCTCGTTGTGCCTGAGGAACTAATGGATGAAAACTCGATCCCAACGTTCAAAAGGAACTTTCGTGGTCACATTGTTGTAATTTCAAGGGATTTCTTGCACTTGTTTCGTTATAAGTGAAGTATACTGACGGCTGCCGCTTCCTCCGGCTGCGCAATGTTCCCCAAATTCTTGCAATTGCCTCTTACACCCAGGCATCACATTAGCGTTTTTTCCCAACGTGTAAATAGTGATTTTTCGACGCATATTCCTTGCTCAACGCCAGAAGCAGCAACTGGTATGCCATATTAGCGCTGACCTCGACCGCTGAAGTATACTGCAGGAAGCAGACTCATACACACGGCTTATCAGTGTAAATCGACACTGCTGTGATACCTTGAGACTCGTGGTCAACGCCACCTGTATGCATGATAAGGCTCCATTGTGCACGCCAGGTGAATGGTAAAGGCAAAAATTAGCGTTAAATCTGAATTTCACTCACATGCAGGAGTCTGTATTTTGTTTGGAGTGTTTAAAGAATTCTGCGTTTGTCTGGGCATAATTCCTTTGGGTTGTGCTAACATCTTGCAAGGTTAGGGTGCTTCGGGGGGATTTTTTGTTTTGTTTTCAAAGGTCTCGGTATTTTCAACTCCTGTTGAAGAATGAACTGCAAACCAACTTCACTTTGGTGGCCATTTTTGGCAATAATTACCTAAGCAGAATTTCAAGCACAGATTGAAAACCCTCACACGAACCTGTCAAGGATTCTTGTTAATATGAAAATACTCTGTCGGTGGATATTAAACTTCTCAAGAAGTTTGCTTGACTGCAGGCAAGCACCTTGCATAATGTAGCTTCACACACACACACACACACACACACACACACGCACACACACACACACACACACACACACACACACATATATACACATACACATACACACACACACACACACCACACACACCAGCTTCAAGGGGAGCCAGTGGCTGTGTGGATAGCACGCTGGACACGTAATCCTGTGGCCCGGATTCGATTCCTGGCGCCGGCGAGAAACAAAAATGGGCAGAGTTTCTTTCACCCTAATGTCCCTATTACCTAGCAGTAAATAGGTACCTGGGAGTTAGACAGTTGTTACGGGCTTTTTCCTAGGGATGTGTGTGTGGTGAAAAAAAACAGTTGTTAGTAACAGTTGATTGAATGACAGCTGAGAGGCGGGCCGAAAGAGCAGAGCTCAACTCCCACAAGCACAACTAGGTGAATATAACTAGGTGAATACACACACACGCACACACACACACACACACACACACACACACACACACACACACACACACACACACACACACACACTGTTTCTGAAGGTGGGTCTACACTCACTTACGTATCAGTGCTGACCAATCTGTGTCTACGGGAAAGTGAGATCAAGCTCTTGATCCCCGACCTCAAGCCATTCATACCCGGCACGTTAACTATACCTACCTCCACCTCCCTCTCAATATTAAAACTTTCATCATATTTGTTTGCAAAGTTGCGGATGGAATAGGCTTCAACAACCACTTCCCTCAGTGCATTCCCAAGGGCGAGTCTCCTCTCTATATCAGTAAGATGAAATGTCTGTCTGGATATCTGTATGTCTGTCTGTCTGTCTGTCTGGATATCTGTATGTCTATCTGTCTGTCTGTCTGTCTTTCTGTCTGTCTGAACATTACTCGAGGCCATTCGGGGTTTGACCCAGTGCCTCCTTTTAAGAAATATCGGCTCCTGTTTTTTTTCATTAAGTCTGGAATCGGGGATTCGTTTTCCGTGGAGTTTTGAGAGAGAGAGAGAGAGAGAGAGAGAGAGAGAGAGAGAGAGAGAGAGAGAGAGAGAGAGAGAGAGAGAGAGAGAGAGAGAGAGAGAGAGACTGTGGGCTGACCGCGAGGATCGAACAGGATTGTCCTGTATTGGAGGGAGAGAGAGGAGAGAGGGATATAGAGACCCGGGAACAGCCGGATACCTCACTTAATAAATCATAATTGCTAAATCGAAGAACATATACTTCCCCATACACTTCACATGAACGGGTTTCAATCCCTCTATTCCCCTCCTCCCTACTCATCCACTCTCTTACTAAGCCTTAAAGTATGCGCTTACATAAAGCAGGCTCTAGCTCCTGAGACCCAGGATCTGTATCTGTTCATTCCCAAATTCTTGTATGCTATGGAACTCGATTTTAGAAACCCTGTGAATGGATGCGGTACTCACAGCATCTCTTCTCCCCTTTCACACGAAGCCACGAGATGAATATGGAGAATTTATGGCATCTCATTTGTCTTAGTTATGCCTCCATAACCTTCCTCCGTTTTCTTTACGTTCTGCCTCTCGGAATATACAAATTATTGTTACATATACATTTTGTCTATTATTTTCAGAATCATGAGCAACAGTGTACTACAGTGCACAACACAGTGACCTCCAAAGTTACCTTTACAGTGCCCACTACTATACCCAAATGTCAAAAAAAAAAATTAATGCCCACGCTACAAATCCCACAATTCAACAATCAACCACACCACTAGATTCATCACATGCACAACCACCACCACAAGAGGTGTTGATTGTGGTAGATGGAAGGGGGTGGTAATAGGGAAGGAGGAGAAGGAGGAACAGGAGTCGTGTGGAAATCAACGCTTGACCTCCACATTACGGGAGCTGCCTTATAAGGCCGCCAGCTCCTTCCTGTTATTGCTTGCTGCTGGTGACTTTTGTTGATGCTGCTGATGATTCTGTTGATGCTGATGAGTTTGTTGATGTTGGTGAGTTTGTTGATGTTAGTAACTTTTGTTGATGCTGCTGATGATTCTGTTGATGTTGGTGAGTTTGTTGATGTTAGTGACTTTTGTTGATGCTGCTGATGATTCTGTTGATGCTGATGAGTTTGTTGATGTTGGTGACTTTATTCGTGATGCTGCTGATGATTCTGTTGATGCTGATGAGTTTGTTGATGTTGGTGAGTTTGTTGATGTTGGTGACTTTATTCGTGATGCTGCTGATGATTCTATTGATGTTGGTGAGTTTATTCGTGATGCTGCTGATGATTCTGTTGATGCTGATGAGTTTGTTGATGTTGGTGACTTTATTCGTGATGCTGCTGATGATTCTGTTGATGTTGGTGAGTCTGTTGATGTTGGTGAGTTTATTCGTGATGCTGCTGATGATTCTGTTGATGCTGATGATTCTGTTGATGTTGGTGACTATATTCGTGATGCTGATGATGATTCTGTTGATGCTGATGATTCTGTTGATGTTGGTGAGTTTATTCGTGATTCTGCTGTTGATGAGTTTGTTGATGTTGCTGATGAATTTGGTGTTACTGATGACTTTGTGACGCTGATGACTTTACTGATCACCAATAAAGTACAATCGCCTGACATAACAATATGAAAATCCTTAGAACCATTAATCTGGGGACAAAAACGTACGGAATGGAGTATTTGAGAGAACGGATTTGAATGTTACCTGAGATTAGGTATACCATGAAAGATTCTACGAGCATCGCCGTAGATTAGGGGCCAGATTCACGAAGCAGTTACGCAAGCACTTACGAACCTGTACATCTTTTCTCAATCTTTAGCGGCTTTGTTTACAATTATTAAACAGTCAATGAGCTCCGAAGCACCAGGAGGCTGTTTATAACAATAACAACAGTTGATTGGGTAGTTTTCATGCTTGTAAACTGTTTAACAAATGTAACCAAAGCCGTCAAAGATTAAGGAAAGATGTACACGTTCGTAAGTGCTTGCGTAACTGCTTCGTGAATCTGAGCCCAGGTGTACAAGCTAGAATCTACGTCCATTAACTTAGCCCACAATTATATTGATAAATTGTACTAAGACTACTAAGATTAGGAACTCAGTAAACCCAAGTGATGAAGTAAACTATTTTTAAAACTACAGCATCTATTTGTTTTTGTTTTTTAGATAGATCACAATTGGGTAAAACAGCCTCTCTTCTGTAATTTGTAAGGTAACAAGGTGATTCCAAGTAATATGAAACATGCTCAATATTATTAAGCATATTACAAGGTCTTCCAGTCTTCCTAAGACAGCATAAATACCTGACCTGTCGAGAGCCCCAGAGAAGCCACACAGGATCCATCACATGTTTACTGAGCATATGTTTATGTCTCATATGTTTAGACACCTTCCAAACCCACGAGTCACCTTAAATTACATTCAGAAGCAAAAGTAAATATCAACACACTTTTATATAAGGCAAAATGCTTTTTAATATTAATGGAAATGCATCATACATGAGTGTTCCTAAAACAGCAATCATAATAATTCCTTTTTTGGCGTAGAGTTATGACAAGTCGCTCGGGGGAGTAGAAGAACTCCCAGAACCCTCTCCAGGTATACTCCAAGAACTATGTACAAACTCCAGCTACCTATTACATCAACACAAGCTGAATCTCCTTGCATCTCTTTCTAACGGGCTCACCTTTTGTGTCTGATTTTCAAGGGGTAGGACATGGCGGACATAATGGCAAATTGGTTGCTCATGAACTTGTTAATGTCATCTCCGGCGCTCGACTCTATTGGCCCAAGGCGTGGATGTTTACTGCTCGTTTGATAACGGTGTTTTTAATGATATTTGGAAAGCCCTTTTCTTGTGTATGTGTGTGTGTGTGTGTGTGTGTGTGTGTGTGTGTGTACTCACCTAATTGTACTCACCTAATTGTGCTTGCGGGGGTTGAGCTTTGGCTCTTTGGTCCCGCCTCTCAACTGTCAATCAACTGGTGAACAGATTCCTGAGCCTACTGGGCTCTATCATATCTCCATTTGAAACTGTGTATGGAGTCAGCCTCCACCACATCACTTCCTAGTGCATTCCATTTATTAACTACTCTGACACTGAAAAAATTCTTTCTAACGTCTGTGTGTGTGTGTGTGTGTGTGTGTATGTGTGTATGTGTGTGTGTGTGTGCGTGTGTGTGTGTGTGTGTGTGTGTGTGTGTGTGTGTGTGTGTGTGTGTGTGTGTGTGTGTGTGCTCTCCCTGAAAGTTTTGGCCCGCGTGTGTTGAGAATTAGTTATGGGGTTTCGCTTCTCAACTTTGATGTACTTATCTAAATGTGATTTTAAATAAAATCTCGGTTCTTAGCCACGTCTTGTGTAAATCAGTCTTGCTGTCTGTCTGTCTCTCTCTCGCTCTCTTTCTCTTTCTATCTCTGCAGTGCGTCCTCAGGTTGGGTTCATTCCATGCAGCGGCCGACCCCAAAGACGCATTTATACATTTTAACATACTACTTATTCAAAATAGGAATTTTCTCGAGTATAAGTTAATATATTATTGCATAGTGTGCATATATATGGTTAGATTAGGTGTTTAGGTCCTGTTGTCAATTATTTGTGTTTGTAGTACATGGCTGAATCATTGACAGAGCTGCGATTCGAACAGAGGCCGTCAGTGGGAAACTGTTCAAGAAATGTTCGAACGTCCTCAGCTTTGAGACGCGTGTAATTTTTTTGTTTGTATTCATAAACAACTGTAAATAATCACTTGTGGCTTTTGTTGGCGAGGACGTGTTGCTCTTTGTGTCTCTGTCTCTTTCTGTCGCCCGAGGTTCAATTCGGAGTCTCGAAGCTTCGGTATGAGACTCGAGGCTAAAGCTCGAGCCTTATGTCTAATACTTTAGTCAACTTAGTCTCTATAGGCTTCAGGTTTAGGCTCGAAACATCAGGTAAATGTGTTGAACATGAGGCACAATGCTTAATTGTTTGTGTGTGTATCTCCAGGATCGGTGGACTCAGATCCGTGTGGTACCTGGCGGGAACCAAACAGGTTTGATTTTATTCATTTGGCGCTGGAGGCTGCATCTTCGTACTCCGCGGCTCCTTTGACTGCAGCCTCGGGACCTGCCCGGACCTCTGGGAATCTCAGCGCCTCACCTAGCTCAGAGATTTGACTTTGTATCGAATTGAAAGATTGTGCCTGACCCTGTGATTGTTCTGGATTTAGCAGTACCTATCTCGGCGATTGTATCTGATAGTGTTTTTGCACTGACTTTTGTGGCTGTATCTGGCTCGGTGAATGTATCCCTGACATGGTGACTGTATCTCTGACTCTACCACTTGTCGAGGACGACAGCGCCCTCCAGCAGCGCCACCACTGGTCACAGCAAAAACTAAAGAAATGAGGAGAGGTCAGAGTTCAGAGTGATAATGACAGCAGCAGATGCTGAGCCTTTTTGTCCTGAGAAACTGTAAACTGGTTCAAGAGGATTACATCACTTTATTACATTACATTACACTTCACTCCATTTTCTGAGGAAGATGTTTCCTATGAGGATACACGCCCCTAAATACTGGTGAAATTAGCTTTAGATTAAAAATTTCTTCCTGTATTATGAGTAATCAAATTAAATATTTGACCAATTTTGAATTTAGATTTTAAATATCTGAGTGGGTTTAGACAAGCTCCTCTGGGCGATTACAAATATAATTTAATATATATATATATATATATATATATATATATATATATATATATATATATATATATATATATATATATATATATATATATGTATATATATTGGAAAATATATTTTATTTACTTTTAAAAAAGTAAAAGGAGTTGGTTGTGTCTCTTTTTCTAGTTCACTTCGACTCTTCGTCAAGTTCATTTAATTTTCCTGCTATTGGTTACACCAAACACTTTCTCACATCACTATGGGTCATCTATGCCAAGACTTCCACAAAATAAATTGGAAAAATGTATACTTTTCAACATGATCAAATTCCCAACTAATTTGAGATCTTTTATTTTCACCTGTTCTCGTGTCAGATGCCAAATGGTGCAGGTTTGAGCCTCAGTGTAGACCTCTGTATCTCGTTTCTTTTTTATGCACTTTGGGGTAGGATTTCTACGATGCTCTGGGACTGGTCTGACATAGGTGGTGTGTGCAGATATCTGAATGCCTCCTCATTTAGGGTTCTGAAGCCCGTTCTGGCGTTCGACAATTTCTAGAGTAGTTTTTAGGTTACTCAACCTGTGAGTGCGTCTGGGGGGTTATGCCTTGGTATTTCCCCTACTCCTAGGGTTTTCATTAGTTGGTTCAAATGATTTCAAGTGGTTTGAAACCAAGTATAATTCAGATGGTCTCCGGTTTTCTGGCCTTATTCTGATCACCATACACCTATGGGTGTTGAATTCAAATAGCCATATTTCGTACCATATCTGCTGCTTGTCTCGGTCTTCAAGACCTACAATCTTCTTCCGTCCAAGCTTTTCAAAATATATTTTGAGTCATCCTCAAGTGCTAACATGTAGAACACTTGCCTCCTGAGGTTATGAAGGTGACACTGATGAGGAATTACCTAAATAGAGCGAGTCTTCCGGAATTACGCCGGATACAACAAGTTTGTGTTTCTTTATCTTACCGGATTGTGCTTGCGAAGGTTGAGCTTAGGCTCCTTGGTCGCGCTCCTATGCCTTCAATCATCTGGAGTATAGGTTCTTGAAACAGTTACCAGATTTTTCTCTTGCTCTGATTCAAAAAGTGGTCTAAATAGTTATGCTCCATTGTACCAAGAATCATCCCTCTCCTGTCCTTATAACATTGCTTCCATCAGAGTTAAACTCTAGCAGCCATTCCTCGAGCATCACTGAAGCTCAAGGATTTATTCCTGTACGTACTGCGGGCTTTTTCCATTCCTATCCGCTCCATTAGCGTCGACTCGTTTAGGAACGAGGATATAAAACCACATTTTCTCTGTCAGGCCATCGATATGTATTAGGAACAGGATTGGGTCCAATGTCGAGCCCAGTTGTGCTATTCTCGTGATAGTTATTCTCCTCTGTTTTCAAACTTATTTGCGAACTTTTTTTGCAGGAGTGATAAGCGTTTTCGGCTTACAAGAATGATAAGGTCAATTCGCCCTTCTCTTCCGGCTAATCAGTGTCATCTTGTCGTAGTAATCCAAATGTTATGACTTCATGTTTTTAAGTCCATGTTGGCGTTGGAGACAATGTAGGTGTCTATCTGTCTATTAGTCTATGAGTTTTACTCTAAAACTGTGTATTTGAAGACCATTTAATAGTCTAAATCCTACTGCATATATCACTATGAAACGCAACTTGGATATAATATATTCAAGTATTTGTAAAATGCTTCAAAACTATTCTGTCTGCTTCAGTACACGTTGGTACATATTGTCTTCCTTCACAACAAAGAGAATGCAAGACTCTAGCGACGGGACCAGCACGGTCAGCGCTCCAGCAGGTGGTGGAAGTGGGAGTGGGGGAGGCAGGAGCAGCAGCAGCAGCAGTGTCCAGGCCGCCACACCTGCCTCTACACCATCAGCAGACACTAGCAGAAAACAAAGACTGGGGGGAAGGGAAGGCGACATAGCGTCGTCTGCTGAAGCGTCTGTTTACTAATCACGGTCCGCCCCCTCTGAGCCATCTCGTTTTCATCCGTACTCAAGCCAAAATTATATGTCTGCCAAAAGGATTGTTTACATTGCATTGTATCATGTTAACCAACGACGCTGATGGATGCTGCATTCAATTATCATACAAGTATATTACTGTTTAGTACTGTTGTGCATTTTTACATTCTATGACAAGTGAGGTAAACCTTACAATTATCCAATGGAGTCTTCTGTGTTCCACCATTGTCACGAGAAACGACAAGCAATATTTCTGTACAATGTTCTGTGGGTATTTTCTGAGAGAAATAAAAGCATGTCCAACTGCTCGCTTAAAATTGTCAGTTGTCTGGCAGTGTTGCAGCGGAACATGTTTATATTTGCAGGACATATACACAAAAGTATATATAATGAGGGTTTACTTTAGTCGAAAGCCATGTTTAGAGGTTGAAGTATTCAGGCCAGTTGGTCAGCAAGCTATTGTGGTGGCCTTAATAACCCTCTTGATGTTGATGAACCCAACACAAAATCAAAATATTTTTGTTTACCATGATGGCACCAAGACATTCCGCCAAACACACCACGAAACGTTGCTACAACATTCGAATTAAGGTTTATTACCTTCTAACAATTGTAACAACCAATACAGCAAGTTGTAACAACGTTCTAATACGTTATACAAGCGTTAAACCAAGATGTAACACCTTTATTACAAGTGGTAACAAGGGAATCATAGGGACTGTTAAGTTGTGTGTTTGCAGGTATTAATAACATATATGGCCATCCCGTTCCTGAATGATCTACATACAGCAGTTGACATTGAGTTGACAGCAACAAAAAGGAGGCCTGGTCGAGGACCGGGCCACGGAGACGCTAAAGCCCCGAAATCATCTCAAGTTAACCTCAAGAAGACCACACACTAGAAGGTGAAGGGACGACGACGTTTCGGTCCGTCCTGGACCATTCTCAAGTCGAGAATGAGTGGAGGTCGTCGTCCCTTCACCTTCTAGTGTGTGGTCTGGTCAACAGGGTTACACCTATTAATTCCCAGCATAAAGATAATGTCCCGGTTTACATTGTGAATGCTAGTGTAAACCCAGTAGTTTACACTAATGGGTAAACTTAGGTTATAGTATTGATATACAAGTATCTTTTACCCTATGTTAGACCGTCGCCTTGTATCATTAGTCGGTCATTTTCTGTCCTGTCTTAGACCGTTACAATCTCCCAAAACACTTCGTTGACATCACTCCAGCTCATTAAGTAGGACGTCACCTTGTGAGTCACTTCCCCTTGAACCATGACACAGGAGAACAGGTCTTCATCAATCATGCTCATATGACGTTGCAATCTATCACCTCCAAACTCATTACAAGTGTACTTAAAAAAAAATCGATTGACGCTATTGAGCGCCGCATGTTTTCAGGGAACGCGTATGTTGGGAGATACATAAAAAAAGCTCCCTTTAGAATGCATTAAGGCTCCATTATATACCACATTGTGTCACTATACGCTCAGACCATCACGTGCGAGATATCCTGACAGTCATCACTGTAAAACGTTTACCACCATAGCTATAACATCATAACTATAGGAGGCTAAAAGCATGTCCAACTGCTCTCTTAAAATTGTCAGTTATTTGGCAGTGTTGCTGTGGAACATATATTATATATATATATATATATATATATATATATATATATATATATATATATATATATATATATATATATATATATATATATATATTTGCAGGATATATACTCAAAAGTATATACAATGAGAGTTTACTTTAGTCGAAAGCCATATTTAGGATTAAAGTATTCATGCCAGATGGTCAGTAAGGTATTTTGGTGGCCTTAATAACCCTCTAGATTTTGATGAATCTTAAACCCCACACAAAATATTTTTGTGTATTCAATTATCAAAAGCTAGCTCACCTAGGTACTTTTTTGATTCAATTAGACCAAGAGAGAGAGAGAGAGAACTACATGTTTTAGTTCAATGGGCGTTACTGTATGGTTGATTACACTGCCTAGTTCATACCTCACCCTCTATCCCTGTCGACCAATCAGAATGCAGGACCGTATTATCCTGCTCGTACGACAGAGTAACTGTTTTTTTATATATATTCTATATAGTTGCAATGGATTGGCGCTTTCCCCTGATAGTTTTTCCCCTTCATCGCACCCATTTTAAATTCAGTGTACTTTTTGTCTCAGAAAATGCTAAGTTGAAACAAATTATATATAAGTTGAAACATATTATTTATCAATTGAAACTATATATATATATGTTTTCTAACTAATTTCGAGATTAAATTATAATTATAAACAAATGCGATGTCTTGATACATTATATAACTTCACACATTAATTTTTTGTTGATGTTTTTTTTTCTGTGATGACCCTAGCTAACACCTGTCAGGCTAAACTAATCTAAACTGAGTTTAAACACTTGCTTAATCTTAAAACGTGTTAACACTCATTAGCTTTTTGTGTATGTCGACCATAAAGAACGGACAGTTTAAGGTGGAACATTTAGTAATAGTCCACGAGTTATCGGCAAATACAATTAATTTACGAGTTTGAAGATAATGAAGTCATACCTAACTTGCTAGGTTAGGTATGCCTAGCTAGGTTAGGCATACCTAACTTGATAGGTATGCCTGAAACAACGCATCCAATACGCAGCCAAGCCTCTCTCACTGGCCCCGTATCATTACCAAAGTCATGCCTCAGTGCCTAAAGATCCCTCAATCGCAGGATCCGGCTATGGTGTCCACCACCCTCGGGGTCAGAGAGCTGAAGCAGTGTGTGTTTACCGGCAAGTTGTTTGTTCCTTCTCTCAACTCCGAATGATTTGGGCCGACCCTGCTACTGAGCTCAGCTTGGGGAATGACAGTATGGTATCGCCTGAAGCCAGCGAAGAGATGAATCGCTTGTGACTCCTGGTATCTGCAGCTGAGTAACGCTCTGAGTTCTTATTCTGTGAGGTCTTTAGCTTGGGATGAAAGGAAGAATTTGATAAAATATTGGCTTCTGTTTTATGCTTGATGCAATCAGGAGAGAAGCGTGCTTGTATTCTAGTTGCAGGTGTGGAAATCTATACCTGTATTGAGAGGTATACATGTATTATTGTTGAAAGTGTACAGTGTACATATGTGTACATGTGTACATACACTGTGGCCCAACCGTGGGCCACAGTAAGGTATTTACACAGGTGTAAATACCTTAAGGTACATGTGTACCTTAAGGTACATGTGTACAGGTGTAAATACCTTAAGGTACATGTGTAAATTCCTTAAGGTATTTACACATGTACCATGTTTAAAGCCTGGTCACCCTGCTTTAGCCTGGGTGGCCAGGCTAAAGCAGGGTGGCATAGATCAGCTCCTGCTGGGTACAATAGATCACATGTTCTCTAAAGCATCTTTGACACATTCACAGCTCTATCAAGCTTTACGTGACTCTATTCACAGCTCTATCAAGCTTTACGTGACTCTATTCACAGCTCTATCAAGCATCATCATCTTGACACAAAATACGCAATAAAATGCAGATACAATCAACTATCAAACTCATTGCCTGAGTGTTTATGCATACTAATATTTATCAAATTATCTCTGGTAGTCCTTCATGCTGGTTGTGGATGAGTATGACGCAATGAAGCAATGGTATGATGAGCCGAGGTATTATTACAAGCAATAACCTCCAATATATCATCACCCTATTCCTTTATTTTCTCCCATAACCCAACCACTTTACCTATTTTACCCCCTTCCTAGTCCTCACTATCACCCCAACACACTACAACACAACGTATCACTTCAAACCTCTATTATATAGCCTCAGCCATATAACTAACTCCCCCCGAATACCACAACACCCTTAACCTACAACCCAACACCTTATAACTTACCACCACTAAACCCCAACACTCTATAACTTATCCCTCACACCCCAACACACTATAATCGACGCTTTTCATGTCTCCAAAAACACTATAACTTAACCCTCTCTACACTGTAATCTACACCCCTCCTCTCCTTTTTGCCACCCTATACTATTGCTCCTAGGGATGGTCAGGCTCATATATCAGATGAATACTGTGAATTGGATGTGAAAAGTAGACTTACCACGAAAGCCAACATCTTACCAAGGAATCAACAGCATTACCCTTGAAAACATGTTGATGTAAAATCTAGCCATCATTATCCCTCTAGATTGAGCTAATTCCAAGAAATCCTCGAATGTTACTGAAAGAAGATTGGAACAACACGCAAAATTAGTTAACATATAAACAAGCTTTAAAAAACAGAAGCCAAACAAATCCTTGCCCCTCTATATTTTCTCTTATCACACAATCAATTCGACACGCCACTTCGCACTTGTGGTTCATTTATGCACTGGCCCTAACAACAGGGGCCGAGCAGCCATAATGGCCAAGATAGCCCCGGATGGTGTAGGTGGTCGGGGGGGTATTATCTGATTGGGGCGACCAGATTACATTCATCCTTACCACTGCAGTGGAACGTCTTGGTGTTCTGTCCGTGAAAGAGGTGGGATAGGATGCAACCCAACGCCCGATTCGGCTTTTTTTGCCTTGTTTTTGCAACTTTCCATTAGAAACCATTCATTATAATCTCACAGACTGTTAATTTGCAAGAATATCACCTAATAAGACCATAATAATGAAGGTAACTGCAGAAGGCCTATTGGCCCATACAAGGCAGCTCCTATTTAAGAACATAAGAACATAAGAACAAAGGTAACTGCAGAAAGCCTATTGGCCCATACGAGGCAGCTCCTATCTATAACCACCCAATCCCACTCATATACTTGTCCAACCCGCGCTTGAAACAATCGAGGGACCCTACCTCCATTTATAGACACCCAATGGATATTGCGTAGGGCGGTTGAGAAACAATCATAGTATGGGTTTTTTGGTTATGATTTTGGGTTTAATAATAGTGGGGGCCGAGGGTCGAGAGGCTCTAGAGGTAGGTCACGTCTTGACCAAACATGGCCGAGATCCCAACACAAAAAACACTCTTTGATACGATTTTTTGATAATGTTGATATCCATGTTTAGTTCAGTGAGTTCGGGTGCTACTGCTGATGATTTGTGGGTGTAGTCTACTGTTTGATGAGTTGATGTTACGTGCGTTACATACGTTATTACTGTGGTTTACACTGTTTCATACGTCATATTTGTTGTTTACACTGCTTCATACGTCATATCTGTTGTTTACACTGCTTCATACGTCATATCTGTTGTTTACACTGCTTCATACGTCATATCTGTTGTTTACACTACTTCATACGTCATATCCGTAGTTTACACTGTTTCATACGTCACCTCTGATGCTTACTCTGCTTCATGAGAATCTCTCACAATGTACACACCTATGATATCTATTCTAGGTAAATATATAAACCTAACACCCTCCTACAAAATACCCCCAAATTCCCTACAACATATAAAAGCCTCCAGCATCCTCCTCCAAATAATTTTCCATTACACCACACTACTGGCTTTGCAGTATGACCACATTCTAGCCTCCTTCACGACTTCTCAATCAGTATGTCGTGGACACAAAAATAGACATTAGGATTCGACAGTTGAACAAAGGTGGACGGCATCTCTTGATGGATGTGACACTTGAAAATGCGCTGAACAGGAATATGCTAATCCACCACTGATCGTCTCCCGCAGTAAGCTGTCGCGAGTAAGATATTCGCGAGTTTCGACGGAGGGTTTAAGAATTTATTCTGCTGAAACGAGTCGATATTTCAGCGTTTAAATTAAGGCCTATCAATTGGGGAGGGTTATAAAGGCCACCACAGTAGCTTTCTGATCAGCCAGCAGGTATACTCTAGTCCTGAACATAGTCCAGGACTAATGTAAACTCTCAGTATATATATATATATATATATATATATATATATATGTCGTACCTAGTAGCCAGAACTCACTTCTCAGCCTACTATTCAAGGCCCGATTTGCCTAATAAGCCAAGTTTTCCTGAATTAATATATTTACTATAATTTTTTTCTTATGAAATGATAAAGCTACCCTTTTCACTATGTATGAGGTCAATTTTTTTTTATTGGAGTTAAAATTGACGTAGATATATGACCGAACCTAACCAACCCTATCTAACCTAACCTAACCTATATATATAGGTAAGGTTAGGTTAGGTAGCCAAAAAAGCTAGGTTACGTTAGGTTAGGTCGGTTAGGCAGACGAAAAAACATTAATTCATGAAAACTTGGCTTATTAGGCAAATCGGGCCTTGCATAGTAGGCTGAGAAGTGAGTTCTGGCTACTAGGTACGACATATATATATATATATATATATATATATATATATATATATATATATATATATATATATATATATATATATATATATATATATTTATACACTGAAAAAAAACGGAGTATACTTAGTACTGAACATGTCCTTTGATGAGTCGACGAGGAACGGAATGTTTTCACGATCAAATATGAATCCGTGTCTCAAGTAATGGTTCTCGACAGATACGTAAAGTGGGATCAATATTTCCCACTTTGGGATACGCTGGAAGTTGAATTTTTTAATTTAGCATTCTTGTTTTTTCATGTTTTAATTATTAAATCATTCACCAGTCATATGGTACTATTTATTTGTCTATGATATACTGGATACAAAACATAGAAATGGTTATTATTAAAATTATTAATATTTTCTCACTAGTCATGTTTTTAAGTTATCAAATAGGAACTGCCCTCTTGATGTAAAGTTTTATGTAGTAATTCGAGGTTCAATATATTTGTTGAAAACTATTGTGATTTTTTTTAGATATACGTTTAAAAGTTTTTTTTAATCTATTGAAGTAACAATTTGTTTAGTCACCAGACGTGTGTCAAGATAAGTTGATAAGAGCGTAGAAATTGCTCTGTGCAAGAGGAACGTTTATCTGTTTGTCACAAATCGCACCTCTTGTTTGCTGGGTTTTTATTGAGATAAAATACTTTAGGGGAACCATTGTAGAATACTCACAGACCATTCACGACAATTCTGCAAATATGGCATTAGACCAAGTGCATCTGCTTTGTTTCTCACAGGATGGGGGTCTCTGTCTTAAATAAGACTGTTGACAGGAATTCTCAATTAACAACGAATACGCTATTATAAATATAATTTGGGAGTTGTGGAGTGTTAACATCTAGGCGATGTGTAACCTTCCTGTTTTAAAGTTGGCTCCTAGTTGCAACTGTCTGCAACATTTTTCTTTAGTTTCATAGTTGAAAGAGAGTAGTTGAAAGATATATTTGTATTACTATTATTATTATTAGTAGTAGTTTTTAATACTATATTGTATATGAATTGCTGTTTCTGGCATAGTAAGAATCATATCACCTTCGTTGGAGAGCCATGGAGACGAGCCTGGTAGACTGTCCATGTTCCCTATCTGGTCAGTTTATCAACGTAGGGCCGGCCGTCGGCCCCCCTACACACGCCATCTATCCATCACCCCAAGACTGCCGCAGTGCATCTGAGTTCCCTCCTAGCCACATCCTCCATCATTCTCCTGTCTGGACGATGTATGGCTAGCTGACTATCCCCCCTCTCCTCCCCTCCCTCCCCATTTAACCCCTTTCCCCCCATTTTTTTAACACATGTTCTATTTTACGCGAATCATTTTCATTAGGAATTCCTTAATAAAAAATGACTCTTAGTGGAAACAAAACTTGATGTAAAAAGTGGCTAAAATTCTGGATAATTAATTAATTCACTGATTTCCGTGCTCGAATCTCTTTGATAAGATGGTTCGGTTTTTAATTCTGCTTGAGCAATTTCCGGCCCTTGTGCTTCGAGTATGAGGCAAGGACTTAAGGTGGGAATGATAAATGGTTGCAGAGAATGTTGCAACATTGCAGAGTTTCTCTGCAATGATGCGGAGAATCTTGACAAGTGTAAATAAGAATGTTAAGTGGCGTGGCGCTTCTGAGCTTGAGGTCCACCTTCCATCCTCAGGGTAAACTTTATCAGGTAAAGTTCCTGTGAACTCGCTCTATGCACAATTATTACCAGTTTTGGCTGGTAAACCGACCATGGACTCGTTCTATCCACGATCACTGCACACCTTTGCTGGTAAACTTATTGTAAACTCACTCTATCCACGATGATTTTGGAATGTGTTAATTTGCTAAATTATGAAAATGTACCATGATACGTTTAGCAATGCCTGTGAGCAAGAGGCAAACTTGTGAGATGTATAAACACTTATAAACATGACACACACATATGTAAACAAGACACACAAACACACGCCTGTAAACAGACACACAGACACCTATAAGCAAGATTACACATTGTAAATTACCCACATTTAGGAGCAATCTCCAATATTCGTGGCCATTAGAGTACCACTCCATTATTCAGATTAGGCTCAACAAATAGGTCATATCTGGAAGGCAAGATAAAGAGTGTTAACCCGTTTTGGGTCACCCTATTCATCCTACACCTTCACCCATTCATCATCTTGACGGAATCTAAGTTTACACGTAAATTTTGTTAACCGAGGTTCATTAGTCTTAAAGATAAGCGAAACAGTTGATAAAGCAACTGTTCTCATTAGTTATGAGAACAGTTGCAAATCATTTAGCAACTCAACCCATTTAATTCATATAAACACTCAGTAAATAGGAACAATAGAATGAATACTTTTTTTTAGGGGGGTATAGAATGAATATCCCCATAAGGCGCGTCCTTGAAGCCAAGTTCCCTCACAACACGGGCTGCTCATCTTTTCTGGAGCGGCTATAGCAACCACCTTGTTGATACAATCATGTTGATACAATCATTGAGATTATAGGCTGCAGAAAAGCCCTCCGGGTGCTGGTCAAATGTTTGTTGCGTCCATCTATTTTATTTTGGTGGGTGTGTTGGGTCTAGGCGAGCCAATAGAACTGAGGAGTAGATGGGGAAGGATGCTATTTTCGCCGAGTAGTATAACTTAATTGGTATGGTGACACGGTGTTTAAGGAACTGAACTAGCAATCCAGTTGTCCCTGATTTAAACAATCACGAACTGAACCTAAAATCCTAAAGCCCCTTGACAGAAACAATCACGAATTGAGCTGACAATCCAGCTACTCCTAACAAAAACAGTCACAAATATAGGAGCGCTAAAATAAGGTTTAAAAGTATTAGTTATAGGAATCAGCGCGTTATACATACGGACCAGTAAACAGGTTATATAATAACAATATGGAGAAAGGCTTCATTCTGGTGAGGCTTTAATAAAGCCTTATAAATTAGAGAAGAGGATTATTAACCAGACAGCATCAGTTTACTGATCAACCGGCAAGTTTACTGTTGCCAGTCCTATAATACGAGCCTCCATACAGTCTCTATAACCCCTCCAAAAAAAGGAATTAATCATTATCTTGGAAAGACATTCGCTCAATGTTTTTCTCACTATCACGAATGCGTAATTGTAATGCAACTGCCACTTGAACGTCATATGGTCCAGGACGGACCGAAACGTCGTCGTACCTTCACCTTCTAGTGTGTGGTCTGGTCCACAGAATACCACGTGTCAACTTATCAACAATGACCGAATTTTCCGAGACTTGAGAAACCATTTAGCGCATCATCAAGACCTACACACAAACAAAGAGTAAAATACCATGGCGTGGACCCAAAACAGCAACTGTGGGCAACCTTTCAGACTCCCCCCAACTCACAATATAACCTCTGACCCAAGAGTCAGTTTTACTCTCAACTCCCTGCCCATTCACTCGTCTTGAGAGCCGCCAGATTCACTCTAACAGCCTCCCAGACCATTGGTTGTTTAACGCCTTACAAACCTCCGTATCAAATTATAATGGCCATTGTTCTTATGTTTTTAAACCCTTTGTAAAATTATCATACTACGAGTAATTTCTCTTCTCAGAAGGTAATAACATTTACTATAAAACAGTTAATTATTCGAATAATTTAGATCTCCTTTTGAATGCCTTCAATGCAATTTGCAAATTGCCTCCCTATACGCACTCTAATTGTCCGCAATATTACAGCCTGAACGATGACTGGTTATTCTTCTTCTTAAATTAAAGCGCGTTAAGAAAAGACCGCGACGAATGGAAATTTCGCGGCCATTCAAGAAACCGAGAAAAAGAAATTACCGCCAACATTAAACAATCAGTTACGAAGGGAATGGCCTGTGACTCGACAATAGGGAGTTACGTAACAGGAAATTATCCTTAGGACCTTTTTTCTGAACCCTCCCTATTCCCCCCTCCCCCCTTTCACCCCTCCCTCTTCTCTCTCTCTCTTTTAACTCTCTCTTTGCAGGTTATTATCTTCCTGTATTCGTGGGGATTATTTGAAACCTCTCAAACAAAGCGGACTATGGGAGATAATGTGATGCTCGTCTGTTTCTCTCAGAGAGGATGCTGTCGATATCACAGGGAATAGAGTCGAGCAAAGTTCCTCAACTGACTGTATCTGCAGTCCATATCAACCAGGTATTAAAAGGATACGAACCCTCTCACAGGGCCATATTCAGTCCGTCTATAAAGGGAATCTATCAGCATTAATACGCCACAGAAGCAAACATCTATTGTCACAATAAACTGTTATTAGTAAGTCTGTTAACTTGAAGATTTCTGGGTCCTGGCAAGCAATGTGAGATATGGAAATGGAAATCTTATTTTGTAATCTATAATTAAATGAGACACCCAAGCCACACAGACATCTGCACTAATTACAGCGTTATATTATTACGTTGTAATAATATAACAGTAGATAGTAAGTCATAGTAACAGGGCTGAAAAAATTGACACCAAACCCACATATCTGAAAAATTCAAGGCAGTGTTGACGTTCCGATCCGCTCTGGACTTTTGACCGCCCTGTACAATTGACCGCCGTGGACCATTGACCGTCCTTGACCATTGACAACTGTTGACGGACCAAAACGTCGTCCTTGTCAATATTTTGAAATGTGTGGATCGAGTGTCGCCTCTAAAGTGGCGACACTTTAAATGGTTGACATTGTTGTTGACACAACAATGTCAACCATTTAAATGTTATAGATTTATATTCTCGAAATCTGGAGTTGTTACCGATGTTTTTATTAAAACTTTGCCAATAATAACAGTGATAATATATCTTAAATGCTATAACTTCATGAAAAAATTTTTTATCCCACAAAAGAGAGAAAAAAAAAGAGGCGATCTCATACAAATCTGTTAATATAAAAACCAGTAAATGTGTATGAAGAAGTATATTTGTGAAGCTGTAAATGAGTCAAGCAGATATTCCTGCCCGTCTGCTCCAGCTGACAAAACGGACAGAAAACGGGGTACCAAAACAACAGAACCAAGCTAGCATAACCGAACGACCCCATGTACAGAAAACGTGATTGTTTGGGAGTAGCTGTGATTTATAGTACCCCATTTATTTGTCCGTTCGGGACTTTTGACGTCAAATGCCGTGTTTTGTGCTAGAGGGCAGGTTGATGTAACAGAAATATATCAATATAAATATTAAAAGGCCTCACAATGGTATATATATATATATATATATATATATATATATATATATATATATATATATATATATATATATATATATATATATATATATATATATATGTGTGTATATCACGAAAATAAACACGTGATTAAGAATGTGACAATGTCAGAATGTAGGTTAGGTAGAAAAATGAATGTTTTCATTTTTCCTCCGTTGTCTGACATTGTCATATATATATATATATATATATATATATATATATATATATATATATATATATATATATATATATATATATATATATATATATATATATATATATATGTCGTACCTAGTAGCCAGAACGCACTTCTCAGCCTACTATGCAAGGCCCAATTTGCCTAATAAGCCAAGTTTTCATGAATTAATTGTTTTTCGACTACCTAACCTACCTAACCTAACCTAACCTAACTTTTTCAGCTACCTAGCCTAACCTAACCTATAGAGATAGGTTAGGTTAGGTTAGGTAGGGTTGGTTAGGTTCGATCATATATCTACATTAATTTTAACTCCAATAAAAAAAAATTGACCTCATACATAATGAAATGGGTGAATTTATCATTTCTTAAGAAAAAAAATAGAGAAAACATATTAATTCAGGAAAACTTGGCTTATTAGGCAAATCGGGCCTTGCATAGTAGGCCGAGAAGTGCATTCTGGCTACTAGGTACGACATATATATATATATATATATATTATATATATATATATATATATATATATATATATATATATATATACATATATATATATATATATATATATATATATATATATATATATATATATACAACAATAGCAGTGTCAACACCGATAGTTTAGTTATGTCCTGGATTTTCTTCAGGACTAAAGTATACCTGCTGATGTGTTAGTGAGTTGTTGTAGTTAAGCTGTGAGCCCTGATGGGTAGTTACGTAGTTACGCCCTGATGTGTAGTTACGTAGTTACGCCCTGATGTGTAGTTACGTAGTTACGCCCTGATGTGTAGTTACGTAGTTACGCCCTGATGGGTAGTTACGTAGTTACACCCTGATGTGTAGTTACGTAGTTACGCCCTGATGTGTAGTTACGTAGTTTCGCCCTGATGTGTAGTTACGTAGTTACGCCCTGATGTGTAGTTACGTAGTTACGCCCTGATGTGTAGTTACGTAGTTACGCCCTGATGTGTATTGTTGAGAATAGGGTTGAGAGAGTGGGCATGTCTTGTGTCTCACCTGTCAACACAACGTAAGAACAGCATTGAAAAAAACCCACAGCGATACGAGACTGATAATCTTCGTGTGGACCACGGCCTTCGTGTGGACCACGGCCTTCGTGTGGACCACGGTAACAACGCCACGGGCCGTGGCTTTCAGACCATATTGTTGTTGTTGTTTAAGATTCAGCTACTGGGAACAAAACGTTCCAAGTAGCACGGGCTATGGTGAGCCCGTAGTGGACTTACTTGGCACAGGAGCGGGGCTATAACTTGATGTTTCAGACCATAAGCTCCTTCTAATTATACTGAGTTTGTGACTTTGTTGAAGTGAAGGTCGGGTTAAGACCATCCTGGCTTATCTGGCTACACAAGGAGTCTGCCACAAGAGGCTCCCATGATGGCTATGGACGTGAAAGTTGCCATGACAACTCGAGCATTGAAGTGCCTCGAAGTGACGAGCTGATTATAACCTGTCTTCTTAGAACGTCGCATTTTTTACGGAATCAAACAAAATTCAAGCCATGTAATATTGACATTTTCTATGCCTCGGCCTTTATAGGTTAGGTGGGTTGCTGGGGTTCGTATGTTTCTGGCCAGGTGAAACAGTTTCATTTTTCACGGAGTGGAAAATCGAGAGACAAGCGTCAGATTTAATGTGGTTTTGTCTAAACATCTTTTGGTCATAACTGTTTGACTGTTATGACAAAATGTGTATATTCTTGTGTGTCCTAGCACGACTGTACCCTTGTGCGTCCTAGTCTGAACATTGCTGGTATCCGTCGACGTTTCGCTATCAGGGGTAAATCTAGTTTGATATCTCTCCCGCAGATCAGTGGAGGCTGATAGCAGGCCGCAGCCACAGGTACGAATTTGCATAATTGTCGACAGGTAGAGTGATGATACGGAGCCGTTGAGCGCCTCAAGAACGCTCATCTCACTACTGACATGTATACCATCTACAGTGCTGGCGAAGATAATCAGCTACAGACGACAAATTTTGAAGCAAACGAGGCACCATTGATTTAGAAAAGGAAAGTCGTGAGTGACAAGCTTGACTGAGTTCTATGACAGTTATGGAAATAGGACAGGAGAGGAAAGGCTTGGCATAGACGGCATTTTCCTAGACTGTCAATAAACATTTGATACTTTCATCATTTAAGACTGACATACAAGATGGAGAAACTGAGTGATACGTGAGAAAGCATTGAACTTAGTAAGGGAGAACTTGAGGAATAACAAACAAAGGTCACAGTACGAGAGGAGGTTTGGAGCTGGAGGAATGTGACAAGTTGAGGACCACATAAGACTCGTTCATTGCACATCTGTTACTACAGGAGAGATACAACCATAAGGCCTCTATTCCCACAGCTGGACGAATCAGCATTTAAGCAGACGTTTCCCCTTCACTCTCCTGCTTGTGTATATCTAGCAGCAAATAGAGTTGGGTAACTGCTGTGGGCTACATACTGAAGAAGGTCAGTAGTATCTCTGATAGGGCTCCTGACCCAGACACTGTGAAACCATATGGCCAACTGTATCTCTCGCTGATAAAGCCAAGAAGTAGACCTTAGAAGACATACTGATAAATATTGCAACTTGCAAATCTCGTCCATCTTGCAACCAGTGAATATTATTACTAAGAGGTAAGTGACAGGTACACATCAGGCACCATATTACCGCTCTGTAGTCTCGGTAGGGTCAATCATACGCTCCCTTTTTTGTCACATATTTTTTTAGGTGGAATTGAAATGTCTGCATTAGATGCGACTCGCTACGAAAGAGATATTAAGGAGTTGATAAGATACACATATGATTGCTAGAACAAAACGCACCATCACGAAGGATGACGGAAATTGACGGATACGATTGTATAAAAAATATCAATGATTCCGTAGTCGAAAAACGAAGCAATATGTTGAGAGAGAGAGAGAGAGAGAGAGAGACAGACAGACAGAGACAGACAGAGACAGACAGAGACAGACAGACAGACAGACACACAGAGCTTAGATGTTGCAGTCTCCATTAGGGATGTTCAAACTCTTCTGCTAAGACGGGGCAGACTTGATAATAAATCTATACAATTCAGACCACGAAACGGAAGACTTTCCCTCTTACCTAAAAGAAAAAATAAATATATGTCCGTATTAACGTCACGTAACACAACGCTACATAACCTAACCTTATTGTGAGTCAATGCTGCTTCTTCACACTTAATTTTCTTCACCATCAATCTCTGCAACAGTTGACTGAGCTACACCAATGTCTCCTCTCAACTAATAGGTCGCATTTTTGTTTGAAGTTATCGAGACCATTTCACACATGCAATTGGGAAAATTCGAGCTGCAAAAATATTCACGTTTTCTATGAATTGGGACCCGATTGGTTAGGAGGGTTGCTTGGGTTTGTACATTTCAGGCTAGACTAAGCAGTTAGATTTTTTTTAACAGAGGGACAAATCTAGATTTCTCCAGTGCATCATGAAGATAAGCCCGAACCTCAAATTGATAATATGATTCATCACAAAAAATGATATGTAAATTTATATATAAATTTATAAACATAAATGTTTATGTGTCCATACAAACGTTGTCAGGGGGCGTAGGTACGCCACACGAGGGCAAACAGAAGCTGGCCGTAGTTATATCATTCAGGTGTAAACAGGAGCACGTTATGGCTGAGTGATTCGTAAAAAAGATAAACAAAAAATGGCCATGTAGTCGCTTTTTTAACCTTCCAGTGAAGGTTACACCTCATTGTACCTTGTAAATCAAGCGTGATTGAAACCTAATTATGAAAAAGGGATGTCCTTGAGTCCAAACACACCCACCCACACACACACACACACACACACACACACACACACACACACACACACACACACACACACACACACACACATATACACACACAAACTCACACACACACTCGGGGGATCTCGCGACTGAGTGGACAGAGCTTTGTGGTCGTAGGCTTAAGGGCCCGAGTTTGATTCCCGGCGGAGGCGGAAACAAATGGGCAGAGTTTCTTTCACCCTGATCCGCCTAGTTGTAAATAGGTACCTAGGAGCTAGACAACTGCAACGGGCTGCTTTCTGGATGTGTGTGTGTGTGCGTTAAAGAGAAGTATACGCAGTAGATATAATAGAGGAAACATAGATTGTTATATAGGCGGAGTCCAAGAGCTAATAGATCGATTCTGCAGACACAAATAGTAAATACACACTCTTACAAAAACCGGACTCCACCAAAATAACTTTTTACCTTCCATACTCTCCCTCTCTCTTTCCCCCTTTCTCTCTCTCTCTCTTTCCCTCTCTCTTTCCCCCTTTCTTTCTCTCTCTCTTTCCCTCTCTCTTTCCCCCTTTCTCTCTCTCTCCCTTTCCCTCTCTCTTTCCCCCTTTCTCTCTCTCTCTCTTTCCCTCTCTCTTTCCCCCTTTCTCTCTCTCTCTCTTTCTCTCTCTCTCTCTCTTTCAATTCCATCGACATTCATGAACATATTATAGAAACAGAAAACATAATACAAACGATAATTTGACTTAATTTGTTTCTTTAATTGCAAAATATACAGTACCCAATCCGGGTCCTACAATGTTTTAATAAATAATTTCTAAACAGAGAAATTTACTTCATTTACAATGAAGTAAGTGAAGTAAAATCAATAGGGTGCATACAATCGTAAATTTATTTCTTTTAGAAGAATTATAGCAGGAATTTCTAGGAAATCACGAAGTTCTTCACTGCAAATCAAGAGGTTCAGAAGCTAACCTGACTCACACTCACGCACTGAACACAAAACTCATGTAACAATGATCTCATTTCGAGAGATTAAGAGTGAACGAATCAGCAGTGACAATAACAGTGACAGCTACAACTGTGCCAACATCAACAGTGACAACGACTGTAACAAGAGCAACTCTGCAACACGTGAATAGACACCCCTCACAGTATGAAGACTCGTACACTAAATATGTAGTATGTATTAAAAATAAACGCGTGAACGTCTCACTTCTAATGCTAAACTTCGAGGGGGAACGCAATGAAGCAATTAGCTGTAACAACCCGTAATTTAGGGTCGTTTACGCAGAGTTATTGGAGCGGAGCTGAGTGCCACCGTCAGTGGTGGAGAACAGGAGTACTGTCATTAGAAATTCTGCATTGATGGCGGGTTAGTTGTCTTTTTTTCATTTGGATACACTTGGCGTGTCCTGAGTGTGTGTCTTAGGCACTTGGGTACACTAAGCGTGCCCCTAAAAAGTGTCTTAAGGACTGGGACATACTTAAGAGTGTCGAGTGCATCAATCTGAAACGGCTGAGAGTGGAAACTCTCATATTAAGAGGGGTATGTGTTCTGTGGCCAGAGTGCTTGAACTTCAATGCATTCAGCATACCGAGTGTGTCATACAAACTCTGTTCAAAAAATATAAACAAGAGAGTCGAATGTCTGTGTCCTAAGAGTGGAGTGTATGGACCTCAATGCACTAAGAAGGCCAAATGTATTCGAACCATCAGCATTCTCATCTCAGACTCTTCAACATTGTCATATCCCATAAAAAACTGACTTTGTGAGTTTATTTCAAGGCTGGTATTTAAATACTGAACAAGTATCGAATGTGTTACTCTTGAAATATCGATCACGAGAACAAAGTTATCTCTCTTTTGAATGTTTAATTGAAAACGACTGATTAATACTTCATTTGTTTTCCAAAAGTTACCTTCCCTCCCCTTGCAGCTATTGCGTTGCTCATGCTTCGGATGTACGTCTCTCGTGCAGCAGATATACACCGCTTATACAGCAGACATACACCGTTTATACAGCAGACATACACCTGGACTGACAAAACCTTGCGTGCTTGCATACAATACACGAACCTCTCACCACCTCTCATGGCTGCCTAGACGGTATTTACTCAACACCACGAGCTCGCTCAGGGCCGCAACAACATTAGGATCCGGACGACTTCGCAGCGCTTCGGAACTCGCAAAATGCTCAGAAAAACACAGTTTATGAGCTTCCAAAATCGAGGTAAGATCTGCAGGCTCCGTAAATGGACACGCAAGTGCTTTGAGACTCCTGCTCTTCGTATCCGCATTGCTCTTCATTGTAGGTTACAGGCTCTTTAGAGAGCCTTGTGAAGTGAGCACCTATTAAGCGAGCTCTTGCGAGACGAGAACAAAATATAGGGGGTTGCTTGATTTAGGATAACCAATGATCTAGATGATCTGGATTTTACGCAACGTCGATGACGTCCCGGAGAAGATATCAGATGAATTTGAGAAGATACTCAACCGGTTTCTGATGCCACTAATAGAAATTGTAACATATGTTATTGGTGCAGAAATGAGATACAATTTAGGATACTTAGGATAACTAGTGCGCTGATTGATTTCGAATGATCATATATAAAGGAAAATAGACTTTATAGGCATGCTAACTGCAGACGCTAGTTGAGTTACCCATCTAGAATGTTAAATGGAACATAAATATACTGGATAAATTGATCTCAAGAAAGAATGTTTGAGTTGAAAGACTAGGGAGGGAGGAAAAGGGGAATTATCAGGGGGAAATCGCCAAGCTATTACGACTATATAGCTGTTGGAAGGTAGTCAGGATAAGGATTTGGGATGGGAGGAAGGAATGATGCTCAACAACTTGGACGGTCGAGGATTGAACGCCGACCTGCATGAAGCGAGACCCCTTTCCAGCGTCAACATAATGGTGTATTGATGGATTGTTTCAAGCGCAGCCTAGACATGATTGAATTATGATGAATGTAAACAAGAGCTGCCTCGCATGAATCAATAGGCCCTCAGCTGTTTCCTTCAGATATATGTTCTTAAACCTTTTGCCACGGTCCAAACATCATTACCATAACGTTATCCAATTTTGTATGTGGAGGCACTTATCCTGAAGCGATTGACTAGAAGAGTTGGAATGAGGATTACAAATGAGCCTCGTTCCCTTCTGAATTGACGACACATTCGTGTGTAATGCAACACAAATGAATTATCGGATTTTCTGAAGTAGAGGAAATCAACATGTAGGACTGATGGATCCGTGAGACAATACGAGGAGATGGATGACCTGCTGGATTACCTGGTGGATGACTTTTAGGATTAACTGCTGCACAAACTCCTTGATTACCTACTGGGAGACCTTCTGGAAAGCTTGCTGGATGTCACTCAGGATTACCTGCTGGACGACCTCCAGGACTATTAGACGACCTCCAGGAGTGCCTGATGACGACCTCCAGGACTGTGTTAGACGACCTCTAAGAGCACCTGCTAGACGACCTCCAGGACTGTGTTAGACAACCTCTGACAGCATCTGCTGGACGACCTCCATGTCGGCGTTAGACGGCCTCTAAGAGTACCTGCTGGACGACCTCCAGGACTATTAGACGACCTCCAGGAGTGCGTGATGACGACCTCCAGGACTGTGTTAGACGACCTCTAAGAGTACCTGCTGGACGACCTCCAGGACTATTAGACGACCTCCAGGAGTGCCTGATGACGACCTCCATGTCGGCGTTAGACGGCCTCTAAGAGTACCTGCTAGACGACCTCCAGGACTCTGTTAGACAACCTCTAACAGCACCTGCTGGACGACCTCCAGGACTGCGTTGAACGACCTCCAGAATCACCAAACTACCGTGCTAGGGAGCCCGTTGGGCTAGACAGGCTAATATCTGAACTTGCCGTCTGTTTTTATTCACATTTTTGGAGAGGAAACTCTTAATCTCACCGAGCCGAGGCAGCAAGCCTGCCTGGCCTTGACCGCATACACTTGAAATCGTTAAAAAAAAATATGCTATCAGGTTTTTGCTTTGCGATCAACCCGGCTACTAGGATCCTTTATACTCTGATGCCCTGCATGCAGCTGGGGAGATAATATCTCCAGGGAAATACGAATGTAGTGATGATATCTCCTCAAGAGAATACGAGTCTTGGGATAATATCTAATACCATCTACTTTTGCCATTCGTGCATTGACGCCCCAAATATTATATATATATATATATATATATATATATATATATATATATATATATATATATATATATATATATATATATATATATATATATATATATATATATATATATACACGATTGTATTCGTTGCTCTTCCTTTGTTTGCACTATAAACTGTGTTAACAGATTGCATTCATGTTATTTTTGTATCATGTGTTATTGTCTGTTATTATTATATACTGTATTTTATTACTAAATATTATTGATTTTTAACATAATTATTACTAATAACATTAGTAGTGGTTGTAATATTTTAATTATTATTGGGACAGCATGAATGTCAAGCTTCGAAATACGAGCTTTGGATCGAAAACTCATAGGTGTGAAAGAGATTTTTAACTGGAATTCAATTTTTGAGTATTTTTTGATATATAATCACTCGAATTTTCAAAACTTAAGAAATTTCTGGTAAAGGAGTTTGCGATGTGGTATGAACTCTTTTTCCTTCACTAGTGACCAGGAAGACCAGGAGATTTGCAGGTGTATGTAGAGACTACTAAGAAGACACGTGTGGAGTTGCATGTGTGTACACAGAGGCTAGATGGACACGTGTGTGGTTGCATGTGTTAACAGAGGCTAGGAAAACAAATGCAAGTTGCACATGTTCAAAAGGTATAATCGAGGAGATAAATAATATATTTATTTCAGCAGATATTACTCTGCTTTTCTGTAACTTTCATAATTGTCCTCTCACTGGAGACTCCAACTTAAGTTGCCTGGAACACTTTTGGCAGATACTGGACAACGACTCAAGTATCCCTGGGCTTTTAAAAATAAGTATGGTTAAGTGCCCTTCGGTCAGGACACTTATCCCTCCACCCAACCTTCCTTTAACTTCCCTTTCTCCTATAACCATACTAACTACCACTTTCCTAGTAAGTTCAACTCCCCTGCAACCTTCCAACCACCAAACTACCTCACCTCTACTTACTACCACTCAGCTAATAACACTTGTACTATTTATAACTACTAAAACATTCTCACATGGTCTTCTGAATACCCTCAACCACCACTTTTGTTCCATCAAAGAGATGAGACTACAGTTGTACCGAACATCAAGTAACTTGTAAAACTTGTTCTGTAAATCATGCCCAACGTTTAGCGAGGGAAATGTATATATAAGTATGTAACATTTGGACTTTTAAGTCTCTTTTGTTACCTGTGACTGAGAGCTTAATAACCGACACAACTCCTTAGTGAATTTTTTTTCTGTCTATTCATGACAGATACAAACTGGAATATTTCCATTTCATTTTGCCTGAATGTACACTTCTGAGGATCAAAATAAATTAATCTATTCTCTTAATAAATTTATGCAAAGGAATGTGACATGAAAGAGAGCTACAATTGTCATTGAGAAATATTGTCAAAATATTGTCACTGCTATTTCTTATTGATTGTTTATTTGGTATCAATTTGGAGAGAAATATTTTTTTGGTTGTCAGTAAGATATTCTGATGTTATTACTTTATCGTTATGGGTACCTGGTGGTTTTTGGATACAAGCAACATATTTGGCAAAAACTTAAGTATCTTGCAACGACTTAACTTACAGTAAATGTGCTGTAATGACTAATCAAAACATGCCAAAAAAATGTGTAATTTAAACTCTCTGATATATAAAGCATAGCTTTCAAGATTATTTATTGTCCAATGTATCCTGTAATATACGTAGTATACAGCTACCTTCAGTAGCTGAGATATGAGGAGGTGGAATATGAGAAGAGAGCTGGGATATGAGGAGAAGGAGGTGGAATATGAGAAGCTGGGATATTAGGAGTAGGAGCTGGGATATAAGGAAGAGAATGAAGAATAGTGCCTAACATCTTGAACCATCGGGATCGAACTCCGACCTTGCAAGCAGTAGAGCTAGATAAGTCGCGTTTTGAGTGCATAATGTTTAGAATAAACGTGACGTCTCAATAAAGCTCTCAACATGTTATTTCCATTGTTCCTAAATATCACAATACTTCTTTTTATATAAACATTTGACCAATTGCATAGTCTGTCCTAATGGTAGCTTTTTCCCCCTGTGGCTTTGTAATATTTCTCGATTTAAAAATTGTCTTTTTATACGAGTACAAATTTGATCTTATTTGACCTTTATCAACCAGTGAGGCAGCGCGCAGTCATGACATACAGGCAGTTTGTGCGACCTTCTAATACAGGCTAAAAAAAAAAAAATAGATGTCATATATCCATGTGTCGAGCCAACGCTATCCAACACGTATAAATTCCATATTAAAATCAGATAGAGTGCTAAATTAAAATATTAACGCCTCACCTTTGTTGAGATTTGCAAATCACCAAAATAAACTATTAAAATAAGTTACAAAAAAAAAAAGAGGTGTAATATGTAGATGATATATGAAACTTTAATATATATTTACAGAGTAAAAACCTGCATGCAATTGTTTGAAAAGACATTGATGTCTTTATAAATAAATGACTCGATAAAGGCAGTTGCATAAGACGCACAGACAGACTCTCAAGGAGCCCGTGGAGACGCTGTGATAGTGAGGAGCCTAGTGGGGGGGATAATTAGCACCATCACAGCATACACCGACGATAATATCCCATTCTGGTTTGGTCGGATAGTGTCCTTGGGCGCACGCGCAAGACTCAGCTAAGAACGCCTGCTCCATCCACTTTTTACTGCCATTTTCAATGTTTTATCCATCTATAATGGACACCAGACAGTCTGTGGATAAAGGCATATCCAGTTGGTTCCTCTTTACCCCATGATATCCAGCCGCCAACAAGCTCAGTGGAAGTACACGAGAGGTATATCCAAAATACAGCATCTCAAGGTGGGTGGTAACCATTGTTGGTGGGCACACGACTGACTGCCTGCCTGTCGTGTTTACGAACCTGCCTGCTGCTGCGGCTGCTGCGGCTGCTGCTGCTGCTGCTGCTGCTGCTGCTGCGGCGGCGACCATGGGTCCGGGATGGGCCCAGCAGACACCCGCTTGACCACTACAAACGAACCACAACGATTCACACGTTGGCCAGAAACCCCGATACCGCGCACACACGTATCATTTACTGCTAAACCAGTCATTTTTAAGCCACACGTAGGCGCGAAAAACGTGGCCCAGTGGCGAGTAGGTCGAGTCTCAGTAGCCGCAGGGATACACGTCTGGATCTAAGTCATATGAAGACCCACCGAGCCTCCGGCGGTGTACCAAGGCTGCTATCGCCTGCCCCACCGCATAAAACATGACTGGAAAATACTGAACCTTTACTTACCACCAGGAGTTCCCTGCCTCGGACGGGGGCATCACCGGCGGAGAATGTTACGAGGTTCAAGCCAAAACTCTTCTGCAGCCGTTATCTTGAGGTTATCTTGAGATGATTTCGGGGCTTTTAGTGTCCCCGCGGCCCGGTCCTCGACCAGGCCTCCACCCCCAGGAAGCAGCCCGTGACAGCTGTCTAACTCCCAGGTACCTATTTTACTGCTAGGTAACAGGGGCATAGGGTGAAAGAAACTCTGCCCATTGTTTCTCGCCGGCGCCTGGGATCGAACCCGGGACCACAGGATCACAAGTCCAGCGTGCTGTCCGCTCGGCCGACCGGTCGTTACTACTATAAAATTATAACCAGAGAATGTATCGCATAGTAGAGAGGAAGAGTGATGCCTCATACACGAAGTAGGATGTTCCTCACGGGATGCCAGACACTCACGTCTTTATAAGGCAGTGTCTGCGATGCTCCCTGACGCAGGTTCGAATCCTCGTCACGGCCCATGTGGATTTGGTTATTATAAACAGCTTCTGCAGGATATAACCCATGTTTGTGAATAAGTGTGGTCTTACATGGGGGAAGGGTTCGATGCGTGTTGATATACAGATATCCTGAATGTTAATAGCGTATGTGATGTTAATTCAATGCTTCTTAATGATATCATTTTATAATGCGGTTACAGTAGGAGCTGGGATTCATTCCAATTGGAATTTATTCATTCCAATTGTTTTGCTTTACACTTTAACCCTTAATTTAAGTCCTGGATGAGCTGGGTTGGGTTATAGGTTAAAATATGTGAAGGTTCCAATAACTACATACCAGTTTCAGAATTTCCTGGCATCCTATCAGCATGTATCCATATAACTTTAAAGCATTATTGCTACACAAAATAAACGCGGAATTTAAATTGGTATTGGAGATATATCCGGCCAGAGTACACCTAGCAGGATACAATCAGCTGGCTCGCTAATGTCAGGTATTATGAGACTGCGTCCGCGTCATACTGTCATGTCATGCACAACCTGTAGTCATTGTTGACTTCTCCCTTCTCAACTCCGTTTATATCATGTCTTCTTCATCAGCCCAACTACTTGAGCTGGATGGTACAGCAACGGTCTGGCTTCATGCAGGTCGGCGTTCAATCCCCGACCGTCCAAGTGGTTGGGTAACATTCCTTTTCTTCCCCCCCCGTTCCATCCCCAATCTTCATCCTGACTCCTTCCAAGTGCTATATAGTCGTAACGACTTTCTCATGATAATTCCCTCTCCTTCTGGAGACTCCTCGCGGTTCAGATCATCATAGTAGTCTGAGGTTTGATCTCCCGATTTACAGATCGGGAAAGATGGCTTAGAGGGTTATCTAAGAGAGTCAGTCGAGACCACATTTACCAATTTACACGATTCATAACTAGGAATCATGGAATACTCAAGCATCCGTTTACGAAATCAATACTTTTTCACCTCGAATCATTTCGGTTTTGACGGGATTTAGGAAAAAAAAGTTCACAAGCTCTGAAGAATAACGAGGGGAATCCTTATCCAAAGATTATTATTATGGATAATCTCTAGTTCATTGGCGTAAACTATTTTCTAAATAGAGACTATGAGCCACCATGATCGAGTAAGGAGATGCGAGAGCTCGTAGGGAGACACTGAAGTATTCTGTGAATTCCAGCCTCGCCTCGTAAGATCTTACGCAAGATATTTGCCACCTCCTTCCATGGTGAAACAATAGTTCGTCCGTCAGAGCCACTGCTTAGAGCAACACACACACACACACACACACACACACACACACACATGCTGAGATTACACTCTGTACGTATGGGTATTTGCCCATACACTCTGATGTATGGGCAAATAATATGTAATTATCGAAACGTGGACCGTTCCATACAAAAGGATATAATAATATAGGCCAATTTTCGTGCATCATGTTCATATAGGCTTAGTTAGGATGTAAGCGTTTCCGAAGAAGTAATTGATGCTGGATAAGGACATTTATATTAACTCAGTTATTACTTGCAATTGGAGCAACGTCCCAGCACCTTGCCAGCTGGGACTAGGTGGTCCCAGCACCTTGCCTGCTGAGGCAAGGGCTGGAACCAGGTACAATAAGACAGGTGCTGGGACCAGGTACACTGAGGCAGGTGCTGGGACCAGGTACACTGAGGCAGGTGCTAGGACCAGGTACACTGAGGCAGGTGCTGGGACTGAGAGGTGAAGGTTATAGCCAACCAGACAACCAACTCTCAACCAGTCCTCTCCAGTTGGCGTAGGAGTGCCTGTGGGTACGAAAGTGGTCCTCGTCTCCAAGCGACGTGCAACCCTTTGTACGTCACGATGACGATGACGACGTTATAAGATGACCAAAACCTATCACATCAGAAGATGGAGAAACGACGACGTTTCGGTCCGTTTTGGACCATTATCATGCCTCATATATGACTTGATAATGGTCCAGGATGGACCGAAACGTCGTCGTCGTCTCCTCATCTTCTGATGTGTGATTTAGTCATCATATCTTCAGCCACGTTATTGTGACTCATCGTCTGCACCCAAAGTTATAACTCACTCAAAAGCACACACACACCTGAATCAAACAACACACACATGTGTTTCAGTTACACACATGAATCCGACAAGACACATGTGTTACCTTTTAAAGTTACAGTACTTGTAACAACTATTTCGTCGAATGTTCAAAAAATGGTCACTTTGATAAATAAAAAGTTCACATTTTGTGATTAATTAGCCCAAATGTCAACTGAAAATTTGAGAAGTCTCATAAGAACCAAATTTAAGCCTGTCCATGCGATCCTAAGCCTAATATACGCTCCCTATATATATAGTGACAGAATATATATATATATATATATATATATATATATATATATATATATATATATATATATATATATATACCCTGTGATTCATGCCCTTCTTCATTAGTGGGCCAGCCAGAGGCTTAGGGCCCGCGCAGGAATATTCCTTGCAAAAAAAAAAAAAAAAAAAACTCCCCCTGTGTCTCTCCCGCTATTGTGATTTCTGTGTGTAGTGTAACGTAGTGTAGTGTAGTGTAGTATAGTGTAGTGTCCCCTGTGTCGTTACTCTGAAAACATGCAAATTGTCTGCCGTTATTAACTTTACAAAAACATTCTCCATATTCACTTTTCTCTCCTTGCTTGTTGTCTGTTTGCTTGCTCGGTGCCTGTTTACGCTCTGCCTGTCTACTCTCTGTTTATTTGCGATCATACTGTTAACTCTGTTTTCTCGCACTGTAAACACGATTCGAGATGTTTCGTCCACACCTTGGCAATTAATACCTTCTAAAGAACTAGACAAGGTATCTGATAGGGGTAGAAGACGGGGGGGGGGAGAGAGGGGAGGAGAGGGGAGAGAGAGAGAGAGAGAGAGAGAGAGAGAGAGAGAGAGAGAGAGAGAGAGAGAGAGAGAGAGAGAGAGAGAGAGAGAGAGAGAGAGAGAGAGAGAGAGAGATAATAATTGTCCTTTTATCTGTGTATCAATTATTAGCCGTCGCCGGGAGATGCTTAAATAACAACTGCTTATATGAGGAATTGTTCACTATACTTGATTTGATATATAAAACCATTTTGGTTGGCCTCGGTTGGTAAGACTTGTAATGGGGTTGTTATGGGTTCCTGCCGTTGTTGGTTGTGAGAGAATTGGTTGTAGTTAACCCGTGTCTGGGGCCCAGACAAGTCTGCGACCCACCCTTGTCTGCGTCAGGCAAATTACATGAAAAAGACATGTGTGTATTGTGTGTGTGGCATCACAGTGACAAGTTACAATGCCATAGCAGTGTGTAGCAGTATAGTGCCAGGATATAGTGACAGGATATAGTGCTATAGCAGTGTTTGGCAGTATAGTGCCAGGATATAGTGACAGGATATAGTGCCATAGCAGTGTGTGTGCCAATACAGTGCCAATATCCCTCAGTAGAGTACCAGAATACACCAACACAGTAGAAATCTGGCATCACAAGCCCCCAGACACGGGTGTCGCGTGCTGCCAAGGTCAACCAGACAGCTGCTCCTCCTTCTCCAGACAACCATTTATTCCTCCTCTCGCTTGCTGCCTCAATCACCTCTCTCAATACCTGTTTAGAGAGCCCTCGGGAGGCTGAACAAAGATGCAATCACCGTGTTTTTGTCTCTGGGGGTAAATAATTCGGCCAAACCAGATCTTCAGATGCTAATGTGTGTAATTCTTGGTGGATTAAAGGACAGTGGGAGGGGGTGAAGGCTGGGAGAGGAGGAGGAGGATAAGATGCAGCATCAGCATCAGCAGAAACTACAGCAACAGTAGCAGCAGCATGAGCACCAACAGGAACAGAAACAACAGCAGCAACAGTAGAGGGAACATCTGCAGCAGGTGCAGATGATAATATGAACGAGCGTCCTTGTACAACCCCGCTCTGTACTCACCTAGTTGGGGTTGCGGGGGTTGAGCTCTGGCTCTTTGGTCCCGCCTCTCAATCGTCAATCAATTGATGTACATATTCCTGAGCCTACTGGGCTCTATTTGTGTGTGTGTGTGTGTGTGTGTGTGTGTGGGTGGGACAATTTGTAAATGTTGAAAGTTTTATTTATAAAACAGGATGTTTGTGCTTGTATTATGGTCGTTTGAAAGATTGACTCGCTTAACACTCACCTTAAATAACGTTTGACATAGTCAACAAAACATATTACCAACATGTTATAATCATTTATTTTAACGGATGAGGAAGGTTTTGTATAATATATATATATATATATATATATATATATATATATATATATATATATATATATATATATATATATATATATACATATATATATATAAACAGTTGCCTAAGTCCCTGGTTCCTATTTTCTAGTAGGTGAACAGAGGCATTAGGAAAGTTAGTTATGTTTGACTTTGTGTCGTCCTCATTCACTTTCACCCCGAATTGCCTTGTTAATTGGTAAATGACAGGACGAGATCAACTACTTGCATGTTGTTAATTCACCACTACGACTGGCAGTCTGCGCTGCTTGTATTTCAGAATTGTTTACTAGGGGTAATATGTTGGTGTCTTTTGGGTGATGTATGCGTACGCAAGCCCAGTAACGTGTCCTTGTATTCTCATATGAACATATCAAAACACATAAGTCAAACACAATCTCCCTTACACACACATGCGGTGGCCGATATACACACACAATCTCTCGTAGTCTCTCGAGGAGAGTTTACAGGAACTGAACCTCTCGTAGCGGGAAGACAGAGGAGTTAGGGGAGATATGATCACTACATACAAGATTCTCAGAGGAAAGGAACAGGGTAAAGACAGTTTATTTAACATAGGGGGCACGTACAAGGGGACACGGGTGGAAATCGAGTACCCAAATGAGCCATAAAGACATTAGGAAGAACTTTTTTTAGTGTCAGAGTAGTTAACGAATGGAATGCATTTGGAAGTGATGTGGTGGAGGCTGACTTCATACACAGTCTCAAATGTAGATATAATAGAGCCCAATAGGCTCAGAAAACTGTACACCAGTTGATCAATACACCATTAGTCCCGTACTCAGTTGAGAGGCGGGACCAAAGAGCCAAAGCTCAACCCCCGCAAACACAACTAGTTGAATACACACACATACAAAAACACCCAGGAATTTATAAGGTAGATAAGTACAGAATATTAGGCAAGTGCGGTACTCGAGCAAGCAAATATAGGTGGAATCTGAGTTCCCAGACTATATAAATAATTTGTTCACTGTCATTGTGGTTAACAACCACAATGTACTAACAATCTGAGTGGTTGAGACAGACTCCATACCAAGTTTCACATGTAGATAGGATAGAGCCCAATAGGCTCAGGAACCTGTACACCAGTTGATTAACAATAAAGTTGCTGGAATAAAAGTTCCGAAGCACATCTCCCTGCATGCTCAACAAAGTGTGTTCACACAAGAAAACCTGTTTCAGGCAAGACTGCTAACCGGAACTGTCCAAAACCAGCTTAAATACAATTCACATGATTATGTAAGACTTTAAGAGGAAAACATAGATTAGCAGAGCAGTTGCTGATAGCTATCAAACATATTCATTTACCAAAGCTCCTGAGGTTGCCAACTTGAAAGAGTTGACTACACGAACTCCTTAAACGTATGCAATTGATTCTAATAAACAAATCTACAAGGGCCGTGACGAGGATTCGAACCTGCTTCCGGGGCATCCCAGACACTGCCTTAATCGACCCCTTGTGGATTTGTTCATTTGATGCATCACGTTAGTGTGATTCTAATACACTCTTACTATACCAACCACCGATTCAAAGAATCTGTGATATTGCAACACTGCCGTGAGAAATAACAGTGCTTACAGCTGTAACAGGAGAGAGGTTCCTGAGAGCATTCATCATGTTACAATCTGCATGACATGAAAAAAACAAACGAGTCTACGATGTATCACATTAACAGGCTGGCAAGTACATCAGGTTCCCGCCACTCATGCAAGCGCTTGTGGGGGGGTGAAAGTCGCGGTTATAGGAACGGGAAGATGCTAAAAATCCTGCCCAATCTTGAAGGAAAATCATAATAGTCTGGCAAGTCGAAGGTCTGAAAGTGATGATGTGAGTCCTGGAGCTGTTTGAATATTTACGAAGCCAAAAAAATTATGAACAAAAATATTGGCAGTTCACGACCTTATTTGGCTCTGTGGCATTTTATTCAGAGGGTAATTGAAACGCCAAGCCAATTTTTATATTGGCCTCCATTCTGATAGTTTCAAATCATCTTGTTTAAACTTAAGCAGGTGTAAATTATTTTTTAACTTGCTACGTTAATTGATCAGTGTCTTGTCCTCTGCTAGACGTATGGAGATGCGGGCCCTGATATCAAGATATCTTCCATCGTGTTCCTATAACCATTACGTGAACAATCCGGTCAGTTGCCACTTTCCGAGGCGCGATGAAAATCTTGTTGATCAAAACAAGCATTGATCAAAACATCAATGCTTGTTCACTTGCACTAAGAAGTACATTGTACTTCTTAGTGCAAGTGAAGAGATGGTATTCAATCCCAAAATCAGTCGCATTCTTAATCATCTGACTAGAAGTGGTATACTATATCATTTATAACCAACACAATTAAATCGATTTTATTAATATAACTCTCTCTTTCCCTTTCATTTGGGGGTTTGAAAAGCACGTGTATTGGAATTTTAGGAAATTTTAATTTCCTAAAATTCCTAAAAATTTCCTAATTTCCTAAAAATAATCTAATTTAGGAAATATGCAGAGAATAAAATAGTTTCTTGTTGGTTGTGTGGGAAGAAAGGTTCCTGGGATATGGTAGAGGATCAGTTTTAGCTTATTTATTTTCGCCCCTTACGGCTATAGTATAAATATAATATTGATGTTAATTATCAGTGTTTAACGGGTTATTATAATACTATAATAATAGCAATCGTTCTTGTTTTGAGTATTTAGATAAACTGGTGGCCATACCAGTGTTAAAGTCGTCATTAGGGTGACTATGTGGTAAGTTAGCTGTTTCCTCTTGAATTCTAAATATTCCAACCGGACCATGTTGGGCCCGCATATGTATATAAATATATGACAATGTCAGACCACGGAGGAAAATGAAACAGGAATTTCCTTAAGTACTTTCGTATATTAAATACATCTAAAGAAGGAATAATTGCATTCCTTCTGAAGATGTATTTAATATACGAAAGTACTTAAGGAAATTCCTGTTTCATTTTCCTCCGTGGTCTGACATTGTCACATTCTTTATCACGTGTTTATTTTCGTGATATACACATATAAATATATATATATACACATATAAATATATATATATATATATATATATATATATATATATATATATATATATATATATATATATATATATATATATATATACATATAAATAATAAATAAATAAATGTGTGTGTGAATGGTGAGTTTTTGTATGTGTGCACAACTTGTGTCTTAAGAATCGTGCTGTTAAATCTCTGACTCTGCCTTTGTAACTTTCGGTTGTATAATGTACTGACTCCCGAAGTATATATATTTGATCATATGCACTACATATTTATATTTGATCATATGTACTACATATTTCTATCTTTACACACGTACACCTATCCCCCAGGTGTAGAAAGCAGCAGCAGCTGTCTGTCAGGTACCTATAACTCCTCAGATGAACAGAGCCATGAGGTGAAAGAAACGCTTCGCATTTGTTGCTGCCTCGGCCGTGAATCGAACCCGGGCCCTTGAGACTACGAACCCCGTGACCCTGTCCATTCGGCCGTGTTTTAAGCATACGATTCAAAGGTTTAGATCAATGATTCTAAATCTTTCCAATATTTCTAAGGTTCATCTTCACTTGGGAAGGAAGTTGAATAATTAACTATTCAACAAATCTTTCTACAGTTTGATACAACTTTAGAGACGCGGTTTGTCTGACCTGTCGTAGGCAGGGGGGTGGAGCGTTAATTATTCATTATATAAAAATGCCTGTATTTTAACGTATATGTCAATGGTAAATATACAATAGTTTGCCCAAAAATTACATTTTCTCTGAACATCAAGGAAACATTGTTTTCTGTTTTTTCAATGGGAGACTCAATGTAAAATTTAAGAATATAATAATAATAATTTATTATACTCATTTAGTTGTAATCGCCTAGTTCTGCTTGCGAGGGTTGAGCTCTGGCTCTTTGGTCCCGCCTCTCAACTATCAGTCAACTGGTGTACAGATTTCTGAGCCTACTGGGCTCTATCATATCTAAAAAAAACATTTTAAACATTGTTTGGAGCCTGCCTCCAAGCTAACTAACTCTACCTAATTACTGCTAAATGAACAGAGGCACTAGTTGAAAGACAATGCCCAACCACTTCTGTCCCACCCAGGATTCGACCCCGGAATTCTCGATTGCGAGTCGAGAATGAACCCGACTTCATAATAATTCATCCAATATATAAAAAAAATCAAAATCAAAATGTTTATTCAGGTAAAAGTACATACATAGAAGATGTTACAAAAATCATATTCTCCATAGTATATGCTAAGAATTGTCAACGCTGAGCGAACTAGAGGCTTTAGTCCTTCTATATACTCTCTATATACTTCTATATACTCTCTATATCCTTCTATATACTCTCTATATACTTCTATATACTCTCTATATACTTCTATATACTCTCTATATCCTTCTATATACTCTCTATATCCTTCTATATACTCTCTCTATACTTCTATATACTCTCTCTATACTTCTATATACTCTCTCTATACTTCTATATACTCTCTCTATACTTCTATATACTCTCTCTATACTTCTATATACTCTCTCTATACTTCTATATACTCTCTCTATACTTCTATATACTCTCTCTATACTTCTATATACTCTCTATATCCTTCTATATACTCTCTATATCCTTCTATATACTCTCTATACTTCTATATACTCTCTATATACTTCTATATACTCCCTATATCCTTCTATATACTCTCTCTATACTTCTATATACTCTCTCTATACTTCTATATACTCTCTCTATACTTCTATATACTCTCTATATACTTCCACGCTCCACCCCCCTGCCTACGACAGGTCAGACAAACCGCGTCTCTAAAGTTGTATCAAACTGTAGAAAGATTTGTTGAATAGTTAATTATTCAACTTCTTTCCCAAGTGAAGATGAACCTTAGAAATATTGGAAAGATTTAGAATCATTGATCTAAACCTTTTAATCGTATGCTTAAAACACGGCCGAATGGACAGGGTCACGGGGTTCGTAGTCTCAAGGGCCCGGGTTGTAATCGGGCCCTTGAGACTACGAACCCCGTGACCCTGTCCATTCGGCCGTGTTTTAAGCATACGATTAAAAGGTTTAGATCAATGATTCTAAATCTTTCCAATATTTCTAAGGTTCATCTTCACTTGGGAAAGAAGTTGAATAATTAACTATTCAACAAATCTTTCTACAGTTTGATACAACTTTAGAGACGCGGTTTGTCTGACCTGTCGTAGGCAGGGGGGTGGAGCGTTAATTATTCATTATATAAAAATGCCTGTATTTTAACGTATATTTCAATGGTAAATATACAATAGTTTGCCAAAAAATTACATTTTCTCTGAACATCAAGGAAACATTTTCTGTTTTTTCAATGGGAGACTCAATGTAAAATTTAAGAATATAATAATAATAATTTGTTATACTCATTTAGTTGTAATCGCCTAGTTCTGCTTGCGAGGGTTGAGCTCTGGCTCTTTGGTCCCGCCTCTCAACTATCAGTCAACTGGTGTACAGATTTCTGAGTCTACTGGGCTCTATCATATCTAAAAAAAAACATTTTAAACATTGTTTGGAGCCTGCTTCCAAGCTAACTAACTCTACCTAATTACTGCTAAATGAACAGATGCACTAGTTGAAAGAAAATGCGCAACCACTCCACCCAGGATTCGACCCCGGAATTCTCGATTGCGAGTCGAGAATGAACCCGACTTCATAATAATTCATCCAATATATAAAAAAAATCAAAATCAAAATGTTTATTCAGGTAAAAGTACATACATAGAAGATGTTACAAAAATCATATTCTCCATAGTATATGCTAAGAATTGTCAACGCTGAGCGAACTAGAGGCTTTAGTCCTTCTATATACTCTCTATATACTTCTATATACTCTCTATATCCTTCTATATACTCTCTATATACTTCTATATACTCTCTATATACTTCTATATACTCTCTATATACTTCTATATACTCTCTATATCCTTCTATATACTCTCTCTATACTTCTATATACTCTCTCTATACTTCTATATACTCTCTCTATACTTCTATATACTCTCTCTATACTTCTATATACTCTCTCTATACTTCTATATACTCTCTCTATACTTCTATATACTCTCTCTATACTTCTATATACTCTCTATATCCTTCTATATACTCTCTATATCCTTCTATATACTCTCTATACTTCTATATACTCTCTATATACTTCTATATACTCCCTATATCCTTCTATATACTCTCTCTATACTTCTATATACTCTCTCTATACTTCTATATACTCTCTCTATACTTCTATATACTCTCTATATACTTCTATATACTCTCTATATCCTTCTATATACTCTCTATATCCTTCTATATACTCTCTATACTTCTATATACTCTCTATATACTTCTATATACTCTCTATATAATTCTACATACTCTCTATATCCTTCTATATACTCTCTATATCCTTCTATATACTCTCTCTATACTTCTATATACTCTCTATATACTTCTATATACTCTCTATATACTTCTACATACTCTCTATATACTTCTATATACTCTCTATATCCTTCTATATACTCTCTATATACTTCTACATACTCTCTATATTCTTCTATATACTCCTATATACTATCTAGAAATCCAACATTCTGCTTGTAACTCATTGTTTATATAAGTACTTTTCCCCTAAATCAAATGATCATTATCCTTATCATTGTAGTTTGAGAATGGCCTTAAATTTATGTCTTGTAAAGATAAGAAATTTCTGAATCAAGGAAATGAGGGTCTTGTATACTTGCGAATACAAGACGAAAACAATTTTCTTAAAAAAGGGAGGAATAGTAGAGACACAGGAGGCTACCTTGAGGCTACCTTGAGGTGCTTCCGGGGCTTAGTGTCCCCGCGGCCCGGTCGTCGACCAGGCCTCCTGAACTCCTCCGACCAGGAATATATATACATACCACTGTATGAGAACAAACCTGAATGGTCCCCAGGACTATATGCAATTGAAAACTCACACCCCAGAATATAACGTATATACCACTGTATATACGTTACAGGTAAACAGAGAAGACATGCCAATCACAGAGCAAGGAAAGAAGGAAGGGAAGGAGGTAATTAAATTCCAATTCAGCTTTGAAATTGATGGCAGGAACCAGACTGCCGAAAACGATGGCCATGTCGGAAAAGACTAGATTTCACGTGTCCAAAAAAAGCAAAAATATCAACAATATTGTAAGCCAGAGATAAAAAAACGACACACACACACACACATATACACACACACACACTGACTCCATACACAGTTTCAAGTGTAGACATGATAGAGCCCAATAGGCTCAGAAACCTGTACACCTGTTGATTGACGGTTGAGAGGCGGGACCAAAGAGCCAGAGCTCAACCCCCGCAAGCACAACTTGGTGAGTACAACTAGGTGAGTACACACAC
>NC_091155.1:19492614-19560114 GCF_040958095.1 Procambarus clarkii
TAGTTGCTCGGATACCTGTGCTTATGGGATAAAGGTTCTAGCTCATTTATTTGGGCATATTTATATAGTCTACGTATTTTTTGTATTATTTGTCTACTTATTTGTTTCGTATTTATTTATTTTTCCGTTTTTTTCTATTTGGTTCTTCCTGTTTTTTTAGTGTATCTCTTCACTGAGGAGGAATTTGATGCGAGAGATGCAGAGGAAGGTATCTTGCTGGGACGAGGCAGGGGGCAGTGTTGCTACACTCTCAACACCTGTTTCACCTGAAATAAACAATAATGGTTTCCAATATCCTGGTGGTGGTGAACCTCAGAGAGGGTCGACTTGTCACCGTAAGAGCAGATCTTCCTTTGGATCTTGCGCTTTGTGTGGTATATGAGGTTAGACGTATATATGAATGAATTTAGTTATGAAAATATCTGGGGTAAAACAGAGTTATGAAAATATCTGGGGTAAAACAGAGTTATGAAAATATCTGGGGTAAAACAGAGTTATGAAAATATCTGGGGTAAAACAGAGTTATGAGACCTCTTCAAAGAGCCTTGAGACACCACTAGTTTTCAGTGAGTGATAATTACGTAAAAAGTGTTCCTCCACCCCACCTTGCGAGTTCAGGGACGCGAGTTCAATCCCATTGTATTGATGCAATATTTCCTGGTAGCTGCATCTCGTTATTAGTTATGCAAGCGGCAGGTTTCAAAGTGCAAGTGATAGATTGAACTTGTGATGAATGACGAGCGGTTTAGCGACCAATAATCCGGATGAATGACAAATGAAGCGATTAAACACGTCATTTGGAATAAATTAGAAGGGGAAGAACCTTGAGAGAACCGTAATGAGGAATATATTATAGTGGCATGATAGAGGGAGAACCGAGAGAGAATGAATGCAAGAAAGAGGTGATTTATGACACTAAATGAAAAGAATATTGGAACAGAGGAATCAGCAGAGTGCCTTCGACCAATTCAAACAGCTCAAATTTATACCAAATCAAACTCTATTATTCATAGCTTATGATAGCACTGGTCCTTACTATATCTACCATGGACATCCTAGCATCTATGTTCAACTATACCTGACATCCTTCCCAGAGGTCCAAACAAGCATATATACTCTCTTTTGGCACCTTTGGCACCGTTGATATCCCTTGTAACCATCTCGTAACTTTCCCCATTGCAACTTTCCTTGTTCAGTCACAGGAAGTCCAAAATCACAAAAGATTATATAAACACGTGTGTCTGAAATATCTTAATTAAAAAACCCAGTGGCATGATTAATTTGAGCTTTCGTAAGAAAATCATTGGACAGGACTGGGATGGACTCATCATCCTGACTAACACAAGACGCACGTAATAAGATTTTTGTCATACATATATCACGTAATTGTGGTTTTCTTATGCATCTTAGCTTTCATAAATTGTCTATGCCTCTTTTCTAGCCGGATGGTTATTAGTTAATTAATAGATAGCTGGCCAAGTCGAAATGTTTACCGAACAGCGAGAAAACGTGACTGGAAATTAGGAATTCAGATGAGCCATAAGGATGTAAGGAAATCCTTCTTCATTGCAAGCAAGTCAAAGGACCTGAGCAGTGAGTGTGCTTAGGTTAACTCAATCTATGGTATCAAGAGTTGGTATTGCTATAAGCAAAAGGATCGTGCACTTCTACATTGCAATAGGTGACAACTATAGGACGAATCTCCGAAGCTGAAGCCTGCTCGGCTTGCACATAAACAAACACAAACAAACACACACACACATATACCCCAGGTAAACATTTCACGATTTCCTGATTTCCAATGAAAAATATGAAATTTATGCAATATTTAAAAGAAATTGGAAACTTTTAATAATAAATCGAAAGCAATTCATGCTTAAAAATAAATATACAAATATATTCGAATAATTCACACATAGTGTGAATTACAATTTTTGTTTTTGAATAGTTATATGAGAGAAAAGAGCATCAGCTGTGTTATATTTTACTGAATAGCCATTGTAGCCATAGCCATTGGTATTAAAGTCATGGTATGGCTTTAATACCAAGTTTCATCTCCCTAGTTTGGCACGTCAATTCCTAGCATGGTTTAAATATCAAGTTTCATGTACCAAGTTTTTCGTTTCTCTTTCTAAGTTTGTCTTAAATATTAAGTTTCATCTCATATCTTCGTTGTTCTGATTCTCACCGGGACTCTAACACATGTGTGTGAAAACCGAGTGTTTCTGACAAATTAATTTATTTGAAAATATAGGAAAACTAAGCTTTAGGAAAATCTTTTGGCAAATACGAAATTTAGAAGGATGCTTAAAAAATTAATGTAACTTAATGTTGGCTTCTCGCGGTTCATATCACAAATTCTCATGGTGCATAACAAAATCACATGGACTATCAAAAATTCTTTCTGTCTATCACAAATTCCCACCGGCCATCACAAATTCCCACGGTCTATCATATATTCACACGGTGTCTTGCAAATTCCTGCAGTCGATTCATAGGTGCATTCATAAATGCATTCAATATTCTCCCAACGGTGATGTATAGCAGTTTTGAATATATTCCCCAGCAAATTCTTGAGACAGAATTCTCTTTACATATATATATTAATATCCTTCAGTAGCATAAATGGCAAATATACAGGAGCAATTTACTCCTGTGGCCAGCCAGTTAAAGGTGTGATATGCTCCTCATACTCAACCTCTTTCAAAGCATCTTGAGATATTTCCTTTTTCTCGTTATCTAATTTACTTATCTCTTTCTTCTGTTGTATTACATCTCAGTTTATTTCGTCACCTAGACCCCTCAAGCTTCGTGCCTTCTTTTGATAATAATTTACTTAGATACTTACATAACATAACCTTCTTACTTACGTACTTGCTTGCTTGCTTACATACTTAATTTGATTTACTTTGGGCCCTTTCCTTGTCTTTCCTTTTCAACTTGCGTAAGTTCATCTCCCTTGCCCACTTCCCTCTTTAATTCCTCTTCTTTCTCATATTTCACCTTTTATCTCCTATCTCCCTCTCCCACTCTCATACCTATCCGCTCCTCGGCTACTCCAGCAAAGCTTAGCGATATGACAGCCATATAATCGTTTTTGGCTGTAGAGATATTGGCTGTAAGTCTGATAAATATATATGTTATGCATCAACGATGCCTCCTCACTCTCTCTTACCTTCCTTCCCCTCCTCCCTCCCTTCTTCCCCTCCTCCCTCCCTTCTTCCCTTCGCCTCTCCCTCTCTCACCATTTCCATCACGTGCCCCTCTGTGGCTCCCTTCACGTACCGATGTATGGATATGAAGGAAGTGAATTACCAGTGACGCTCTGAATAATGGCAAAGATAGACACTCGTCTTTCATTTCCATATGTAAATCTGTGTATCTATGTATTTACGTATGTAGGTTAGCTTAGCATTTTAAAAGCACCGAATCACCTTCTGTGGTTGAGTGTTCAATAAACCCTTGAACTATATGTTTAACACTTCTCTAACCCTGTCCATGGAGGACAGAAGAAAATGTATATATGCTGGTTAGCATTGTAAATGTGAGGCCACGTCTGTGGTAGAAAACAATAAAAAAAAATCCACAACTTCTGCTACCTGACATTCCTTACAACATTGATGTATATCATGATCAACATTGAAGCCTTGACGTACACAGTAACATCATACTTTTATCATCCATGTATTTTAGTATATATGTGTACTTTACTAGGCCTAAGAAACTTTAGGCCCAGTAGTTGTTTTCATTCTCGTGTCGTTAAAATTATATAGCTACAAATTAAATAGCACAAAACATATTATTTTTTTAGGTGGGGTTGTTGTTGTTAATGATTCGTTACCTGAAACAAAAAGTTCCAGGTAACACGGGCTATGGTGAGCCCGTAGTGCCTTTTTAGGTGGGGGAGAATGACTCAAAAGTCTAATTTTGAACGTTAAGCCAATAACGATAAGTTGATAAAGTATTATTATTTTGAGATGAGAGGCTGTAATACTGAGTTTTTAGTGGACTAAGAAGGAAATCATTCATCCTCCACAGGTACACTGGTCTTAATCCCTTTAGAGGGATTAACAAGTGTACTTGTTAATTTCTGTAGTGTAGTTAATGTCACTGCTAACTAACTGTCACTGTGCCAGAAGGTACTTAAGGATTTGTTGTACTATTCCTTATAATTATTATTTTGATTGTCTTAAGACCAATAAGTCGATGCCGGAAAGATAAAATCGTTTAGCCATTTCATTAATAATAGCGAGAAAGTCAAAAAGTGGAACGCAACTAAAGGTTTTGTGTGAGCAGCGGCACCACGATAGAGTTATGGTGCAAACTAGAAATCCAGATGAGCAATAGAGGCGCCAGAAGCCGCTTCTACAGTACAAGAGCTGACAGTAAGCGGAATGAAGAGCAGGTGATGGTTGCATCGAACTTCTTAAGTTGTTTCAAGAAGTATGGTTAGAAGTAAGGTATGATAAACAAATGTTCTATAAGGCATTGCAATAGAGGACCGTCCAGCAATTAGAGGGGGAAGGGACTCTAGGAACTAATGCTCGTTCTATTATCACACATAAGCGAGTATATATATATAGGTGAGTACAGGCACACACAGACGCATGTACGTTTCTGAAAACATATGGAAGGGCGAAATATGCAAATTACCTTTAGGATATTTCTTGATTCAATCCCTATTCTTGGTGTCCACCATCTCCTCATCCATCCACGCCTATCCCCATCCCATCCACGCCCATCTCCATCCCATCCACGCCTATCTCCATCCCATCCACGCCTATCTCCATCCCATCCACGCCTATCTCCATCCCATCCACGCCCATCTCCATCCCATCCACGCCTATCTCCATCCCATCCACGCCTATCTCCATCCCATCCACGCCTATCTCCATCCCATCCACGCCTATCTCCATCCCATCCACGCCCATCTCCATCCCACCCACGCCTATCTCCATCCCATCCACGCCCATCTCCATCCCATTCACGCCTATCTCCATCCCATCCACGCCTATCTCCATCCCACCCACGCCTATCCCCATCCCACCCACGCCTATCTCCATCCCATCCACGCCCATCTCCATCCCATCCACGCCTATCTCCATCCCATCCACGCCTATCTCCATCCCACCCACGCCTATCCCCATCCCACCCACGCCTATCTCCATCCCACCCACGCCTATCTCCATCCCATCCACGCCTATCTCCATCCCATCCACGCCTATCTCCATCCCATCCACGCCTATCTCCATCCCATCCACGCCCATCTCCATCCCACCCACGCCTATCTCCATCCCATCCACGCCCATCTCCATCCCATCCACGCCTATCTCCATCCCATCCACGCCTATCTCCATCCCACCCACGCCTATCCCCATCCCACCCACGCCTATCTCCATCCCACCCACGCCTATCTCCATCCCATCCACGCCTATCTCCATCCCATCCACGCCTATCTCCATCCCATCCACGCCTATCTCCATCCCATCCACGCCCATCTCCATCCCATCCACGCCTATCTCCATCCCATCCACGCCTATCTCCATCCCATCCACGCCTATCTCCATCCCATCCACGCCTATCTCCATCCCATCCACGCCCATCTCCATCCCACCCACGCCTATCTCCATCCCATCCACGCCCATCTCCATCCCATCCACGCCTATCTCCATCCCATCCACGCCTATCTCCATCCCACCCACGCCTATCCCCATCCCACCCACGCCTATCTCCATCCCACCCACGCCTATCTCCATCCCATCCACGCCTATCTCCATCCCACCCACGCCTATCCCCATCCCATCCACGCCTATCTCCATCCCACCCACGCCCATCTCCATCCCACCCACGCCTATCTCCATCCCACCCACGCCTATCTCCATCCCATCCACGCCTATCTCCATCCCATCCACGCCTATCTCCATCCCACCCACGCCTATCTCCATCCCACCCACGCCTATCTCCATCCCATCCACGCCTATCTCCATCCCATCCACGCCTATCTCCATCCCATCCACGCCCATCTCCATCCCATCCACGCCTATCTCCATCCCATCCACGCCTATCTCCATCCCACCCACGCCTATCTCCATCCCATCCACGCCTATCTCCATCCAAGATCTATTTTGTTGCCTCCACCTCCTCTCCCCACAAAAAATATTTGAGTCAAACGAGTTTCAAAATCTCTCTAAAAATAATAATAAAAAAATCCCTTAACAAATGCGTTAACATTTCGTAAGAATTGACATAACTTTCTTCCCTTTTGTGGCACTTCAGGTTCGGGTCTGAAGAAGAGGAACAAAACGTATAAAAATATATATGACCTAAAAAAAAAAGAGGGAACCTAGAAGGTGAAAGCTTAAGACTAAAAGAGTTTTCTCCCACTCGCTCTCTCTTGTACCTCCTTTGTCGTCTCCTCTGATGCCCGTTCCTCGCTAGAAAGAACGATGGAGATTTTTGTCTTTGCTCGTGCCCTTTGTAAACCTATCCACTGAGGTGCCCCGTTTACAAAGTGTTGCTGCTTCTCAAGCTTTTGCCTTTTTTGAATGCTGCTGCTGCTTTTGCTGTTGCTTATGTTAGTAATATTGCTGCTGCTGCTTTTGCTGCTGCTGATGTTAGTAATATTGCTGCTGCTGCTGCTGCTGCTGCTTTTGCTGCTGCTTATGTTAGTAATATTAATGCTGCTGCTTTTGCTGCTGCTGATGTTAGTAATATTAATGCTGCTGCTGCTGCTGCTTTTGCTGTTGCTTATGTTAGTAATATTAATGCTGCTGCTGCTGCTGCTTTTGCTGTTGCTTATGTTAGTAATATTAATGCTGCTGCTGCTGCTGCTTTTGCTGTTGCTTATGTTAGTAATATTAATGCTGCTGCTGCTGCTTTTGCTGCTGCTGCTGCTTTTGCTGCTGCTGCTGCTTTTGCTGCTGCTGCTGCTGCTTTTGCTGCTGTTGCTGCTGCTTTTGCTGCTGTTGCTGCTGCTTTTGCTGCTGCTGCTGCTGCTTTTGCTGCTGCTGCTGCTGCTTTTGCTGCTTATGTTAATAATATATATGTTTCTGCATTTGCTGCTCCTGGTGATGTTGTAATTATTGTTCTTGATGTCACTGTTATTTCTGCAGCTGCTTCTGCTACTGTTTTTGCTGTTACTGAGGCTGCTAGTATTTTGCTGCGGTTGATATTGCTATTGTTGCTACTGCTACGGATCATGTACTGCTGCTGCTGCTGATGTTCCTGACTAACATATTGGGGAATAGATTTGGTCAATTTCATTCAGATAAAACCCACCGTCCTTGAATGGAAGCAACAGATAGAACCTCCAGTGTGGATAGAAAAGAATAGATGGAACCACCAATTTTGGGATATTCTCTTGATGAAACATTATTGTTATTATGTTTCTTGCTGTCTTCTTTCCTATTGGTTTTTCTTTTCCTTAATTCCCACTTCTTTCCCTTTTTTTGGTTGTTGTGTCATTCACCTCTTTCATACTTCTTTCATATTCTACTCCATTGTTTCATTTACTTCTTAAATCCCTCTTCCCTCTTACTCCTTTTCTTTCTATTCTACTCTATATTCTCCGTTTCACCCCTTTTTTCAACGTTTCTACTTACCCTTCTTTATTTGTTTTTTTTTCCCTTTGCCTTCCTCCCTACCACTACTATCTTCCTTTCCCATTTCTGTCCCCCTTCTCTTTTCCTCCTGCTTCCTAGTCTGCTTCGCCAAAGTGGCACTACGCCTTTGGAGCGATGGCACTAACGCTTAAGGTCAAGATGGCCGGGAAAGGGCAGAAGTTATCACAGTATCACACCTTTACGAGCAGGTCATGTGATGGTGTTTCTCAGAGCAGGCAGACATGCGCAGCTCCTTCTCAGTCTCCCTCACCCATTCTCCTCTTCCTTCTCCTCTTCCTTCTTCTCCTCCTTCTCCTTCTTCTGCTGCATCTCCTCTTACTTCTCGTTAATACTCTACGGTCTCAGTTGACAAGTGGAATTGCTGGAACGTGTTTCTTGTAATTTTTTCCTTTCTGAGCTCTGGCTTTGTCTATTCGACTTTAATCTGTCTGTTGATGTTCGTGTTTATCGTAATATGATGGTCTGTCTGTCTGTCTGTCTGTCTGTCTGTCTGTCTGTCTGTCTGTCTGTCTGTCTGTCTGTCTGTCACTCCCCATCTCATTTTTCCCTTCAAAATCAACGTAATTTTTAGTAATTGTTAGTGTCAACCAAAGACGTTTTTATTTACCTATTTATCCCCTTCCAATGTCTCCACCATCACTACCATTATCACCATCATCCATCCACCAAGCATCGTCACTATTGACACTATCAACACTAAATACAATGACCATTGTTGTCACCATTCTATAAACACGAAGCACTGTCCTCATCCCCATCTTCAGGAAAGCCATGATCTTCATCTTGTCATCAAAGATGGTCACTATCTTCACCATCACTATAAGCACTAACATCAATACCAGTATCACTCCCCTCTCCCCCCCCCCATCAACGTGGCAGCTGACAGCTACCTGGACGGGTGAGACAGTACAGTGAGGCTTTCTGTCAGTCAATCAGTCAATTATTAGCTAGTATCATCACCTGTCACAAGCGCAGTCCATCGTCAATCATTCCGATGTCAAATTCCAACACAGCTACTGCCACTACAACTACCACTACCACAACAACTGCCACCACAACCACTTCCACCACAACCCCTACCACCCCAATCCCAAGCCCAACAACCTCTCCCACCGCCATCAATTTCAAACGCTCCTGATTATCTCAAAACATATCAAGTGGAAGGCATATATATATATCCAAGCCTGTCGATAGTTACCGATAACAACACAGCAATAAATTAACAAGGAGTTTCAGAATGTAATCTTAAAATGGGAACAGGATACGAGTACTGCTTACATTACAGGTAAATATTATTCAAGTCTGTTTAACTATTTGTGTTAATGACATTAAAAGCATCTCATTAACCTGCCACCTGTTTAATTAATCTAATAACATTTGAAAAATTATATACCTGCATTGACTGAAAAATTTTTACCTGTGTCAATTTAAAGATATATATATATATATATCGTGATAAAGTTTAGATTAATGTCGTCTGCCTATAAATATATTTATGTGTTATTTGATGTTTTCATACAATTTTAAATAATGAATTTAGCTCACATTTATCAGCAATATTAATCTAGTGATAAGAGATATACATGAGAGGAGGTTATACCATTTATCAGTGAATATTTATTGAGATGCGAGGTGCAGAGAGATATATACACTAAAGGATGTATCCCACTTTGTGTATATATATATACATTAAGAGGATGTACATTGAGATGTGTGTTCATTTCTCAGTGTAAATACACCGAGAGCTTACTTTAATCCTGCGTTATGTTGAGGACTAAAGAATACGTATTAGTTGGTCATGAAGAATATGTTGTGGGTTTAAGAATCTACTCGAGGCTTAAGTCCAATGCCAAACCATTCCTTGGACGTATATCTACACATCAGCAAGCTATGGGAGTGAGTTTGTGAGTGGGGTGAGTTTATGGGAGGGAGTTTGTGAGTGTGTTGAAACTATGGGAGCGAGTTTGTGAGTGTGTTGAAGGTATGGGAGCGAGTTTGTGAGTGTGTTGAAACTATGGGAGGGAGTTTGTGAGTGTGTTGAAACTATGGGAGGGAGTTTGTGAGTGTGTTGAAACTATGGGAGCGAGTTTGTGAGTGTGTTGTAGCTATGGGAGGGAGTTTGTGAGTGTGTTGAAACTATATGAGTAAGTTTGTGGGTCTGTTAGGCCAAGAATGTGAATCTGTAAATCCGTTAACGCCATGGGACTGAGTTTGTGAGTGGGGTGAGTTTATGGGAGGGAGTTTGTGAGTGTGTTGAAGCTATGGGAGGGAGTTTGTGAGTGTGTTGTAGCTATGGGAGTGAGTTTGTGAGTGGGGTGAGATTATGGGAGGGAGTTTGTGAGTGTGTTGAAGCTATGGGAGGGAGTTTGTGAGTGTGTTGAAACTATGGGAGGGAGTTTGTGAGTGTGTTGAAACTATGGGAGGGAGTTTGTGAGTGTGTTGAAACTATGGGAAGGAGTTTGTGAGTGTGTTGAAACTATGGGAGCGAGTTTGTGAGTGTGTTGTAGCTATGGGAGCGAGTTTGTGAGTGTGTTGTAGCTATGGGAGGGAGTTTGTGAGTGTGTTGAAACTATGGGAGGGAGTTTGTGAGTGTGTTGAAGCTATGGGAGGGAGTTTGTGAGTGTGTTGTAGCTATGGGAGGGAGTTTGTGAGTGTGTTGAAGCTATGGGAGGGAGTTTGTGAGTGTGTTGAACCTATGGGAGGGAGTTTGTGAGTGTGTTGAAGCTATGGGAGCGAGTTTGTGAGTGGGGTGAGTTTATGGGAGGGAGTTTGTGAGTGTGTTGAAGCTATGGGAGCGAGTTTGTGAGTGTGTTGAAGCTATGGGAGGGAGTTTGTGAGTGTGTTGTAGCTATGGGAGCGAGTTTGTGAGTGTGATGAGACTATATGAGTAAGTTTGTGGGTCTGTTAGGCCAAGGATGTGAATCTGTAAATCCGTTAACGCCATGGGACTGAGTTTGTGAATCTGTTTGACCATTAGACTGAGCGTTTCAGGCCACGAGACTGAGTCAGTGAGTCTATAGAGCCTCCTCTAGACTGAATGTAAGAATCTGCAAGGCCATGGGAGTGAATCTGGTGAATCTTCTAACCCATATGACTGAGTCTGTGAGTTAGGCAATGAGTCCACGAGTCTCTTAGCCTATATGACTAAGTCTGTTAGGCTATAGCACCTAGTCTGTGGATTTGTGAGTCCACTGACTTGGATTTGTGTCATTGCAGCAGTAGTGCCTGAACGGCTAAATTGGTTTGATCGAAAACATTGATATCCTTAAGATGGAATGCCTGTTGGGGGTGTGAAGGCCAGGGGGGGGGGATGTAGGAACGGTGGATGATAAGGGAATCAAAGAGGAGAGAGGGTGGGGGAAGGATTAGGAGATAGGGAGGAATGGGGGGTGAGGAGAAGGGAGAAAATGAGGGGATGAAATGGAATAGGGGGGAGTGAGGGAGGGAGGAGAGGGGAAGGAGAGAAGAGGGAGTGGAAGGGGAGAAGGGAGAGTGGCTGGAAAGGGAGTGGGAAGTGGGGTAGAGGATGGGGAGGGAGAGGTAAGATGGGGAATTGCGGGGGGAGAGTAGAGAGAGAGGAGGAGGAAAGAAGAGACGTGGAATGGAGGGTAGGGGAGAGACATATTACCCCGGGCACCGCCGGGTACCCCTCTAGTATTAATATAAAAACAAATTTTTTTAAAAATTCAGTTTTTAAATTATTTAGCTAAGTGTAGCCGGCGGAGAGTGCCAAAAACTATCATTGTGGTTAGAAAGTTACTCTGGCACGCTGTTGTCTCTTGAATTCTTGCAACCCCAACTAGCCTATGTCCGTCCCATACCCCAGACCATTCACCCTACAAAGTTGGGTGAGACTAGCCCCAAGCGTCTGGTTTTCAACCTTGGACAGAAAGGCATCTTCAACAATTGAATTCTGATTCTAAAAGAATTATCTACCTCACTCGAAGACTTCATTTTGTTTATTGATCAAGGCCACAATTACAAGATTTATTTTGAGCCATATTTCTTTGATAATTTGAATATTCTCTGAAAATTTAGATTTTTTTTTCTTGGTTCCGCATTAAGGAGCCAGGGCTATTGAGGGGCGTCTCTTAAAGTAGTCAGTAATCGGGTCTTCGGCTGTTCATATGTTAAGTAGTGGCTAGTTGATGACTTTCTTCTTCTCTCTCTCCTTCCTCCCTCCTTTCTTCTTGTCTTCCTCAGTTCTTCCATCCTGTGTCCAAATGATCAGTCGGTTCATCATGTTTCTTTGCTCCTCTCTTCGGTTTTTACCTGCTTTCTTAAGGCATTATTTTTTTCTCTCTCTGTTTCTGTCTTTCTAAATTTTTAGACTTCTCCTTTTCTCTTTCCTCTGCCATGCTCTTTCACATTATTTGTTCTTACTTTCTTCTTTCCATTTTCTTTTATATCACGTCTCTTCTATTCCATATTTTGTCCTTTCTCCTCCCATGTTCTCTCATAACTCCCATTCTATCTCTCTCTTCCTTACCTCTCTCTCTTCTATCCGGGAAGGGAAGAGAAGGGAAGAGAAGGGAAGAGAACCATCAGTGGGGGGGAAAGCGCCAAGCCATTACGACTATATAGCACTGGGAAGAGGTCAGGATAAGGATTTGGGATGGGACGGGGGGGATAGGAATAGTGCCCAACCACTTAAGGGGGGGGGGGAAGGAAGAAGTGCAGTAGAGGCCGTCAAATATATTCCTTACCCCAGGAAGCTTATTAGCTCGGCGCGGGCTCCTTACCCATTGTTGGGCCGAGCTGTGTGTATATTACCTGGAATTTATCAAGTAATGCAAATGACCAGTCAAGGGGAAAGGAGATATGTCTCCATCCCGCTAACTCGCTTGTGGGAGGAGGGAGGGAGGGAGGGAAAGGCAGGGAGGGAGGGAGGTATGAAAAGGGGGTGAAAGGGTGGTTGGGAAAGGGGTATTAGAAAGAGAAGTCTGAGAAAGACTGAGGGAACAAGAGAGAGAGGGAGAGAGAGAGAGAGAGAGAGAGAGAGAGAGAGAGAGAGAGAGAGAGAGAGAGAGAGAGAGAGAGAGAGAGAGAGAGAGAGAGAGAGAGAGAGAGAGAGAGAGAGAGAGAGAGAGAGAGAGAGAGAGCGAGAGAAAACAAAAAAATATTCCAAAAGTCTCAGAGAAGTGAATAATTTATCACCCATCCCCTTACTCTTTTTCTGCTTTTATATATATATATATATATATATATATATATATATATATATATATATATATATATATATATATATATATATCCCCCTCTATCTCTCTCTCACTCTCTTTCTCTCGATGTTGATCAATCTCTGTCTCTCTCTAAATTTAAACTTTTCCCGTGTCTCAATCTCAAATTGGTTGATTAATGTTCTCTAGAATTTCATCTTTAAGGAACGTCTCGCCCACCACGTAAGAGAGAATCTACCATCCAATCTGCCTTTATAGCAATCTGATATCATAACAATATGAACTCCACCAAGCCTATACGTGAATCCTGTATATCTGTTCATAATAATAGCACAACAAGAATTATATATATGTGTTCTGTAATCATTCAATAATCCCAGACGATTCTCTTGCTTTGACCCTAAGACGATGTTTCTAAGAATTTTTATCTCAGTAGAAGGGAGTGAAACTCGTATACCTCTCAGTTCCTCTCAGTTCCTCTAAATGACAGCCACGACAACAGCGATTTCTTGGCAAGCGAGAGTTTCATTAATATCGGTGATAGTCGTGCTGTCGTCTAGATAGATTTATGATGGGGTGGGGGGGAAGTGTTCGCCTGAGACCTCTCCAAAAATTCGGATGGCAAAATTGCGAGCATGAAATTTAAATATAATTGGAGAGTATTTCCCCGAGGTGGTGATGGTGAGGGTGTTTGGTGATGGTGAAGATGGTAGATGGGTGTGTTACTGTTTGGTGATTGTGATGTTGATGGTTGAGTCGATTTCGTGTTTGGTGATGGTAAATGTAACTAATCTTGCTAATTACATTTAAGTAATTACAACCAAATGTGTAAACGATTTCTCAGGTACGAAATCTTATCTGATTTATCACCTGGAGATTACAGAGAGGCTGGCGGTGCAAAGGTGATATATTTCACTGATCTGTCGAACAGAGTGGCATGATAGATGCATCCAGAATAGTCTGGAGAACCTGGAGAACTGGAGAACTGGAGGACCAGAAGAGATTGGAGAATCTGTATTATTCTCAGATCTAGTGAGAAAAATGTCTACATCTCTTCAGTCGAAACAAATGGAAGGTTGTGAGCCTGATGAGAGGTTGTGAGAGTGATAACAGGTTGTGAGAGTGATGATCAGATCAGGAGTACTTAACCAGAAGTATCCACGCCCCTAGGATGGGCATCCATACCCCTTGGGGGCATCAATACCCCTTGGAGGGGCATCCATACCCTTTGAGAGTATCCATACCCATTGGGGTTATGGGAATCATATACTGGGAGGTATGGTACTTGATTTCTGATCATTCAAAACAAAATTTAGATTACAGATTTTAGATTATACAATTAGATATCAATCCATCAGAATGGGTTGAGGCGGTTCCATGCTCTGATTACGCAAAAAAACACGCTATTGATATCTTTCCAAATATACTAGAATGTTATAGGCCTGGGTGATGTTTATTTCAACAGCCTGGCCATGGGGGTATAGGGTATACCCAATAGAGGTTAGAGGGACGAATTGGATAATTCATTGACGGTCTGCAATCCTATAATAGTTAAGAACACCTTATCTGGAGATTTACGTGTTTGAAGCTTACTTAACTAGTTGGTCTGGTCGGTAGTTGTGGCTGCCTCGTTTCCTGCAGATCGGGGTTCGATTCCCCAATGGTATAAGTGGTTGGATACTGTTTCTTCGCTCCGTCCTCACAACCCAGCTACATGTCCAGATATTCCTTCTAAATTCCTGTATATTCATACAGGTTAACCACTTTCCCCAATTAATTACCTTAACATATTCCGTACTCAATTATAAATGTAAACTTGATAAAAAAAACTGAATAACTGAACTAAATAAAAACAAAAGGCGGGGCTATGAGCAGGAGCCCGACCCGTCAGCACATCTATGAGAATACACAAGGGGGGGGGGGGAGGTTGACATATTATTTATGTTGGAATTGAAGGTTCTTTTTACACTGTGGTAAGTTTGGGTGTGAGATAATGCACATCTCGTGTAAGAGAGGATGGTGCCATTTTAGTACTAGGACAGAATGGAAATGTTTCGAGATCAAGATTGATAGGTTTCCTCAACTTAAAGTTTAGAGTTAAGGGAAGCTTTCTATTTTGTCTACTTTTTTTTGTGTGTGTAGCCAATTCTTTGTTCTTGAGCAGGAATACGTATATGTGTGTGTGTGTGTGTGTATGTGTGTGTGTGGAGGTTGATAACTGAGCTAGTGTGAGTAACGAAATGTAATTGTAAATCACACACACACACACACACACACACACACACACACACACACACACACACACACACACACACACACACACACACACACACACACACACACACACACACACATATATATATATATATATATATATATATATATATATATATATATATATATATATATATATATATATATATATATATATATAACGTTATACATTGATTAAAACATTATAGAACGATATATACATTACAAATATAATTATATATTATACTTTTAACGTAAACTTGATGCATTGATTTACAGTATAAAGAGGCACAAATTGTTTTCATAGTAAGTAATGCAATATTTCATTCTCCATTTTCATATCGCAAATAATTGCATAGTGCAATGATGCACTAAGGAATGCAAATATTTTGTGAGACACAATGATATTCCCTCTGAAAGTCAGGTGGCTATTGCAAATATAAGCTTTACGTAGCAAGTGCAATAATACTATATACTTTCAGGCAAATGTTGCATTAAATCACAGGAAGAATGAAAGCTAATTTCATTAACATAATGTACCTAAAGCATTGTTTTCTAGAGTTTTCAAATATTAAAATTAGTTTAGATTTCCTATGCTTGAAATAGCATCATGAGAATTATCTTAATAAATCGACAGGATAGGAGCTATATCCACCAGCATGAATTCAATTTTTGTTTTGGGAAAGGAGTTTGGATTAAACTTTATGTTTAAGTTACCTCGAAGTCAGTAAAAACAATTTTACTGTCAATTTACTATTTACTTCATTTACGAAGTCAAATAAAAACAAACATAGCAGCAGTAACAGAGTAAAGAAAAAAAAATGCCTTTAAATATATAAGTTTTGTTCTCCAAGTCTTATCAATATTTCACTGTCTAGAAACTAACAAAAACCAGCTTAGAAAAATCCTGAGTTTCCATCACCCCCCACATTTTGATTTTGCATAATTAAAAGGATAATGGCATCCATTTGGAAAGCATCGTTCAATAACATCCAGGATAGGGAATAATTGAGCACCCGGAGGGCTTCATTTGATTGACGATATTTAGGGCTGGTAAATATAAGATGACCCTCTGTCATTCTAACTACCCGGGAGACGGTGGTGGCGAAGTGAAGGAAAGTGAATATTTAGGTACTCAGAAAGGTCTCTTTGTGTCATCAGGTCTTGATAGAGATGAAATATAATTGGATCAGTTACTCACGTACACACACACAAACACACAGACACACACACAGACACACACACACACACACACACACACACACACACACACACACACACACACACACACACACACACACACACACACACACACACACACACACACACATACACATAGACTCCATACACAGTTTCAAGTGTAGATATGATAGAGCCCAATAGGCTCAGGAACCTGTACACCTGTTGATTGACGGTTGAGAGGCGGGACCAATGAGCCAGAGCTCAACCCCCGCAAGCACAACTAGGTGATTACAACTAGGTGAGTACACACACACACACACACACACACACACACACACACACACACACACACACTGCTTTGTGTGACATATAAGCCCTGTTCCTTTCCTGAACGATAGCCGATACCACAGTTCCCTCCCGATATCACAAAAGGATTCATCTTCCCTTTCATCAGCATTCTTGCTCGTCTCCTTTCATTTTCTTCATTTCCGTTTGCTTCCTCCTTTTCCCCTTTCTCATCTGACCTGTTGAAAATCAAGACCAGTTGAAATCGATGTTCTGTTGGCTGCTCTTCCCCCTTCTTCATTCCTCTTTTTCTCATCTACTCCTTTCTCTATTTTTTCCCCATTCCCGTAGGCCACCATCTTTCTCTTCTTGGTTTTCACCTTCCCTTTTCTTCTCTCGTCTTCTTCTCCTTCTTTTGCTACTGCTCTTGTTGAAGATAATCCTCCTTTTCCTCCGTCTCCTCCTCCTCTTCCTTCTCTTATTCTTCCTCCTTCTCCAGGGTCTTGTCCTCTTCCTTCCCTTTCTCCCTTTTTATGCCTACTGCCACATGTTATCCTCACGGAACCCATCAACACAACAGTCCTGACTAGACGCACCAGTTCTGTCTCAAATACTGTTTTTTATCTAACTTCTTTACTGTGGTCGTTCATCCTAGGTCACCAGAGGTCACCAGAGGTTACTAAAGGTCACCGGAGGTCACCGCCAATCTCCGGACAAACGTAAAGCTTCGATATAAACAGTCTTGTCTCCCAATACAATAAATTTTTATTGGTTACAACTCTAGATTAGGAGTTATCATATTACAAGTATTCGCCTAAACATCTTGTCTAAGCTGTTTAAGGCAAAGGTCAAAGCAAAGCTTGAAAGGAATGATAACCGTTGTATATTATTTTGCGGCAAAAGCAATTGACAGCTTAGATGAGTTGAGTGTTACAGCAATGTGCAGTGATTCAGCAATGGTTTTAACGAGACTGGAAAGTGATTGCCGATGGTGTAAGTGTCAGAATCTAATAGCTATGTAATGGTGTTAGAGTATGTAAAAAATATATGAATTAATGTGATAATTGGAAATTAAATGATCTTCATATTGTCGTCACTTATTTACTTAGTCTCGGATGCTGTGATAATATTACGTTACAGACAGTATCATAGAAATGTAGAAACAATGAAGTAATTTATTGTTCAATACAGAAAAGATACATCGTAATGAAATAGGTCATTCTAACGAGTCGTGTTAACTATGTAAATCGGGTTCTGTTATGTTCACCAGATCTCTCTCGTGTTCTTCTTATTATATATAGATTATGTTTTACTGCTCGATAACATAGTTTTTTTCTCTATATCTCTTTATCAGTCAGTCTAACTCACTCTCTCTCTCTCTCTCTCTCTCTCTCTCTCTCTCTCTCTCTCTCTCTCTCTCTCTCTCTCTCTCTCTCTCTCTCTCTCTCTCTCTCTCTCTCTCTCTCTCTCTCTCTCTCTCTCTCTCTCTCTCGCTTTCTTATCCATATTTCCCTCTCAGAGCAGTGTACACGACCCGGTATCAACAAAGTACCCAATACCAGAACCTTACTGCTGGCTCCAGCATATACATCGTGTCTGCCTATCCCCCCTCACCTTCCCTCACCTTCCCCTCACCTTCCCTCACCTCACCTCACCTCACCTCACCTCACCTCACCTCACCTTCACTCGAGAAACCTCCCTCCATATCCCCCCCCCCCCCCCTCTCCAGCTACTTCTGAGCTTTAGTGAACTTTCCCAAGCTGTGATGCATATATAGACTGTATATATGTGATGTATATATGATATATGTGATGTATATATGTGATGCGTATATACATCGCTTGCATGAAGCTTAAAGTGTCTGCGGGCGTTTACACAAGTTTTAGCTTGCAGCTTATTTTCTTTTTTTCCTCCTCTGATGCTGCAAAATGCATGTATCTCTTTTGGATTTTACGTTCTAAGTCGAAAAGGAGAGTTTTGTATTTTCTTGCAGTATTCTTCTGTGGGATTTGAGAAATTGCGCGGTGGTTACGTGTGAATGGTCCCTTGGTTATGCTGTTGGTGGTGGTGGTTGTTGTTGGTAGTTGGTGGTAGTGAGGGTAGTTGTTATTGCTGTAGTTATTTTGGTTGTTATTGGTAGTTCCTGTTGTGGATGGTTGTAATTGTTGGTGGTGGTTGTGCTATTGATGGTAGTGGTACTTGTGTTGTTGGCATAATTAGTGGTAGTTGAGTGCAGTGAGTGAAGGGAAAGAAGGGTAGGGTGGGGGGGGAGGGGGGGGGGGGGTAAGAGCACACGCACTCACATCTCATCTGTGTAAAAGAGGCTGAGTGTAAGTCTCTGGGTCAAGTTCACGAGTTTGCTTCTCACTGAACGTGCAGCCATGAATTTGTTTTAACAATTTAGTTTAAATAGTGAACACGAATCTGAGATTCGTGTTCACTATTTAATCTAAACTGCATTATAGATCTAATTTGTGCTTTGTAGAGTGGACTTCACCTCTAAACCATTTGTTGATGCGTTACCCTAAGACCTAAACAGGTCTTTTAAAATGGACGATAGATTGTACGTTGCAGTTTAATGTTGGTACATTATATAGGGTTCTGAGCCTATGGGCATGGTGACAGATCTACCAAGTCCAAGTTTGATAATGATGAAATTGTCAAATTTTATTGCGAAAAAAATATCTAAGAGACAAGTTAAGCAGGGATCCAAAGTCAATTAGTGTAGGAACCCACGGAATAAAGCCAAAGGATCCTGCTATACATATCTAGAAGTAAAAAGCCATAAGATATCGAACTCTATACTCAAGCTTTATTTTGCTGTTGTTAAATCCCCCTTTATATTACGTAGTTTAAGTATGGTCGCCACACGTTGAAATATTCCGAGAAGCTAAACAAAGTTAATCCCAAAGGAAGACAGATTAAGAAAATCTACTTTACATTCGCTTCAAAGAGATTGAGTATAATTGCAAATATTTTGATATCAATACAAATATGATCACAATAATAATAATAATATATATATTAATCAGAAAAGACTCAACTATATTAGATATTAAACTCTCTGGTGATCATTAACCACCTCAAGAAGCAGACTTAACAATATTAACATGCAAGACACACAAAACTTTGTATAATGGTATTTACTGTGTATAAAACTTAGGAGGAGTTAAGTTGCATTTAAAGAAGGTTAAAACGTCAGGTAAGTGTATTATATACTTTTTCACACACGGGGCATGTATGTGTGTGTGTGTGTGTGTGTGTGTGTGTACTCACCTATTTGTGCTTGCGGGGGTTGAGCTTTGGCTCTTTGGTCCCGTGTGTGTGTGTGTGTGTGTGTGTGTGTGTGTGTGTGTGTGTGTGTGTGTGTGTGTGTGTGTGTGTGTGTGTGTGGGTGTGTGTGTGTGTGTATTTACTATTTGTATTTAATATTTGTGCCTGCAGAATCAAATTTTTAGCTCCTGGACCCCACCTTTCTAACCAATCTATTTTCCTCTAGTATGTCTACTCCATATATTTCTATCTAACACACATACACATACATCCCCAGAAAGCAGCCCGTAGCAGCTGTCTAACTCCCAGGTACCTGTATACTGCTACGTCAACAGGCTCATTAGGGGAACGAAACTCTGCCCAATTTGTTCTGCCTCTGCCGGGAATCGAACCCGGGCTCTTAGGACTACGACCTCCGAGCACTGTCCTCCAAAAGCTAATTGCTCGATTCTGCAAACACGAACAGTAAGCACACACACAAATTCAGTTCTACTGCCTTGAATCAACAGAAAAAAAGAAGCAGAGCTTTGAAGAGTTAATCAGAATTTGATACAAAATATGGGACTTTATAAATTGTAATTGATAATAAATTTAAACAAGAGCCGAGAAAATCAAGATCAACAGCTGAAATCATTACATTGAACCATAAGCTTTTGTTCGACTTTTCGAACATTAATTATCGAATATTAATTATCAAATAAGGACTGCAGAACCCTCTTAGCCACCCCTTCCCCCTCCCTAAACAAAAATCTATGCTAAAGTAATATATGTGATCAGAAGACATGATCGACGCAAGATGTGTAGATATGGCGGCCTTTGCCACCGAAAAAAATCCCGAATTACATAAATATTTTTTTGGGCGAAGTGCCAAGCAGAATATCCAGGAGTTATAGTGAAGTATAGTGAAGTATCTCCAGTCAATCTCTAAGATCAGATCAGTGAATATCTAGGAGTGAAGAGTGAATTTTTTTTTTAGAGAACAAAGAAATAAAATGCAATACCTAACACTAGATAGAAAAAATAAATCACTTCATCCTAGAATAAAACCCAATAAAACAATTATCTCTGTAAACGTTGAATGTAAAAAAATCTAGAGATTTTTTTTAGGAGGATTCAAGGCGTAGAAAATCGACATCTTTAAGATGTGAATCCAATTCTTGAAGATGCGGACCTTCGTCCGATTATTGGATTACCGAAGGCGCTGTGGAGATCCTCAGACCCCTGAATCAAATTTTCCTTGTGGATCTGATGTTGAAGACTCAGAGAGTTGGATTAAATAGCTTTCGTTGAAGCCCTACTGCTTGTTTGATTGTGATTGTTCGACTTTGGTCAAAGAATACCACTTTGAAGTGAATGTAATCCGGAACAAGGTCATTCATATGGCGAATGACCATCGCAGTGTGCATAAACACGATCATTTCTAACACACAAAAACAATCAAATCAAATACTCATTCGACTTGAGAATGGTCCAGGACGCACCGAAACGTCGTCGTCCCTTCACCTTCTAGTGTGTGGTCTGGTCAACATACTTCAGCCACGTTATCGTGACTCATCGCCTGCAAAATACTTATATTTTTGTGTGTAAAAGCCTCTGTCTTGCGAGAATAAAAATTAGATATTTTAGCTTCGTTTGAGGCATTATAAATTACACGTTTTGAACCAGACCACACACTAGGAGGTGAAGGAACGACGACGTTTCGGTCCGTCCTGGACCATTCTCAAGTCGATTGTGATGATGAAGTACAGACAGGCAATAAATTTTCCTCACCACAATCGACTTGAGAATGGTCCAGGACGGACCGAAGCATCGTCGTCCCTTCACCTTCTAGTGTGTGGTCTGGTCAACATACTTTAGCCACGTTATTGTGACTCATCGCCTGCATACACGTTTTGGATATTGGAACACGGTTATAATTTCACAAATAATATTACATACACTTTTAATATAGTGAAGATAGTGAATATGAAGAGCTCTAAGAAACACTAATGACCAAATTGTTTGCTTAATCTAGAGTAATAATTTACAGACAAACATACATTGGTAGGCTTCCTATACGTATATAATTTGAAAGCGTTCATACAGAAATATAATGAACTTTCCATATACAAAGAGCATAACATTTGTGTTTAATATAAAAAAGCACTTTTTAATATTAATTTAAAATTTAGGAACTTAAAAACTGATAAGGATTTGATAAAAATGGTTAAAAAATATTTGTATATTGTATCAATAGTTCAGGAGTCTAATGTATTTTTTATACACCTGAAAGACTATATTCAGAGTTGCCTCGTATAAATCATTCGTGAACAGAAAGATATTAGAATCAGGTTCAAAAAAAATTTATGGAAAATATTTTAAATTTAAACCTATGGTTATTTCAGATAAGTAAATTTATTATTAGTAAAATGTCAGGAACAATTGAAAGAAATAATTGTGTTTTATTATTAATAATCTGCCTCTTTCCATTTCTTTTTCTCTCTTTATCTGTCTGTCTGTTTGTGTGCCTCTCTCTCTCTCTCTCTCTCTCTCTCTCTCTCTCTCTCTCTCTCTCTCTCTCTCTCTCTCTCTCTCTCTCTCTCTCTCTCTCTCTCTCTCTCTCTCTCTCTCTCTCTCTCTCAGAAATGTAATATTGATACCGGAATTAATTACATTCACCTATTTTTGAGTAAAATATAACAATACTGTATGATTAAACGGTATATGTAAATATTAAAACTACGAAAAATACAACCCCTCATTTTATTTCAAACTTCATGCTTACTGGAGGGGTTGCTGCAGCTGCCGCAATTTCTTAGGGGCACAGGGGCCGACCCCCGGCTTGACTATAACATTCCTACATTCCTCTTGAATCATCTAGGGAAGGTGGGTGAGACTAGCGCCAAATGTCTGACCTCCATCCTCCGACAGACAGAAAGACAAACTGACTTGCTATTATAACTATCTATCTATCTATCTATCTATCTATCTATCTATCTATCTATCTATCTATCTATCTATCTATCTATCTATCTATCTATATATCTATCTATCTATCTATCTACCTATCTGCTGCCTGCTCTAGCACCGCCACTACCTCCAGCATCACCACTACTAGCTTTTCCTAACACTCTAACACTAAGATCGCCCATTTCTAGTACATCACTATCACCACTACTTCACCTTATTCACCTTCTTATTCACCTCTCTTCTACATTCTTCGTCTTCTCCTCTTCTTTCTTCATCTCCTTCTACCTACTCTCCTATCTACCTTCCTATCTACTCTTTCCTCCCAGCCTTCTCACTCTCACTCCATTCAAGCACAAAACAGAAATATAAATTAAGCTTTGTACGACCATTTTAAAGTCGTAATTAGGATACAGGTATGCCTGGAGGGTTCACCTGGAGCTCTCATTAGCTTAATTAGGGAACACAGGTGATTCGCTTATATCACGAGGATCGGACACACGAGATGTAACTGGATGAGAGAGATTAATGAAAATGGCCAGTGGATGATGCTGATTTGATAGTTTGTCCTGCGGCTGCTGTTATTATTCTGTTGTTATTAGCGCGGTTATTAATTAGCATTAATAACATATATATATATATATATATATATATATATATATATATATATATATATATATATATATATATATATATATATATATATATACATATATATATATATATATATATATATATATATATATATATATAATAAATATAATTATATATTATATATATATAATATGTAATTATTATATATATATATATATATATATATATATATATATATATATATATATATATATATATATATATATATATTAAATTTATTAAACGTTATTTTGATAATTGGCTATTAATTTACAATATGTTTGAATTACTGTGAGAGTGAATGAATTCAAAACATGGAGAAATTCATTGGCTTGAAGCTGTGGTTCATGACAAGTGAACGCTAATTGTAAAAAAAAATCAGTATATAAATTTTTCACGATAAAAAAATTACCAGACAATTAGACTAAAAATATTGTTCCATGGAGTTGTTTGAACCACATTAGGTAGATATCAAGGTGTGTAAGCCCCAGAAGGCCTATGTAGATTTGGCCAACTTATTTATTTGGCCAATTGTAATGTATAAGTTGTTCACAGCAGTGTGCCTGTTCACTACAGCCATAACTGAAATAAATCATGCAAATGACGAGTCACAATATTGTAAATAAAGATATAATAACCAAATCACACATCAAAAAATGCAGAAAAAACGACGTTTCGGGCCGCCCTGGACCATTACGAAGTCATGTAACAAAAGTACAGGCAAAAAAATTACATAAAATCACTTACGAATAAAGCTTTTATATATGAATTCAAATTAGTGCAAAATAGTGACAGCCTTCAGACTGAGTGCACAGATGAAGGAAAATGTTTCTCAGTAACTCTTTGTAGATGGGATGGGACGATATCTGAGTGGTGACCAAGGGATGGAGAGGAGTCTCCCTCTATGGTCAAAAGGGAGTGAGGGAGGGAGATTGGGAGTGGGGAAAGTGGGGGAGAGAAAGAGGGGAGATGACTGGAGCCGGATAATAGGTAAGCGCCAGAATAAGGACAAAGGGAAGGGGATGAATGGAACTTTTGAGAGCGAAGAGTTGATCTCAAATGGAGAGGACTTGCCGTGAATGGGAATGAAAATGAAAGGGTTCAAAGAGTGGAAAGTGGGATGGAAGAACGTGATTAAGACTGTAGTTACAGTGTGAGAGAGGGAGGGAATGTATAGCTAGTTAAAAAGTATGAGGGAGAGAGAGAGAGGGAGAGAGAGAGAGAGAGAGAGAGAGAGAGAGAGAGAGAGAGAGAGAGAGAGAGAGAGAGAGAGAGAGAGAGAGAGAGAGAGAGAGAGAGAGAGAGAGAGAGAGAGAGACAGAGAGAGAGAGAGAGAGATGTGATTTTTTTTTACCATCACATAGCTCGCTCCTGACACACACACACTATGCAACCCTTCGTGTAGTCTAGGGTAGCTGTATGAATACAGATGTACTTAAATATACAAACAAAACATACTAATATTACAAATGGGTCGGCCTTTTCGAGGGAAATGGACTGAATATATATATATATATATATATATATATATATATATATATATATATATATATATATATATATATATATATATATATATACATATATATATATATATATATATATATATATATATATATATATATATATATATATATATATATATATATATAAGCACTATTTGTGCCTGAAGATTCAAGTAGTTAGCTCTTGGACCCCGCTTTTCTAGCCGTCGAATGTCTTATCTAATGACTGTCGATCTATTTTTCACTTTCTACTACTCTCTCATACACACATCCCCAGACTGCAGCCCCCGGCAGCTAACTGCTAGGTACTTGTTTACTGCTACGTGAACAGAGGCATCAGGTTTAATAAACTTTACCAACCTGTTTATGCACATAAGTGCGTGTGTGTGTGTGTGTTTGTTCATTGATAAGTGTATGCGAATTACGCGCGTGTGTGTTCTGCGCAAGTGCGTGTATGAAAGAGTGTTTGTGTGTATTCCTTGGGACTGTTATCACCGCAGTATATCACACAAGTGACGTAAAGTGGCCTACTTCTTGCGACGAGAGCAATAGATGGGTTGTGTATATATATATATATATATATATATATATATATATATATATATATATATATATATATACACCCACACTTCTATTGGTGGGAGTAAATGCAATGTATTCCTGTCTCGGAGTGTTGTGTATGTTTGTATCGGAATGGTGTGTATGTTTTCACTGAATATAGTGCGAACAAGCCTGAATGGTGTATTTTTGCCATCTTAGTGCTGTGTACTTATATCTCAGCTTTTTTTTTTAGCTCGGATTTCTGTGTATTTTTTGTATTCTAAAGCTCTGTATTTTTTTGGATTTTGGATTCCAAAATCAGAGTTCAGCCAGTGCTCCATTAAAAAAAATTATATTAATGTTCATAATTTTTTTTTAATTTATGAACTGCAGAACGGTAAAAAAAAAGCCACAAAACCTGCATTAATTTCAACTTTAAAATGCGCTGCAGTTGACTACAAGATATGACTTGTAGTTTTTAATTTTTCTATTTTGGGAGCTCTCTTTTTTAAGTCTCATGACTCATGAAACATTTGTTATCGTTAGAGCTACACAGCAATTATGGTGTAATTCCTGCATGTAATGGCGTCCAACAACCTGGTTGACCAGATTGTCAAATCAGGAGGCTTAATTAAGAAACCGACCCACGGGGACATTAATCCTAGGAACTATCCTTCAAGGTATGCTGATTGTAGTTAGGTTAATTTTGTGTTGGTTATTAAACCTGACTTCTTGCTCTATACACTTACGTTTTAAAGTTGGCGTCCACAACGTTAAAATTACGACGCTATGGGGAAACTAAAAACCCCGTGATTTTAACGTGCTCCAAGACGCATGAGCGGCCTTGATTGGTTAGATTGGCTGGTTAGGTTCGAATGCTTTTGGTTACACAAAACCGCTTCATATTTTACGTTTGTCAAATCATGAGAACATCGTGGAGAGTAAAACAACGCGTCCCGATCTGAGGACTTGAAATGCGTCTAATTTGCAATGGTCTTGTCTAACTAGAAGCGTAACGAACAAGGTAATTCACCCAGGCGTATCGAGGGCGATTCTCATTAGTCCGAAAATCGTAATTTTTGCAGTGATTTGTTTTTAATAAAATTCCGGTAAAATAATATATTGTGGTTGATTGCGTCAATCTGCGATGGATTGAGTGTAAGGATACGGGTATGCCGATAGACTTCTCTTGAAAATGTCAATAGATCTTGCCTTTCTTTTTAATGCCAAATGCTATATGGACATTTTCTCTAGCTATTGTTTCACTTGATTGTGGCGTCAGGCACTGTGGTACAATGCCATTCCTAATTTATATTCTTTCCAGAACGATATTGCGTAAATGTGCGTTAAAAAACGATACCTCTGGAGAATTTGAGTTGAGACATAAATAATGTGAATTGGTTTATTTGTTAAAAAAATGTATCTTGTTCAACATCTTTTGGTTTTTAAATTTCCAAGATTTTTAAATCCCTTTTGGTAACTCATGAAAACCATATCTGTTTATAAGTGCATCCCAAACATATGTTTTCTATAGCAACTTTTAGTTTTTCTTGTTTTGGACATGTTTATTTGTTTTCTTTTATGGTATCTATATGTATCTTTGGTTGTAAATATTTTGATATTTCTTAGTAGGCACACGATTCTGTTTCCTCTGAAGCTATCTAGTTATCTATTTCGACATGCAAGGTATTTAATTCTGTACTTATATTTTTAACAGCAATCCAGTTCTTTATTTCATCTTAAAGGGTGTCAATATTCTATTACGTATTATAAGCTATCCAAATATCTATTTTGAAGTAAAATCATTCAGTGATCTATTTCCTCTTAAGAATCATTTAATATATTTCATGTAAAAAGTTTTCTAATTCTATATTTCATCTTAGAGGGGAATCCAATTCTGTATTTCAAGGATGTTTTAAACCCCTCGAGAGGCAGCGCGTCTGGTCCCTCGTGTCTGTCTCTCTGTCACTCTTGATTTCAATTACCTGTCTGCCTGGTGACCGAGCCGTTCACCCCTCCACGTGCAGGGGGCAGGCCAATACACACTGTCTATCTGTCTGTCTCTCTTGCTCTGTTCAATTTTCTTTCTCGTTCTATTTCATTCTCTATTTCTGTCTTTCTCTCTCTATTTCTGTCTGTCTCTCTCTCTCTCTCTCTCTCTCTCTCTCTCTCTCTCTCTCTCTCTCTCTCTCTCTCTCTCTCTCTCTCTCTCTCTCTCTCTCTCTCTCTCTCTCTCTCTCTCTCGCAACACTAGTTTAAACAGAAAATTAATTTAACAAATTGAAACTACAGAAGGTTTATTGACCCATGCTAGTCAGCTCTCCTCACCACTACACCCCCACGTACGTGAGACCAGTCCTAAGGTATGAAATCCTAGTTTCATACTTCACCTGGAACAGAAGAACATTTGAGAAGACACAAAGACTGTAACGAGGCTCATCCCAGATATGCATAAACGGAAAAAAAGCTAGAAACGAGAATGAATGAGACAAAGAGGTAAATAAAAGAAACAGTGATATATTAATATGTAAGAAAGTGAATGGAAGTTTGATCCATAAGTGGAGAATTCGCCAATAAGTTACCTGGATACAGAAGATATTTCCTCAGTGTCAGAATTATGAAGAAATAGAATGAACTAGGAAGTGAACTATAGGTTAGACATATACATATATATATATATATATATATATATATATATATATATATATATATATATATATATATATATATATATATATATATATGCAACAATGATCACAAAAACACTGATCCAAGTATACAGAATAACCACATATGAAAAATAGAAACTGCTTAACGCGTTTTCGGCTATTTCGCCTTCATCAGAGCAAAGTAGAATCAGTTTCAAAGAGCAGGATTCTACTTTGCTCTGATGAAGGCGAAATAGCCGAAAACGCGTTAAGCAGTTTCTATTTTTCATATGTGGTTATTCTGCATATATATATATATATATATATATATATATATATATATATATATATATGTATATATATATATATATATATATATATATATATATATATATATATATATATATATATATATATATATATATATATATATGAATGAGTTTAGGTGGGTATAACTAGGAGCTGCCACGTGTGGCCAGATAGGCCTTCTACAGGTTTCTTGATTCTTATCATACTCACGTTCTTATGAAGTAGCTGTGACAGGCTCCATACTAGCTTGTCAAGTGTGAACATGACAGAAAACAGTGAGTCAAGAAATTGCTTGACTAATCAAATTATGGATGATTTGTCACAACTTAGCTAGAATTAAGTTAATTTAGCTAGTTTGTTCTAGCCTTTCCTGCTTGTCATTCATTATTTGTCATTATGATCGATACTGCATCAATAAAGTTCGATGATATTTAGCTTTCTTTAATGAGAAAAATGGAGTTCCTTTTATATAAATGCAACAGCAAAGAGCAGTTTGCGTCTTCATAGCTGAAGCTAAGAGCGTGACGAAGCTATAGATTCATCACGGTTACTACCCAATTACCTTCTGTTTTAAGGCTCAAACGCTAAAATTGGTGATTAGTGTAACGACGTCATCAACCAGTTTTTTTCCTTCTAGGGTTGAGTAGAAAATTATCAGAGAGTAAAAGGGTCCTTCATCGTGAAATTAGGTGGAGTGGTTTGTGATGCCCGCTATCACCTTGGCTCACATGGAGCTGTTAGTTGTATACACACACCTCCGCCCCACACACTGTGCAGGTGTGGGGGTCGTTTGGGGGAGGGAGAGAGAGGGGTGAGAGACAGTGGGGGGTGTTGTATATCCCTCACTCTCTTTACCTCTACCTAGACCTGAGAGAGTGAGATTGTGGCCTCTCACTCTCTCACACTCCCATCCTTCCTGATAGTGCTCGAGCAGTGTGTATCCGACCGACGTCCTTAGTGGAGGAAGCTAAGGTTAGTGTGTCTTTTGACGAGTGATTCTGCTTGAAACACTGACGACCTGAGAGTGCGATTCCGTTGCTGTTTTGGCTTTTGCTGACTCCTGCTCTGTGTGGGTTGAATCAGTCGATGAGGTGGCGACAAAACCTGCTGTGAAATACTCGTTCTGAGATATTCTAGTGTTTGAACTCGTGAAGCGTTGTTTTGCAGGCAATTCTGCTTGCTATATTCAAATGTCGGATCATATATGCGTCCTAGACTTGTCAACTTTCTGTACGAAAATAGGACGAAAATTTATTTGTCGTTCTCCCAAGCAACATTTCTCAAGAAAAGGGTAACGTGTTATCTTGTCATAGATAACAAAGGTAGACGAGGTTGATTATTTTCTCTCAAGGTAAGTCTGGTTTAGTCTACTAGACCAGACTTACATCTACTAATGTCTGAGCCACTGCTTTATATATATATATATATATATATATATATATATATATATATATATATATATATATATATATATATATATATATATATATATATATATTATATATATATACAAATAATATATGTTTGATTTTGTAAAAATAATATGGTTTAAAATGTAATCTTGTCACGTAATGTTTCAACTATGTCAATTTCTTTGTCTTTAGCCTAATTTAGGACACTTGCTCGCACACAGCACAGACAAGGCTGTTTCTTTTTGATGTTGCAGTTCATAAATCATGGCACTCATTCTATTTTAAAAAAATTTCTTCTTAAATGTTGTTCAACTTAGTCATAGCTCACGCAATCTGTTATATCCTGTTCATCTTCTCCAATGCTTTCTCTATCATGTTATTTTATTTCCTCTCTAATGCTTTTCTGTCTCCTGTTATTAATTGTTTACTATGTCATACTTAATATTTTAATCCATTTTCTCTTATTTTGTCCTATTCACTCACACCAACTTGTCCCTCTTCTGCAAGCTTCTATCAGGCAGGCGAAATTGGTGTTGCACAAAGGGTCGTTCCACCACTCAAGTGGCTCGTAAAATGCCACAATTGTCCTCGACGAGCTGCAAGACACGAGGGAGATAGACGCACACAAGAATACACTCACGATTGTACATCAGGATTTAACCAGACCACACACTAGAAGGTGAAGGGACGACGACGTTTCGGTCCGTCCTGGACCATTCTCAAGTCGATTGTGATGAGGAAGTAGATGCAGGCAATAAATAGGCAAGAGAGAGGTGAGGAGCAAAGTACGAAGCATAAAGCCCGGTTGGCCAACATAAGAACTGCCTTTAGAAACTAGTGTAAGGAATGATTTTAGAACCTTCTATACGTCAGACTCATCCTGGAGAATGCAGCTCTAGCGTGGAGTCCGTATGTAGTCAAACACAAGTCTAAATTGGAGAAGGTTCAAAGGTATGTCACCAGACTAGTACCCGAGCTGAAGGGTATAAGCTACGAGGAAATAATATGAGATTAAACCTCACGTCATTGGAAGACAGAAGAGTTAAGGGAGACATGATTACCACATACAAGATTTTCAGAGGAATTGATAGGGTAGACAAAGACAGATTATTTAACACTGGTGGTACACACACAAGAAGACACAGGTGGAAACTGTGTACCCATATGAGTCACAGAGACATAAGAAGGAACTTTTTTAGTGTCAGAATAGTTGACAAATGGAATGCATTAGAAAGCGATGAGGTTGAGGCAGACTCCATACACAATTTCAAATGTAGATATGATAAAGTCCAATACGTTCAGGAATGAGCACACCAGTTGATTGATAGTTGAGAGGCAGGACCAAAGAGCCGAAGCTCAACCCTCAGAAGCATAATTAGGTGAGCACAGGAATACTCACACGTACACGAATACACACACACACACACACGAATACTCACACACACACACGAATACTCACACACACACACGAATACTCACACACACACACGAATACTCATACACACCCACGAATACACAATAATCCAATACTTACGAATAAGCAATGACACAGAAAAGTTTAAAGTTCTGGCCACACACGTATCATCGAGCCAGTGTCCAGAGACAACCATTAATACAACACCAGCGGCATACGTGAAGTTTTTGTGTATTCTTCAGCAACCTGAACACGGAAGCTTTCAGGGGTTTATATATTATTTATGACAGACCTTCTTGAATATGTATCCTCAGTGTGGTGTACCTGAGAGCCTGACAGCTGAGTGGACAGCGCTTCGGATTCGCAGTCCTGAGGTCCCAGGTTCGATCCCCGGTGGAGGTCGAAATAAAGGGTAGAGTTTCTTTCACCCTGATGCCCTGTTCACCTAGCAGTAAATAGGTACCTGGGAGTTAGACAGCTGTTACGGGCTGCTTCCTGAGGATGTGTTTGTTAGAGAGAAATATATGTGGTAGATATAATAGAGAAAAAATAGATTTGTTAGAAAGGCGGGGTCCAAGAGCTAATAGCTCGATCCTGCAGACAAATAGTAAATACAAATGGGATACACACACACACACACACACACACACACATATATATACACACACACACACACACACACACACACACATATATATACACACACACACACACACACACACACACACACACACACCCACAAACACACACACACACACACACACACACACACACACACACACACACACACACACACACACACACACACACACACACACACACACACACACACACACACATACACACACACACACACACACACACATACACACACTCACACACACACACAAAAAGAATGGCTAGAAAAGGTTCAAAGGTATGCCACCGGGATAATCCCCACACTGACAGGAATGAGCTATGAGGAAAGATTACTGGAACTGAACCTCACGACACAGGAAGACTCAAATAGGTGTATCCTGCAGACACAAACAGGTGAGTACACACACACACACACACAGAAACAGATCCTCAGCGTAGGATCGATTCCCGGCTAAGGTAGAAACAAATAAGCAGCTTTTCTTCCACCTAATGCCTCCATTCACCTAACAGTAAATTGCTGCATAGTCGATTCCAACTAGTATAATACTAGTAAAAGAAAGCTAAAGAGAAAGCTAAAGTGAAAATATAATGAGAAAGCTAAAGAGAAAGCTGAAGAGAAAGCTAAAGAGAAAGCTGAAGAGAAAGCTAAAGAGAAAGCTAAATAGAAAGCTAAATAGATAGCTAAAGAGAAAGCTATAATGAAAGCTAAAGATAAAGTTAAATAGAAAAGGATGAGCTGGCAGATACGAAAGTGATAAATTGTGTACGAGCTTGTATCAACATGGCGCCGGAATGCACAAGGGAATGAACAAGATACGGGAAAACTTGTGTAGATATACTATCGAGGGGGGAAGTGAAGAGAAGTTTGTAGGATGAGAGATATGTGAGAGTAGGAGTGGGAGGGAGGGAGGGAGGAGGTTGGCCCGAGTGTTGAGAGAGAGAGAGAGAGAGAGAGAGAGAGAGAGAGAGAGAGAGAGAGAGAGAGAGAGAGACAGAGAGAGAGAGAGAGAGAGAGAGAGAGAGAGAGAGAGAGAGAGAGAGAGAGAGAGAGAGAGAGAGAGAGAGAGAGAGAGAGAGAGAGAGAGAGAGACAGACAGACAGACAGACAGACAGACAGACAGACAGACAGACAGACAGACAGACTTAGACTTTGACTAGGACACAGAGAAATTAACACAATCATACGTGGCCTTGTGGCCAAGCGGACAGCGCTCAAGAGTCGTAGTCCAAAGCGTCGGGGCTCGATTACCGGCCAAGGCAAAAAACATATGGGCATAGTTTCTTTCAGCTGATAATCCTATTCACCTAGCAGTACGTTCTAGTTGCGAACGTTCATAAAGACCTCATTTTTTTCAAGTATATTGTGTATTGCCTATGTCTTTACCTATGTCAATGTTTAACATTTTATAATTGTATAGAGTAGCGATGTTTTTGTCTAATGCTTTTCTGATAATACGCTGATTTTTATATATTCGGTCAGTTTATATTTAACATTTTCGTATCCAAAGAATAATTTAGAAAATAATGTTCTTATTACTGGTCTTATTTGTCTTCAAGAATGGACAGTTGAGGTATAAGGCCACTTACATATATTATCCAGTTTCTCATGCCTTTGCTATATCAATTTCATTATTGGCATCTATTGTCCAATAAAATTAATAACATTATCTTCTTTTCAGAAGTAGGTGCCTAATTTAGATTCATGGATATTATTTCTTTACAAAACATTGTTGGTTTCCTGAAAAAGAAGAAAAACTCTCTCACTAAGTCAAGCAACCATTCAAGAAAACTTGGTTTTGGCTATATAAGACAAGATCTTGAAAATCAAGGCAAAACTCAGTCAGAAGCTGGAAGGCAGCATCATATACAAGAAAATGCACCTGCTGGAAGCCACCTCCAATGCCTTCGTGTTATTCTGACTTTGATGAGAGTCAGTGGGATGTTTATCTTCATCTTGAATGACCCCAAAAGACCTGTGGAGGCAAGAACCCACCCACTGTTGCTGACGTGGGCCGTGTTGATCCGGTTATCACTCTGTCTTTGGGTCGTATTCGCGTTCATTGCTGATATCGTGCAATATCAGCTGGAAAACGTAGGGGAGATGACAGCTTACATCACCTTAATGGGTTCATCCATCTTAATCGTATATGGCATGTTAGTTTTGTGCTTCCGGAGTTCCAGACTCGCTCGGCTTTTGATAAAGCTGGACACTTTGGATATCTATCTCACGAATCTTGAAAATATTGCTGGATTTACACCGGCCAAGAAGCTATTTCCAATGAGGGTCTTACGGGATCCTCTTCTACTGATCCTGATGATGTCGCTGTGTTTATGTTTAGCTGTGCACTGTGTGATGTCGAATTATTTAGTTTGGAATGACTTGGTCTTTAAGAGTATCTTTGCGTCAGTCTCCAGCGTCTCGTTTGCAACCACGTGTACAATTCTGGGGTTGTACAGGCTATTGTTCATGCTGCTGGCCCATGATGTACAGCGCTCCCTGGCCTGTACCATCGGTCAGAACACCGATGTGTTCGACGCGGATTATTGGCGACAACACATCGCTGTCGGCCAGCAACTCGACAACAGATCTAAGCCACATATTAACTGTAGCCTTGTCGGTGTCTGCAACGACTCACAACAGCTCGACAATAACCTGATCAAATCCACTCACTGTGTGTCGAACATCGACAACAATATGTTGAATACCGACATCAACCTTACCAGTGTTACCAACATCCTACCACACGTCGACAATGACCTCGTCAGTGTTACCAACCGCACGTCGCACGTCAACGGTGACCTCAGCAGTGTTAACGATCCAGCGTTACTTGTCGATAATGGCCTCGACAGCGTTACCAGGCGAGTGAATGACAACGACAAACAGGCATATCGAGTGAAGGTCTCAACGACTGATTTTAACGGTACGACGACGGCCCCAAAGGAGCTGGACGACGGAGAGAGGCCCATACGACGGTGCTCTACTACTCTAGAGGACACACGACGCCTTGGGCTCGCTTTCTTTATGGTACGTCATGAAGAGTTTTAGGTCATGCACTCACTCAGCTTGGGTACGGACTCTGTTAAGTCTTGCACTCATCTTCCTCTTGTCTTGCATTCATCCTTCTCATGATCTCAGATTAATCTTGATCTCCGCGCAAATCAAGAACCCTGCAACAGCAAGCAATCTAAAAAAAACATTCACTCAGTAATACCTTATACTCATCAATACCATGCACTCATAAATTCATTGCAATCAACATTACTGTGTACTCAGTATTACCATACACTCAGCATATCTATTCACTTAGCAGTTCCATGCACTTATTAATGTCATACACAGTTCACTTATAATTACAGTCTTTGCATGCACTAATGACAACTTGAGCTGGATTTAATTCTTCTCGTGATTTATGCTAAGTTGGGATTTGCATCAAGTTAAAATCTGTGTATAGTAGCAGTTTTCACAAACCTTTTTCTCTTCAAATATCTCTTTCCAACGAATTCAAAATTTTATTTAAATTTATTGCTCCTTTAGTTGTTAAACATTTATTACCATCCAAAACTTTCTTTTGTAATTGTTTCATGTAAAACAAATTCCAATTCTCGTTCTCAATTTATATGTAAAAAGATACAAAATATAATTCCATCAGAATTATTGTTTGTCAAATTTTTCATAATTTCTTGGTATAAATTATATTTTCTAACATTTATTTTTCCATAAATTACTTACTTTCTAAATAATAAAAGTTCCCAGATTATTTGTATGTATTATTCAAGTGTTTTAAAAAAAATAATCCCAGAATAAAATTTCAGGTATATTTATTTTATTTTTCGAATGTCATTGTCCTAATGAACTTCCATAGATCACTGGCTGCAAAGCCCAACGAGTTATATTATTAATATTGTTATTTTTATTATTATTATTATTATTATTATTATTATTATTATTATTATTATTATTATTATTATTATTATTATTATTATTATTATTATTATTATTATTACATAGAAAGTAATCACACTATCGTGATGCATCACTGAGAAAATCAGTAGAAGTCATGGTAAGGATTCGAACCCCCTTATCACACATGTGCGTGGGAACACCCAGTACATTAGTTCGAACCCTCATACCGGCTCCTACGGCTTCAAAATGTAAAAATTCAGAATTCACCTCAGAATGTAAATAGCATTAAAATGACCGAATATCTAAACTCTCTTTGTCTATGTGTCCCGGACCTGCCGTGGGCAGTTGGAGGAGATCAAGTCCGACCTGCTGGCCTACATGGGCCTGCCACTGAGCCTGTACCTATTATGCGGCACCATCATCTTCATCGCCCTGACCTACGAGGCTCTGTCAACCTGGCACACCTTCTCCTACATCCTGGCCCTGAGCCTTGTGTCGCCTCTGGTCCTCGTTCTAGTCGTCTGCTCGTCTCCTGAAATCGTCAAGAAACAGGTGAAGATGTCTTGTTTTACGGCGTTAGTCGGGTTGACTTTGACTCAAAATATTTCATTATTTCTACTTCTCCTGGAATCGTCTCAAAGGTAGGGGGTAGATGTCGAGTTAGAGGAGTTTGTCCAAGCGGTTTATCAATGAACTGAGCTGCTTTTCCGTGAGAGGAAAAGAGGTCCGTCAATTATCCTTGGCTGTTAGGGTGCCTAAAATGGTTAAAAATCATCAAAGTTAAGCATTTTAGATTGACATGGTGTTTTGAAAAGTTACATAAGAGTATAGAAGTATTTCCGAATTTGACTATTGACGGCCGGCGATAATATTTCTTAATTTCCTGAGTGGTTCAAACAACATAATATCGTTGAGATGCACCTCAGAGTGTTTCAAACGATCAGATGAGGACATTCTTGGATCATATTAGAGTACCATCAATGGTCTACACATTTGTGTGTTTGAGATGTATTTGTGTCTATCAATATGACAAATAGTATGCTGGAATTTATATTCAGATATGATAACAATAAGATATCAATTGTTTTTCTTCAGCTTTATCCTGCCTTTGTTAGGCCCAGGTTAGATCATTCAGTTCATTTTTATACATCAGTCAATAGAATTGGCATAAATTTACTTGCTGAGAGCCAAAGGTTTATCAAACAAATTTCCAAGCCATAGATGTGAGATCAATGAATTGTATCAAACGTAATTTAGACATATTTAAGTGAGTTGGGATGAATATAAATGGAGTTGAATTGCATGGACATAAAAAAAGACCTTCAGCTAGCTCCTCTTTCTAATGTTGTTATTTTCTTTTCTAAGGCATTTCGAGGTGACCTGATGCTTCAACGCCTGCAGATGGAGAGTACCTGCGACCGCATGACCAAACAGGTGGGATAATGTATATTATTTATGTCTAATTTGAGGTGAAACTAAGGTGAATTCCATCATTTGTATCATTTAGAATTTAATATCTTATTTAGTCCTTACCTAGATTACTTGAGTAAAGAGAGAGGCTCAATGGGGCAAACATTCATTAACATAGAATTAAAGACAAGGAAAAAAAGTTACAATAATGATGTCAAGTAATTTTTGTCTGTCTGTCTGCCCCTCTCTCTCTCTTTCTCTCTCTCTCCAGCTGACGGTTGTGAGGTCGGCCCTACACATGGTTGTGGAATTCAACGTAGAAGGATATTTCAGACTTGGAAACCACGTGCTTATATCGGTAAGGCAGAGAGACGACCTCAGACGACTAACTTAAGATAGATGCATAACTGAATAAGTAGATAAACAGACTAATAAAGAATTGAAAAGATATTTAAATAGATTTACAAAAAGTGAATAGGATGTATCGACAAAAAGGGGGATTAATAGATAGAAAAGGAGGATTTACCCTATTGCCTACTAACGCTCAACTTCTTTACCATAGCTCGGGGGATTAGTCCTCACGTATCTGGTGCTGCTGCTGCAGATAGGGAAGACCTCTACTGGACCCCTTCAACTCACCCACGACAACAAAACGGAGGAGTGGCTGTGGTTCAGATTCTCAGAAAAGAACTAGTTGGGTGTGTTTGTGTGTATACTCACCTAGTTAAAAATCACCCAGTTATGGTTGCGGGGGTTGAGTTTCGGCTCTTTGGTTCCCCTCCCTCTCTCAACTGTCAATCAACTGGTGGACACATTCCTTAGCCTATTAGGTTCTATCATATCTACATATGAAACTGTGAATGGAGTCTGCCTCCACCACATCATTTTCCTAATGTATGCCATTTGTTAAGTACTCTGACACTTGAAAAGTTCTTTCTAATATCTCTATGGCTCATCTGGGTACTAAGTTTACACCTGTGTTGCCTAGTTCGTGTGGCCCATGTGTTAAATAAATTGTCCTTATCTACCCTATCAATTCCTCTATCAAGCAAATATCAAGCAGGTATCAAGCAAGCAGGTAAATCCTTTGTTTATAAACAAAATACACTTTACACGCTACTCACATCAGATATTGTTCGAACTTTTCTTGAATAGTGTTTCGCTTCTTTCCTGAGTTAGAGTCGCACTACTCTAAGTGTTTCTCTCATGCTCTGTAGATACTAATAATGATCAACAGACTCTAGCAATTAAACAAACGTAATCAAATCCTAATGATACACAAAACTGTACATTCATTTTAATTTATATTCCAGAAAAGGCTTTTTTTGCGTTTGAATTACGATAAAATGCGTCATTTTCGTCAGCCACAGCTCCCCTGAGCGAAGCCAGAGGATACGTTAAAAACATACTCAGCTTAGTTGAGGCTGGGCTGAGGCTGGGCTGAGAAGGGACTGAGATAAAGGCAGAAGCGAAGGAGGAACATTACCTCCAAGAAAAGAATAAAAAGTACCGGTTGAAACAGGACCAGATATCATAGGTCACTGTTTCAATGTTCCGCCGATATCATATCCAAAAATGTCTTGGCACGAAACATAATACCTAGGATGAATATATTACAAATAAAAGCATAATACCGCGTTAACTATCCACAACTGAAATAGTGATTATTTATGCACTTCTCAACATTGCGAAGTGCCAAGATGACGGACATGTAAGTAAAAAATCTGAACCAAAAGCTGTGACAAAGTGGAAGAAGCGATGAAAGATAAAAATCAATGTCCAGTTCCTCTCTCCTTTGTCTATAACGAGTCAGTCGTCATTAGTCGGACTGGAACTACATCATTACCTGGACTCCGAGCTCGGTCCTGAATGAGGCAGTAACAGCTTAGGGAGAGAGAGAGAGAGAGAGAGAGAGATAGAGAGAGAGAGAGAGAGAGAGAGAGAGATAGAGAAAGAGAGAGAGAGAGAGAGAGAGAGAGAGAGAGAGATAGAGAGAGAGAGAGAGAGAGAGAGAGAGAGAGAGAGAGAGAGAGAGAGAGAGAGAGAGAGAGAGAGAGAGAGAGAGAGAGAGAGAGAGAGAGAGAGAGAGAGAGAGAGAACAAAAATGGTTCATTTTTGGAGACATTAAGCGACAAAGATTTCTTGAACGAATGAGCCCTGATGATAATTAGAGGCCGAAGCCCACCATAGCCAGTTCCGGTCATGTGGTCTATTGTACGAACCAACGACCACTAATCTCTCTCTCCTATTTTCTAAGGTGCAGTGATAAATGACTCGAGTCTCCAGGTTTAGTACTTTTCTCTCCTTCGATAAAACTATAAAACGCTTTCTTAAGCATGTCACCCAGTGTCACCACCGTGACCTAACAACCTTATAGAAGTTGTTAAACATATGGGAGATTGATGAAGATTAAGCCACCCAAGAGGAGGCACGGGCATGACTAGCCCGCAATATAGTTATATATATATATGGGAGATCGTTTGCTGGGAGGTTAGGATCGTTTGCTGGGTGTTAGTGATTGGTCTTGAACTGGGGATAGGATTTTTGTTGTTTGGGATATTATCGTGTAATTTGTAATCCGAGTTGTTCTGTATTCTATAGGTGGAAGTCTATTGTTTGACTTGGCTCATAGACTTTATGGTGAAATGCAGACGAGGAGTCACAATAACGTGGCTGAAATATGTTGACCAAACCACACACTAGAAAGTGAAGGGACGACGACGACGTTTCGGTCCGTCCTGGACCATTCTCAAGTCGATTGTGCAATTCACCATTCTATAGTAAATTGCTTCCTTGGCTAGCTTGCCTCGATTTCTCATCTCTGATTATATATCTTTTTTGTTATTCGATAATATCTCTATTTACAAACGCCTTTCTTCATCTTTTTTACTGATAAGTTTGTATCTTTCTGATAACTATGGAAGAAAGATTATTTTTGCAGTGTATTATCTTGGACAAAGAGAAGGTCCTGTTTTGACGCGTCCTCCCTTTTCTTGTCAGAACAATTCAAGCAATTAGAATCAGTTTTTCTCCACTTCTCTCATTCAATGGAAGGAAGACCTTGTTATCTGTTTTTATTTTTATTTAACTTGCTTTTAATAAGGGTTGAACTGATTTTTTTACTTTGCTTCTTTTGTTCTCTGGTTATAAGGGGGTCATTCTCTTCTTCTGTTCCATACTATGAGTGTTGGATCTGAACTCCACTGTTCTCTCTCATCTCCACGACATCCACAATATTCTAACTATCTCCCTAGCCCCTTAATTACACCAACATAACTTTAACTTCTTCTCATAACTACAACAACTCCTCATTCGTCTACAGCTTTTTTATCTCCTCATTACCCCTTCTCACAGTTACATTATTCCCGAAACCCACAACCACCAGACTCACCCTCCCATACCATTTCTCACCCTTCATTACCACCCCTACGACCCCACAATCACCCCACGACCTCACAATCACCCCCACGACCCCACAATCAACCCCACGACCCCTCAACCACCATACTTGCCCCCCAAAACCGACCATTACCAGACTAAGGCACCCTCTGTAATCCCTCACCCCAGATCTCAGTCGATATGAACCTGAACGCACTGACAACAACTCAGTAGTCCGTCAGCTGACAGCAGTAGTCCGTCAGTAGTCCGTCAGGCTGACAAGCAGCCAGTCTGGCACGCAAGCAGGCAGGCAGGCAAGCTGTCTGACAGGTAAGTAGGCAGACAGAAGGGCAGGTAAGCTGTGTGATAGGTAGGTAGGCAGAAAGACAGGCAGGCAAGCTGTCTGACAGGTAGGCAGGCAGCCAGGCAGGTAGGTAGGTAGGCTGAGAGGCAGGTAGCAGCCAGGGCGAAGGTAAACACATCCTTTGTGCTTGCAGGGACTCGCCACTCTCCCGCCGAAATTGGACTCGCGAGAATTGTTTGTTTTCATTTATATTCTGGAGAAGGCGATTGATGAATGTTATCGCACCAAGGTTTTTGTCTTGTTCGTGTTGTCGGTCATCTATTTCTTGCTTTTTTTATCGTCCTTTTTTTTTTATCTCCGTCTTCACTTTCTATACTTTGTTCGCCTTGTTTATGCCCTTTTTGGTCCTTCCCTTCATCTCTACGAAGGGGATTTTTTGTTCTTATTCCCTATCTTCATATGACCTACACAGGTTACAGAGGTGATCTGTGTAGGGCACCTCTTGAAGTTTTCTAGCATCCTATGCACTTATTTCTCTCCATATCTCCCATCTGGCCTTATTCTCTCTTTCTCTCTCCTCCATGATGTAAATGCTTCCATGCTATTTCTCTACTTCCATATTATCTCTTATCCTTCCCTCTCCCTGTTCTCTCAATCTCCTTTTGTATTCCAATCACTCTTCTGTTTTCCTTGTAAAATTTGCAATATTATTCACCTTTTCGAAAATTTATCCTTGCTTCACTTTCATTCCTTTTCCTTTACATTTTCAAACAATCCTTGTATCCCTTTCCTATGCCTTCGCCTCTCCCCTCCTTCTGTCTCTCCTTCTTATCCTAACTCCTATCCTCCCCACTTTCATTCCCTCCCATTCCTCTCTGCTTCTCCCTAATAGCTTTCTCAGTCCCTCACCTCTATCTCTCTCTCTCTCTCTCCTTCCATGCCTCCTCTCACCCTCCAGTTTCTCTCTCTCTCTCTCCACTCTCACAGCCTGTGTACCTCAGTACAGATCGCTGGGCTCCTTGTTCTACCAAGCCTGTGCTTGCAAGCTGAAGGATTTTATCACGGCTTCCACAGTTGATTGGAAACTGGTAATCAAGTCTGTTGATTTTTCCACACTCACAAAACAATAGATATAATATATATATATATATATATATATATATATATATATATATATATATATATATATATATATATATATATATATATATATATATATATATATACAATAAGAACATACATAATTACCACAGGTTATGTATGCAAATCTACTTTGAATGGTTAAATACTATATATTTTCAAATAAGTAAACAGATTCAATTTATATGTAACTTTATATTCTAAATATTAAATTTGATCTAAAATTCTAACGAAGTTTAATAAAAACATAAATTAAGAATAGATGTATATTTATAACTGTATGCATATGTACATGTAAACAAATATTGTATGTATTAATAACTGAATATATATTTTTATGTGAAAAAAATTATGTATGTATTAATAACTGAATGTATATATATGTGAACAAATACCGAATGTATTAATAACTAAATGAATATGTATGTGTGAACAAATCCTGTATTAATAACTGAATGTATATGAATATGTAAACAAATACAGTATGTATTATTAACTGAATGTATATGTATATGAACAAATGTTCATCCACACATGAATCTCGTAGATCTCTTTTCCTTGTAAAAACGGAAAGAGAATCGCCAAAAAAATCTCCGTACACCCTGAAAACATTCTCCCTCTACCGAAGGGTACACTGTAAGTCACTGGTAAGTCATTAGGGATATATGGTATACTTGGTATAGTGACTTGACAGTGAGTCACCTCTTCTGAGTGAAGGTGAATCACAGAGAATCTACAGGAGGTGAATCTACAAAGGGATGGCAAATGAGTCATGAGTCACTCTAACACACCATGAGTTGGAGAGTGTGTGAGGAAGTGAGGGAGAGACATTTAGGGAAGTTGTATGTAAAGAAGGGTGGTGGGTGAGTGTGTGTGTGTGTGAGTAAGTAGGGATGAGTGTGTTGAGAAGTGGGGAGTGAGTGTGTGAGGGAGCCGGGTGTATATATGTGAGAACACTAGCAGAAACTGTGTGAGAAACCGTGGAGTGAGAAGGTGGTGGGAGGAAGGTTAGGTTAGGTTAGGTAGTTCTTAATAGAGAAGATGGCGGTTTTCTGGCGCTTGTAATAGCCTGTTAACTCTGTTTTCTGGTTGGTGTCGTTAGGGAGCTCGTTTAATGTCCTGAAACACATCGTTGATTGAAAAGTGAACCCTATCGACCCCAATCAGACGATAAAGTTTACATTCTACTACAAGAGCGAGAAGTCCGCCAACTTGCTCATGAAGAACTCTCCCGACCCAGAGCGGAACACCTTGAAAAAGACGAAAGTTGTCTATACCTTCACATGTTCACACGATCTTAGTATATAGGCAAGACAATAACATCTCTTTCAAGGCGTTTGACAATGTTCAAGCAACAAGGCTCCATCAAAGAACATATGATATCTACACACACAACCAGATCATCACAAGAGATAGCCTGACCAACGATACCGAAATAATCGACAAACGACAATAGAAGATTAGACATTGCCGAAGCACTACATATCAAACATTATCAACCAATTATTTTACAGGCAGCTCGTGTTGAGGTATATTCTATCATTTTCAAGACCAAGCCATCCTAATTACATTGGAGGAAAGGAAATTGTAGTCTACTACAGTTTACTTGCTACAGATGTCTATGTTAAAACTATTGGCCACTGTGACACTTCACGTCATTCCTTTTGTGTATATATATTTAAAAAAATCTAATTTGTATATACTTCTCCTATGAAAATGTTGATATGTTCTACGAAACGCATCTCGTAGCGTTAAGGCTATATCAAAGTGTAAAGTGAAATTTGGAGATTTAATTTTTCAACTTCATTCAAATTTAAACATGATGTAAAGATCGTCCATGGATAGAGCCAGTCATATAGTCATATTGATATACACATCTAAACCGCCCTGACAGGTAGCTACGATAGTTCAGAAGGCCAGGTGAACAATTACGTTATCATGCTATCATCTAAAATTCACATTTTATGTGAGAGAACATATGTATAAGATAGGAAAGTGCTCCTCTCTCCCGAATGCACAGAGGCGCGAGAGGATGCGTTATCTTTCTCTTATACACAATAAACTTTTACGACTCATAAAACGAGTGCCTGATCTCGGTAAATAAATATTCCTCCGGCGTTGGATACAACTATCAGGCAATTTGGAACAATTTTCCCGGATTCATGACCGCGCTGCTCTGCCATATTATGCAGTGTCCTGGAACCAACAGCGATGTAGAACGGTGCTATTGACATGGAAACTCTGGAAAACGACCTCTTTTGTCTTGGAAGCGAGAAGTGCGCAGGTCACTTCCTGCAACAGAGGGTGGACCAGATGGGAAGGATGCTGGCTCTTCCTATCAGATTTAGATTTAGCGTAAGAAACAAAAGAAGATAGAGAACAAGAGATAGCGACATGTAGAGGGGAGAACATTTTGTTCATCATGTCTCACACTGGTGTTCACTTCTGGTGAACATGTCTAGACCACATTTGAAGCATTTGATCGTTACTTAGTATTAAAGCTTGTTTATTTCTAATAGATACAGAAAATACTCTCATGAAACAAAAGAGTTTCTAGAAGGCTGACCACAGTGACGTACCTAATGATCCCTAGCCTTAGATTAAAAGAGAGAGAGAGAGAGAGAGAGAGAGAGAGAGAGAGAGAGAGAGAGAGAGAGAGAGAGAGAGAGAGAGAGAGAGAGAGAGAGAGAGAGAGAGAGAGAGAGAGAGAGAGAGAGAGAGAGAGAGAGAGAGAGAGAGAGAAGAGGGGTGAAAAGGAGAGAGAGAGAGGAGAGAGTGAGGCTAGAGGGGGAGAAGGTAGAGAAAAGGTGGAAAGGGGAGGTGAAACGGGCCGATGATGTGAGTGTATATATATAATAAGTGTTTACCTTCAATGGTCCTAACAATCAGTTTAACCAACAATACTCAAATGACTCCCCCTTCCAGGGTTCGAACTTAGCAAGCCTGGCCGTCAACCACTATTCAGCCAGTACTGCCCCCACTCTACCAGCGACTGTGTAGGAAAGTGCTAAGACCCACAAAGACCCCATGATCCATAGACACAGATATTTCATCAATTCCTTCATCATGATGGGATCGCCCTGAGCATCACACAAATATGTATGTTTTATTTATTTTTTATAGCAAGAACGTACACCTGTTGCACCTGCTGCACCTGCTGCACCTGCTGCTCCTTCTGCTCTTCAGTTTCCTTACTTGGTGGTCTTAAAACTCTTGTTCTCGGCCGGTTCCTGCCTCCCGGAAGGACCAGACATCCTCTGGAGGAGTCGCATCTACGGTCTCTTTCTTCCGGATTTTCCAGCTGATCTCTGTACCTAACCATTATCGTCTCGTCCTTCCTGCTGTGTCCTGACGACAGGTTTTTTGTCTTGATGGAGAGGAGAGAGGCTGTGATCACGAGCTGAATGGTTTATTTGTTTGCTTTCAAGGCGATAAGCCACAATTAACAAAAACAACGAGACTTCAACGAAGAATGAAATTTCTATACATAACCAGACCATCGTTAAAGATATCCTGACCATCAACGACGAAATAATCGACAGATAGAACGATAACAGATGATTAGACTTTAACGATGCACTATATATCAAATGGTCTCATTTAACTTCATCCAACTATTCCCAAGACCCAGGTAGACTGTCCAGCTCATGCCTCACCCACTGCCTCAGCCAACATCGACTGTATAACACCAAACTGACTCTCATCCTTCTCGGAAAAAATATTCAGTTACTTCAGCTAGCATGTTTTCACTTCTCTGCCGCTGAATATGTTGACAGGTTCATCGAAACGCATCTTTCAGGCCAAATTGAGAAATGATCTTTAGTGAGTTTATTTCTGTTAAATGCCTTTCCAAGTTTATAAGGACTTGATAAATATAGATAAGATTTGTGTTAGACATTTTGTTTTTACCATGTCTTCCTATTCATTAACATAAGTCTCCAAGAAAAACCGTTAAAGGTGTATATATATATATATAATACCACTAATTTATCAATTAATGCGGACCCCAGCATGTTGAAGTGATTTAGTGAAATATCTGTTCCCAAAATGATCACGACAGCTATTGGGCATTGGGTTAAGGGTCAGACAACTTCCAGTAGTTTTGTAGAGTCAGTGTGGCCGAGTGGTTATGATACTTGCCACGCCAAGGGAGGACATGGAGGCCCTAGCTAAAGAAAAGACAAGAGAGAGAGAGAGAGAGAGAGAGAGAGAGAGAGAGCGAGAGAAAGAGAGAGCGAGAGAGAGAGAGAGAGAGAGAGAGAGAGAGAGAGAGAGAGAGAGAGAGAGAGAGAGAGAGAGAGAGAGAGAGAGAGAGAGAGACAGAGAGAGAGAGAGAGAGAGAGAGAGAGAGAGAGAGAGAGAGAGAGAGAGAGAGAGAGAGAGAGAGAGACAGACAGAGAGAGAGAGAGACAGAGAAAACGAGAAAAATGTCGTAAACTGGGTATAATCTCCTGCATATATCAGGATGTATTCAGCTCGTAGCCATTGTACCTTTAAGTAAGTTGTAACGCAGGACGGATTCTGCTCGGCTATTATGAGGCTCGGGAGCATACTCTGGCCTGATATGTCGACCATGATGAGGACAGTCAAGTGCCTGGAAATATCTTGGAAATATCTTGGGGGTTTTATTCGCATCTAAGACAAAAATGTGACTAAAATAGCATTATTAATAATAATACTTTTTAATATTATTGTAATGATCAGAATGAGTAAATAAAAAATTCATCCTTATAATAATAACAACAGTAATAATATTATTATTAAAGAATATAATAATAAGAAAATCCGTAGGGGCAGTGATGAGGATTCGAACCTATGCAGAGGGGATTCCCACGATCATGGCTTTAGACTAGGCCATGTTGTGGCCTGGTTGTCTAAGACGTGTGCCTCGCAACACCTTCCACATAGGTTCGAACCCTCTCTACGGCTCTTACGGATTCTCTCATTGATACATCACGTTAGTGTGATAACTCTCTGTGTAATAATAATAATAATTAAAAGATATATTTTAATTTATTTGATCAGTTTTATATTTACCTTCCTATTTGTTAGATTGTGGTTGATAATAATTTATTATATATAAACTTTGTGAATGTCTATTATTGTGTTTCTTCTGCCTTGATGACTTGTTTGTTTCGACTCAATATTAATCACTAAATGTTGACCAAACCACACACTAGAAAGTGAAGGGACGATGACGACGTTTCGGTCCGTCCTGGACCATTCTCTTTCTAGTGTGTGGTTTGGCCAACATATTTCAGCCACGTTATTGTGACTCCTCGTCTGCAATTATCACTAAATAAAATCTCTCTCTCTCTCTCTCTCTCTCTCTCTCTCTCTCTCTCTCTCTCTCTCTCTCTCTCTCTCTCTCTCTCTCTCTCACTCTCTCTCTCTCTCTCTCTCTCTCTCTCTCTCTCTCTCTCTCTCTCTCTCTCTCTCTCTCTCTCTCTCTCTCTCTCTCTCTCTCTCTCTCTCTCCTCCCCCCCCACCTCTCTCTCTCTCTCCCTCCCATAGTTACCACCTACTTTACGCTCTCTTACACATGGGGGAACAGTTTAGCATTGAGCTGGCTTGAAGAGGTAGGCGTGTGCCCCTTTGATAAGACAAGTATGGGGGGGAAATGTATTCAAATTTCTGTTTGTGGGACCCTTTACACCGGGGCGGGAAAAGTTAAGGAGGGTGATTGGAAAATGTAGATGAGGGGGAGAGAATGGGTTTGAGGATTCTGCTAAGGTTAAATGGGTGTCTGAAAGGTGATGGGGTAGGGGTAGGTGATTGAAGATGAGAGGAAAAGAGGGAGGGTATGCTAAGATGGGATATTTCTCAAGGGAACAGGCTCGAGCTAAGTTTGTTTAAAGAATGGAAGTCTGTAAAGGGAGATGATGAAGGAGAATTGGATCAAATGAGAGACTAAAAGAGAGATTTGGACAAGTTGATGAGAGTTGGAACAAGACTTGCTACGGAAATTGGAGAGAAATAGAGAAATCTCTCATCAATCTGGATGCCTAAGGCACAGATGAGAGGCTGGGAGGCAAACCCTTCATCTGGCCCCCCTCTCTCTCTCCCTCTTTAGTCTCTCAACCAACCCCACTTCCATTTTCCATTCACCCCTTCTCTCCCCTGCCATGGTGCAGGGGGCATAAACATTCTCCATTCACCACTCCAGGCCATTCCTTTGATCGGCTCCGCGGTGTCCTCAGGTCTCAAAGCCAAACAAATCGTTGGAGACTAAGGCGTTGCTCGGATGATCGCACGAGTCTTGTTTATATTGGTATTTGGGTCTGTTCTCTCTCTCTCTCTCTCTCTCTCTCTCTCTCTCTCTCTCTCTCTCTCTCTCTCTCTCTCTCTCTCTCTCTCTCTCTCTCTCTCTCTCTCTCTCTCTCTCTCTCTCTCTCTCTGTGTTTGTGTGTGTGTGTGTGTGTGTGTGTGTGTGTGTGTGTACTTGCAGGGGTTGAGCTCTGGCTCGTTGGTCCCGCCTCTCAACTGTCAATCAACTGGTGTGCAGATTCCTGAGCCTATTGGGCTCTATCATATCTGCATTATAAACTGTGTATGGAGTCACCCTCCACCACATCACTGCCTAATGCATTCCATCTGTTAACTAATCTGACATTGAAAAAGTTCTTCCTAACGTCCCTGTGGCTCATTTGGGTACTCAGTTTCCACCTGTGTGTGTGTATGTGTGTATGTATTTGTTAATTATGTCAGTATGTGTGGAACATATATATACATTCATCTACACGTATATTTGCAAATGTGGGAGTGTGTATATGTGAGCCAATGAATCCAGCTAAAGGCATCAGCATCGGTGCAGCGTCACTCAACCCCAGAGAACGAAAAAAGACCAAACAAAAAAACGCCAGTGAGGTGGGGGTTTGTTAGTTTTCACTACTGAGGTGGAGAGAGAAATGCTTTCACCAATTTCCTGATACAGAACGCTCGGGCCTAGAGTTTTTTTTATGCATTTTTTTCTGTTCTTCCCGCAACATTGTCCAACATCCTGTGGGTTCCTTCCTCAACTTTTTATACGTGCGTTCGAAAATAATCAAATTTGTGGTCTTAATATATTACCTTTGTCACTTAAGTATCTTGTTGATATTTGTAATGATAAAATGTGGTGTGTTTATCATTTATTAATGAGGAGAGGTTGTTTAGCAGTGGATTGGAATGCTGAACTTTTGCCATTTGCCATTTGCCATTAATAATTTGCCATTTCAAGCGCTTGTTCAGCATTCTGACACCCAACCCATACATCTTCAGTCCTGTTATTGGGACTCGTCAGCATTCAGCATTCACACCCTGACTTGTCAGCATTCAGCATTCACACACTGACTTGTCAGCATGCAGCATTCACACACTGACTGGTTAGCATTCAGCATTCCCACAATGACTAGTCAGTTTGCAGCATTCACACACTGACTCGTCAGCATTCAGCATTCACACACTGACTCGTCAGCATTCAGCATTCACACACTGACTCGTCAGCATTCAGTGTAGGTTTTTACGCAGGTGAGTTCAGTGGCAGACTACTGCTGACTCCTAATATCGTGCTGAGTGCTTTCTCTCTTCCCATGCTCCATGAGGCAATAAAGTTATACATTACACATATGTATACTTCCATGTATACTTCCATGTATACTTCCATGTATACTTCCATGTATACTTCCATGTATACTTCCATGTATACTTCCATGTATACTTCCATGTATACTTCCATGTATACTTCCATGTATTTCCCTATATTTCTGCCTCTTTCTAGTTTCCACTTTACCTTAGCTTTGCCTTAAAAGAAATTATAAATATTTTGATTAATACATGAACTCTCTGATTATTATGAAAGGAAATGAAAAATAAAAATATTAAAATATTTTAATATTTTTAAAATAAAATATTTTCATTAAAATATTAATTAAAAGGAAAGTTTCAGTTGCAAAATGAAATCAGCGGTGACAAGAAAGCGAAGATAAAATTACAATGGTTTCGAAAAAGAGCTTAGCAACTTTAATATAAGATAAATAATATTCTAGCGAAACAGACTAAAGATTAAACAGTGTTAAAAAAGAAACATTAAGAAAAAAAAGTTAACTGAAATAAAAGACTGAATTTTTCACCTGGTATAAAAAGGAGTTATTAAAAAAAGGGAGATAAATGAATAAATAAAACAAAAACAACCAATGTTGTGAATCCAAACAGCAAGGGAAGCAGAGTTGCTTACTACGGGTACTAAACAAGGTTGCGGAATGATTGATTGAGCCTGCATATACGGGATATTCATGCCCGTGCCTTAAAGGTGGCACGGGCATGAATAGCCCGCGAGTGGAGGCACTCTGGAGCCATTACCAGTACCAATAGCTAGTACTGGAGCTCTGCGGATGCCTGCTCGTAAACACCACGGTTTAGATACTGAGATGTGGCTAACGATAAAACTTCTCTCTGTTTCACTTTACACGAGAAATTCCAACTTTTCGTCCCTTGAGGCGAACCGACTTCATTGGAGTTTATTTTCGTGTCATTTCACTCAGCTTGTTGTGAGTGCGCCAGAGGGCCCACTATGTGTTGTGAGTGCGCCAGAGGGCCCACTATGAGTTGTGAGTGCGCCAGGGGGGCCCACTATGTGTTGTGAGTGCGCCAGGGGATCCCACTATGTGTTATGAGTGCGCCAGGGGATCCCACTATGTGTTATGAGTGCGCCAGGGGATCCCACTATGTGTTATGAGTGCGCCAGGGGATCCCACTATGTGGTGTGAGTGCGCCAGGGGATCCCACTATGTGTTATGAGTGCGCCAGGGGATCCCACTATGTGTTATGAGTGCGCCAGGGGATCCCACTATGTGGTGTGAGTGCGCTATAAGCCACACAATCTTGCAGGCTTGGTGCCTACTTTTGATAATTACTCCCTTACCCTTCTCCATCTTCTATATCCTACTATAAATTCCATCTTCTTCTAAACCTTCCCTTTTCTTCACCACCTTCCCTACCACAAACTAACTTTTCTGTCTTTCACAAATTTCTGTACTAATCACTTCTCCTTTGTCCATGTAAACCTTTTCACAAAACACAGCCTTCATCAGTAAATATTCTACGCAAGAGAAACCAACACTTAACCATTTATAAATTAATATGCTAGAGGAATCTTAGTGACAATGGAGTCAGGTATTTAGCAAGATTAGAAATTATTGTAATTTGCCATATTTCTGAAAGGGGAAAGTCGATAGGGGCAGTGGGTCAGGTGTGGAGTTGATGTTCTATCATAGAACTCCTAAATGTAAGTTGACTGATGATATTTGATTGTTTGATTTGTAGTGCTTAGTCTATGTCTAATCTCTTATTGCCATTTGTTAATTTTGGTGTGATGGTTAGGATTTAACTGGTGATTGCCTGGTTGTGTGTATATTAACAATGAGGTCTTTGATAAATCCTCATTAATTGTGCATTATTAGGCACCTCTAAAGATACTTGGAAACCTCACATCTACTTTTATCTATAAACAACAATATCATTAGTCAAGGAACAAAGAGGGTCATTTAATCAGGTTCTCACAGAGTTTCAATGTCAGTCTTCCACAACTTTGTTTTACAGAGATCGGGTGTGCAGGTCGTGTGTGTTTGATGAGTGGAGAGCGGACGTGATATGTCCTCTTTCCAATCAGGTTGATTGCTCGGATAGGATGTCGAACCATTAATGAGGAGAGGGGATAATTGTAGCTTCGCCCCCTCCAGGCACTACGACACACACACACACACACACACATACACACACACACACACACACACACACTTGTGTGTCTGCCCTCTTGGTGTCTGCGTTGGTTATCAGACTTGCTCTGCTGGCTGTTGCGTTCACGCCTCACACCTCAGTCACACAGAAGAGGCGTCAGGAGCCATTGTCCCCGCTGGAAGACATCAGCTAGTGAAAACCTTCCACCTCCACGAAGCATTTTACATGCCTGTCACTGTTGTAGTTGGATAACATTATAGGTGTCGACTCTTACGAACCAAAAGCCGCTTCTATAGTCTTTGATGACCATATATTATCGTAGCCTGCTGCTTGTTCCGTTCATCCTAATGGGCATCTTAAAGACGTATTACTAGGAACAATTTCAGTGGCAAGTATCTTGAGTCACAACCACAAGTGTGGATAACAACACCACTTTTCTCTTGGTCCTTATCAAACACTCGCTGATAATAAGACAAAATGTGCTCCAGTGTCTTACATGTTCTGTTAGTTACAGCCAAGCTTATAGGCGGGTTCCCCTTCTCCATTGTATACGATAACCGCTATGCAATCGTGCTAGGATCAGGGGTGGAGTCATCGTCAACCCTTGAGAACAAACAAGAGGTTTTTGAGCCAAGAGACACAACCACCTGTCCACTGCTTCAATTCCGGAGAAGCAGGTTTTGGATACTATGGTCTTCCCTGATGGTCATCTTTTCACTAGTTGGATGCTACGTGAACTTCTCAGCACCGGATGTAAACACACTCTTCGGCTTGTCCATCGTCTTTAGCACAGCCAGAACTATTTCCCAGAGACTAGGAGGGGTGACAACGTCGCTAGTGCTGGTGTACTTGATCTGTCGAAGTCAGCGTCTGGTCGAACTTGTGAGCTGTCTGCAGCACCACCTTCCCGCTGCTAGGCTGTCTTCTCCAACGTGGAATCCTATGGAAGACGGTCCTTTTCTAGCAGCCGAATGTTGTTTTATTGTGTCAATGCTGGTGGCACTGATGCTCCAGGTTGCGATAAAGCATAAACAAGTAATCCGATCGTGCAGCATCCTGGCGTACACGGTTTGGATGACGAGCGCCCTGTTAAAATCTGTCCTGAAACTGCTCGTCACGTCTATGCTGTACGTAACATCACAGATGATGGCGTCATCATACGAAGGAGTTTTGTCACAGCTCCCTGTAGTATCTCAGGATGACAATGTGACAGAAGAGAGCGATATAGAAAATACAAAGGGCAAATGCTGTAACTTAAAGAACTGTGAGCATCCGACAGAAGACGTAAGTTTGCACCTCAAAGGAACCCGAAGATCCTCAATCCTCAACACAGTCGGTCAAACTTTGCCTGACGTCAGGTCAGCGCGGAGTCTTAACACAGCAAATAAGAAATCACTCCAGGAAGCTTGTGAGCATCTCTTGAACCTTAACGTCTACCAGAACCTCCTCAATGAGTTTTTCTCGTACCCGATCCTCCTGGTGTTGCTGGAAACCCTGGTCCATACCATCGGAATTGTCTTTTTTGTGACAATGCATCGCGAGTCTTTCCTCTTGGAAGCTGTGGCGGCTATCTTCGTGACACTGGATTGTCTAGCTGTGATCATCCTTGCATTTTGTGCCCCTGATAATGTTCTCCAGCAGGTATGTAGTTGTGTCTAGTAGTGCTTACGAGGAGCTAGATCTACCTCTTGGATCCTGCCTCCTAGGTATTTGTAATAGTACATTTTAACCCGTTCACACGATGTACCGTTATCGTATCCGTTAACTCGTCAGTGGTTTTGGTTATCTATAATAGCATATATAGACGTATTCGATGTATTCGATATCGTAGTGTTTCAGTAAAATCAGCGATGGATCAAATTTTACCCAATCCTCACTGCAGTTTTCAAAATATCGGAGATATTTAGGGGCTTCGTAGCCTGGTGGATAGCGCGCAGGACTCGTAATTCTGTGGCGCGGGTTCGATTCCCGCACGAGGAAGAAACAAATGGGCAAAGTTTCTTTCACCCTGAATGCCCCTGTTACCTAGCAGTAAATAGGTACCTGGGAGTTAGTCAGCTGTCACGGGCTGCTTCCTGGGGGTGGAGGCCTGGTCGAGGACCGGGCCGCGGGGACACTAAAGCCCCGAAATCATCTCACGATAACCTCAAGATATCGGAAATCTGACTTATGAGCGTTATTTTTGAGTCGAAGGTTTATATAAAAGCATATAAACCTAGGCATCCACCTAACCTATCGAGTCTCATGCTTATTTGTACCAGAAAGCGTAAATTTTGAAGCTTATGTGTCTTACATATTGTAAATTTTTAAGCTTATGTGTCATACATGCATATTACTATGTGCATTTTCACACACACATCTGTATCCATAAAATTCAGTTTTTATTCGCAGAGAGAGAAGCTCAGGTTCTGGTTCCTTAACCTGATGATAACAACAGACGACGCTGAGATGAAGCAGCAGGTAAGCAGGTTAAAAAAATTAAGTCACAGAGTCATTATCCAACTAATAAGAATGAAATAATAGAATACTTTCAATTTCGTACTTTTAAATCATATATTATATGGACACTCATCGGTATCTAACGCACTCTTAACATCCACCAGCTTTTGACGCAAACCCTTCAATTATTATGACGCACACTCCTTATTCTCTGACGCATACCCTTCAGTCTTTGACGCATACCTCCTGTCAACGAACGACATCGCTCTGAACGAAAACGAGAATGTTTTAAATATCTTTTGCTTGCACAATTCCATGAATTAAGAGAAATACAAATGTCTCGATAGAAACTTCTTCATACCCGAATATAAAATACGATCAAACTCTGTCTACATGAGAAAATTCGTAGGAGACGTGAGGTGGATTCGAATCAATACTCGGGGTACTCCAGACCATAGGTTTGAATCCTTCTCACGGCTGCTATTAATTTCCTCATTGATACATCACAGTAATGTGATTGCTTTGTGCTCTGTTTTGAAGCATACCTTCAAAGCACAGATAAGACGGGTTCTTCTCCTATCACATCCTCAAAGCCAATGGTCACTTCAAATGTTCCTTTAGTGAATGTTTTTTGATAGAGGATACAGTCCAGTAAGTCAATCCTGTCAATTCATGACCTGCATTCACCACACGCCTTCAGTATGTGCCTTCACCGCCTATCTTTGCTGCATGCCTGCACCACCTGCCTACACCAACTGTCATCACCATATGCTTTCCTCCCTCAGATGAAAGAGATGCTGCTACTGCTGCGACTATCGCCGACCTTCAGTATGGCAGGATACTTCGTGCTAGCCAGAGCCAGGATTGTTGACGTGAGTACCTTCACTTCCTCCGTCACCAGACAGTGAAGGAGTATGACTACGTATTTTACCAGCCATAGAGAAAGCCATGCCTACATCTTCTACCAGACAGTGAGAAAGCCATGCCTACCTCTTTTACCAGACATAGAGAAAGTCATGCCTACATCTTCTACCAGCCATAGAGAAAGCCATGCCTACCTCTTTTACCAGACATAGAGAAAGTCATGCCTACCTCTTTTACCAGACATAGAGAAAGCCATGCCTACCTCTTTTACCAGACATAGAGAAAGCAATGCCTACATCTTCTACCAGACATAGAGAAAGCCATGCCTACATCTTCTACCAGACATAGAGAAAGCCATGCCTACATCTTCTACCAGACATAGAGAAAGCCATGCCTACATCTTCTACCAGACATAAAGAAAGCCATGCCTACCTCTTTCATTAAACAATGAGGAACCCATTACTTAAACCTCATAATTTGGAAGACTGTTACTTGGAAACTATGACTAGGCCAATATCAATACGAAATAGAATATTTCCAGATATAAAATGTACATAATATAATGGAATATAGTTACCCCTAATCCCGTTTTCCTTAATTTTTCTTTGTGTATTTTTTGCACAAGTTCATCCATTTTTAACACTGATGTTGTGGAGTTGTAACAACCTCTTGATGCTAGACGATCTAGAGGCCAACAACCTCTTGATGCTTGACGATCTAGAGGCCAACAACCTCTTGATGCTTGACGATCTAGAGGCCTTGCTTGAAAGCAGACCAAAAGTATAACAAAGGTCTCACGTCCCCAAATCTACGGGTTATAACTTGTTCTTGTAATTGACAGGTTCCTAATATACAACTCCACTTACATAGATGGGTTAAGCATATACGTGGAGTCATGACATGTTCTTTTCCCCGTCCCATCCCAAATCGTTATCCATATTCCTTCCAAGTGCTATATAGTCGTCAAGGATACGACTATATATTATTATATATTATATATCCCTTCTATTATCATTACTATTATTATTATTGGTTATTATTATTATTTTTAATAAGTAGTAGTAGTAGTAGTAGTAGTATAGAAATTATTATGACTATTTCACACAAATTTTATTCATTCTTTTAATTTCGTTTAAACATTTCAGACGGCAAAGTTTGTGGCAATGTACGTGGTTATTCTCCACCAGTTCTGGATCACAGAAGATTACATAAGTAGTGCTACCAACTCGACAGCGTCACAATAGTGCCACCAGCTCGACCGAGTGCCACGGCGACTACCACCTCGAGACTGCCAGCTCGACCGAGTGCCAAGATGACTACCACCTCGAGACTACCAGCTTGACCGAGTGTCTATAGGACAGCCACAATCTTGTTCGAGTACTGATCTTGGCAGAGTACTAGCAACAGCTCAACAGAGTCTCATGCTGATGTCTCACAGACTCAATGAGTGCCATCAGTGACATCAGTGCCATCAAACATCTTAAGACTGCCACTAACTCCTTCAAGCTTCCTCAGTGCCGCCAGTTTCATCGTGTCAAACTAGTGCCACCTAATCACTCACATCTCACTTACCTTATTATTGATATAAAATGAGAAATAATAACCAAACTTAAGATATATTACTGCACTGTGACAGATGACGTTATCAACGCTTCAAGAATGTTGTGAAACTTAATTATCTGTTATTTTGTGAAATAAAGATTTTTGGTTGAATGTAAAGCTCTTGGAGGAGCAGACTGAGTTCTCTCGCTGGTGTTTTGTTTTGATGAAAGATGCTAGTCTGGTGCAAGCAGAACACACACACACACACACACACACACACACACACACACACACACACACACACACACACACACACACACACACACACACACACACACACACACACGCACACACACGACACACACACATACACACACACACACACACACACACACACACACACACACACACACACACACACACACACACACACACACACACACACACACGCACACGCACACGCACACACACACACACACACACACACACACACACACACACACACACACACACACACACACACACACACACACGCACAAATTAGTCAGAACGGTGGGGTCCAAGAGCTAATAGCTCTATTCTGAATATAAAAATAGTAAATACAAATAGTAAATACACCCCCCCCCCCACACACACACACACACACGACACACACACACGACACACACACACGACACACACACACGACACACACACACGACACACACACACACGACACACACACACGACACACACACACGACACACACACACACGACACACCCTGGGCAAAATCTGCAAAGTTTTATAACCGTAAGAACCCACAAAACTATACAAATTACGCAAAAGAAGTAGCCATGAATATATCCTTTATGATTGATGCCATGGAACACCAACTCCCAAGAAAAGTTAAAAACTAAATAACAACTTTCTGGCCTCAGCTTTGGCTTGCAGGTGAAGGTAATGTCTGAACACAGTGTTGCACAGTCCGGCGAGCAACGGTAAGTAGACCCCATGCAATATTTATGAGGGTTTGCCTTGGGAGGCTAGTGGGGAAGAGGGTAGAGGGGAGAGGAGGTGGGGATGATGGGAGAGAGAGAGAGAGAGAGAGAGAGGGATAGGCTCCTGCAAAGCGGATAGTGGACCGCCTGATGGTCTCAGGAAGGTTGGAAGAAACGGTAGGATAGTCTGTATAACTATGATGGAATGAAAATATATGATGGAGGAATGTGGAAAGGTGTGGGTTATAGAGAAGGGCTGTGGCGCGTCCACACATTGATGGCAACATCAGCGGCGTTAGAGACGAGACGAGGAACCGGTGATGTGGGAGGGAGTTGGCAGGAGAAAATTTTGCTTCTGAGAAATAGTTATAAGTTTTGTTTAAAATTCTGGTACGCGTTTAGCCAGGATTTATGGGTATCGGTAAACAGCAGACGGCAGTGTTGATATGTTAGGAACTTGGTTGCAGATAATGCTATAGGAATGTTTTATGAATGAATAGGTGTTCAATAGGTGTAAACAAAATAGGTGTAAAAATATTCAATAGGTGTAAACAAAATTTAAACACACATTTCTGAGAAGAGAAAAAAGGTAAATATGTATTTCATGAACTTAAATAAAAGAGGGGTGAAGGATATTGGATGTAAAGAGGAAACAGAGAAGATGGAGAAGGAAGAGGAGGTAGAAGAGAAAGTAAATGCAGGAAGAGGACGAGAAAGAAAATCTATACAAGATTAGTTTTGGTGAATGTGGTGTATAGCAAAGATATGTTAAGAAGAGCTCTTGAAGACGGATTGAGACTTTATCTTACACTCAAGCTGTTCGCAGCTTCAACGTTCTTAATCCCTTAGGCTTTGTCAAACACCCAATTCCCCTGTTTGTTTCCGGAGCAGAATTTCCCGGTATTTTTAATCATTCTAATCTTGTCGGGTCGCGTCTGAACCTCTGTACGTCTTACTCGGGGAGAAATCAATGCCTGTCTATCTCGTGTTCACACTGCTTAGTGGATTTTTAATTCTCGCACCACCTAGTACATGGCTGTTGGAAAAGGGATTTGACTTTCCTTTGAAATAGGAAAATATATGTGAGAATGGAGAAAGTCAGTATGAGTATAAGTATATGAGTATATAAGTCAGCATGAGAAAGTATATGAGTCAAAGAAAGAGACTTTCCTTGCTCCTTATTTCATTTTCGTATTAGGCATTATCCTTCTATTTCAATTTCGGTCTAAACATTTTCTAATTTCACTCTCAGACTTGTCAAAACGTGAAGGGAGGGTTTTCGGAGCAAAGTAATAATTTTATTCCTTTTCCAATGTTTGACGTTACTGTATGTTAAGACAAACATCTCACACCAATTATAAACTAAACCCTCCAGACGTTATTCCGTGTCTCTTAAGTAGAGTTAGGTAGCGGAAACTTGTTGTACCCTTATTACATTAATTAGCATTGTTTGAATTCCAGTAGTACCAGTGAATGTTTTCAAGCAAATTACAAAAATTTCAGTTTCTTATTCTTTATATGCTTTATCTCTTTATCAAAGAGATACAGAGATGAAACCATGAGATTTCATCTCTTGGTTTAACCCAAAGTTATAAAGATCAAATTTATCAAAGGGGCTGAAAACCGTGTTATGCATGGGAATATTGCGTGAATTTGGATTGCTGTTATTCTCGGTTCTAGTGGATGTTAAACGTACATAAACACATTCACACATACATGTGTATATATCACTTAAGAACTCTATGATCCAACCAGGGTATATATATATATATATATATATATATATATATATATATATATATATATATATATATATATATATATATATGTCGTACCTAGTAGCCAGAACTCACTTATCAGCCTATTATGCAAGGCCCAATTAGCCTAATAAGCCAAGTTTTCATGAATTAATTATTTTTCGACTACCTAACCTACCTAACCTAACCTAACCTAACTTTTTTCTGCTACCTAACTTAACCTACCCTATAAAGATAGGTTAGGATAGGTTAGGTAGGGTTGGTTAGGTTTGGTCATATATCTACGTTAATTTAAACTCCAATAAACAAAAATTGACCTCATACATAATGAAATGGGTAGCTTTATCATTTCATAAGAAAAAAATTAGAGAAAATATATTAATTCAGGAAAACTTGGCTTATTAGGCAAATCGGGCCTTGCATAGTAGGCCGATAAGTGCGTTCTGGCTACTAGGTACGACATATATATATATATATATATATATATATATATATATATATATATATATATATATATATATATATATATATATATATATATATATATATATATATATATATATATATATATATATATATATATATATACTGTGTGAACAACATTCATAAAAACATATCTTGAACGTTCAGTTTACAAAAAGAGTAAAACAATTACAGACCAAAAACGAGCCTTGGTAATTGTTGAATGCTTTACAAACTTTGCAAATGGAATAACTGGCCGGGTGGACCTTCACCAGCACGGGTTATGGGCACCTAACTCACATTAATGTACAGAACCTTGTCCAATATATGCGGTTATTGGCGACGGGGCCATTGCGGATACGGGAAATTACGGTTATAGCGGCCGGCGTCCGGTTCAGCGGTCGGCCGCCCGTGGCATATATATATATATGCCACGGGCGTATATATATATATATATATATATATATATATATATATATATATATATATATATATATATTTCTGCTAGTATGTTCCTAAAACAGCGAGGCGTGTTGATTCTTGAGCCTTTCTTTGCTTTCAATTCACTTCAGCCCTTCCTTGCTTTCCAAAAGCTTGCCTTATATCTTTTCTTGCGTTCCAATGCCTTGAGCTTTTCCTTGTTTCAACTAAGACTTTCTTTGTTGCAATTAAGGCTTAGTTTTCTATTGGTCTTTCGTTTAGCCTTCCATTTCTTTCTATTGACTCTTCTTTAGTCTTTACTTGCTTCTTGCTGACTTTAAGATGCGAATTTCCCGGTGGTTCTGACAAGTTCGAGGAAGTGAGTTGACATATAAAAAGAGATAAATTTATATTACCGGGAGAAAAAATTATGTCTGAAAACCTTTTGGCTCCTACGGAAGACATCAGAAGAAAAACACGAAACTTTAATCCCTAAAACTTAATGGTTATGGTGGCAGAAATCTCCTAAGGGAGACTTCTCCTAAGGCAGAAGTCTCTTACGAAGTCGCTAAGGGAGTGATTGACAGTCGGAAGTACATCAGCATCAAGGGAGATCAACAGACAGACAGATATCAAGACACACTGACATAAAGAAAATGACAGTGACATAGATTTATTTTAACCTAATCCATAAATAAATTTGAGAAATGGTCAAGCAAAGGGTCATGGTCCCTCTCTTTCTTTACGCCAAGTATGGCCAATTGACCCCTTTTCCATAACGAACCCAAGTTAAGAACCACTCATTTAAGTAGTGGGTTAATCTACCTTCACTTTCCTCAAATCCCAGCCACTATCCTGTCATTCTCGTATATATATATTTTATCTCGTTCATTACAGCCGAACATTTTAGGTCTGATATTCTTCAAGTCGCCAGATGCCGAGACTTGGCTCAGATTCTGATTATTGAGTTTTGATAAGAGATTAATTAAGATTAATACGATTAATACGTTACCAGGTAGCCCGTTCTCTTGATTTTCCGTAAAATATTCAACTTAACCTAACCTAACCTAACCTAACCTAACCTAACCTAATCTAACCTAATCTAACCTAACCTATTCAGGAACGGATGAACCCAAGCAACCCACCTAACATAACCAATGAGTTGCAGTGAGAACGTATATATTCGTGAGCTGTTGCTTTGCATAAGAAGGTTGCAACTGAATCGATGGTAACGTAAAAAACACGACCTATTTATTGAGAGGACTGGTTGCCAAGATGGAAGAGCAATTGCATGAATAATCGCAGTGAGTGATGACATGTTGAGCGATGAGGCGGACCTTTGCAAGAAAGACCATGGAAAGGACTTAAGCCCCATGTTGCCGTGTGATTGTTTGCTCTGTTGATGATGAGGCTATAGTGACGATATCAGTGATGATTGTACACATGTAGTAGTCTTATAAGTGATTGTGTTAGCTGCACAATGAATGTCGCAGTCAGACTTAGCAAATGGAAATCTTATTATATTTCAAAACTAGATTAATTGTTATTCGATTTTTGCAATCATGGACCCACTCAGTTAAGAGAGACGGCATTATCAGTGAGAGACAGAGAGAGGGCGTATGAGAGTCAAAGAGAGCCAGTGAGAGCAAATGAGAGCCAGTGAGAGGTAGACAGGGCGTGTGAGAGCCAGGGAGAGATTTTAATGATAGCCAAATAAAGCCAATGAGTGCCATGGTAGGGGCCATTGAGAACCACGAAGCGCCAGCGAGAACCAGTAATTGTCAGAGAAGGTAAACAAAAGCGGGCCACTGAGTGTGATGAAGGTGTTTCGTGGGCCAAGGGATGAGAGTGGGCCGGGGTGGGCCGGGGTGGGCCCGGGAGTGGGGAGGGCCATCTGTTTTTGAGCTCTCTGAACCCTGCCTGAAGTCACCCGTGCCTTCAGGAAGGAACTCTCCAACTTTAAACGATTCCAATACCCATCTTATCTGTCGCTTTCACGAGGGAAGGTATATCTTATGAAAGCATCACCTGCAGAAGGCGCTGTAGTTGGGGTGGTGTATGGGAAGTGGGAGGTAGGCAGGAGGTGGTGGAATGCTTATAGTGGTAGGGATGGTGGTTGACTTCGTGGTGGGCTTGCTTGGGTCTGGAGGTGGTAGTGGTGGTGGTGCTGGTGGTAGGAGTGCTTGTGGGAGGTGGTGAGGAGGCTGGTGGTGGTGGTGATGGTTCTGGTGCGGGTTGTGGTTGTGATGGTAGAGGTGGTGATGGTAGTGGAGACAGTGCTGGTGGTGGATGGTGGTAGAAGAGAGAGAGAGACGGTATAAGGAAGCCTATGTCTCTCCAATCCCCCAGACCATTCCCCTTGCAAATTTGGGTAAGACTACAAAGCGTATAGCCTCCAAACTTTTGACAGACGGACAGACACACAAACATTCGATCCGATAGTAAGGTATACTTATATCTACGAGCGAATATTTGTCTGTCCATGGTTGGTGGCTAGACACATTAAACTTTGGTTTTATAGAGAGACTCATAGAGGATGCTTATATATATATATATATATATATATATATATATATATATATATATATATATATATATATATATATATATATATATATATATCATGATCCACAGTATAGGGCTACTTCAGTTTATAAATATACAGCTCTTAGCTAACCAGTATGATCACATAGCAACTGAAGACAAGGAGTTAGGCAGTGAGGACAGAGTGGAGCAATGGTGCCCAACCACTTGCACCAGTCATCTCAAGGCTTGAGAATCGCTACAGCATGTTTAAAGAGGACAGTCAAAGCCTGGCACCGTGAAGGCACTGCTCGCAAGGGTGCCGACCAAACACCTAAACATTTGCACTCCGGCGACCAGGAAACATTTGCATATATTGCACTGCATCACTGGACGGGTGAGCTGAACTGACACGAGGAATTGTTCCCTTGGTAGTGTTGCAGAGTGAGGTAGAGGGGGGTGGAGTGATGGTGATGGGGATGGTGGGTATGATGGTGATAGTGGTAGCTACTATGGGCATGATAGTGATAGTGGTGGTGGTTATAGTGGCGAAGCGGTGAGCGTTGGTGATGGTGACAATGATGTCAATTGTGCTGGAGCAGGCAGTGATGGTGATAGAGGTAGAAACAGTGATGGTGATAGAGGTAGAAACAGTGATGGTGATAGGAGAGCAGAAGTGAGTGATAATTGTGTTGTCGAGTATTATGGTGTCGATGGTGACGGACGTGCTGGGTAAATGGTGAGAGCATACTGCAGAGGGGTGCTAGCAATTATAATGATAGTGATGGAGGGGATGATGATAATTTTAGAAGCTCATATTCTTGACGTAATGACGCAGGGTATGCATTAGGTGGGTAAGAATATTGCGTAATGAAGCAAGTGGTGAAAGTAGTGTATATAGGAGAGCTGGGCAGTATTAGGGAGGTGGTATGAAGCACGCAGTATTAGAACTGCTGTATTAGAGAAGTGGAATGAATCACAGAGTATTAGGAGAGTAGTATGAAGTATTAGGGAGATGGAATAAAGCACAGCATGGCAATAATGCCTGATAATCCCACCATCAGTGTTTTTACCGAACAGACTGGGCCGTAAACGATCAAACTTCTCCCCCCTTTGATAAAATACATCTCCCTTCACTTGTCGCAGAGAAAAACAAGATAAATATCCGCATCAGTGTTGTATTTTTCGTAGATTTGCATATGCAGGAAGTTTCCATGCGTCACACGAGGCTCTGGTTGTCACACAGGGAAGGTCCCTACGACCGTCTTGTGAGGCAGCGGACATTACTCCCACAACCTTGGCTCACCGGAGGTTGTCCTTGCAACACGGAGGCTACATTCAAGTCGGGTCATGCAATGGTAAACACAACAGATCTCAGACCGATCAACGAGACAACTATGCCAGTAACATTTTTCTCCTCTGAGTTTGTTGAGCACAAGTTGGGTTGTTTGGTTTCTGGTTGATATTCCAGGTTGTTATGACTGGTGTGTGTGTGTGTGTGTGTGTGTGTGTGTGTGTGTTTACTAGTTGTGTTTTTACGGGGGTTGAGCTTTGCTCTTTCGGCCCGCCTCTCAACTGTCAGTCAACTGTTTACTAACTATCTTTTTTTTTTTTTTCTCCACACACCACACACACACACACACCCCAGGAAGCAGCCCGTGACAGCTGACTAACTCCCAGGTACCTATTTACTGCTAGGTAACAGGGGCATTCAGGGTGAAAGAAACTTTGCCCATTTGTTTCTGCCTCGTGCGGGAATCGAACCCGCGCCACAGAATTACGAGTCCTGCGCGCTATCCACCAGGCTTCGAGGCCCCACAAGTGTGTGTGTGTGTGTGTGTGTGTGTGTGTGTGTGTGTGTGTGTGTGTGTGTGTGTGTGTGTGTGTGTGTGTGTCTGAGTGAGAGAGAGAGAGAAGAGGGTCTTCGCTGGCGACACTCCTCAACGTCTTACCCCAAACTGTCCCCGACGTACCAACTCCTGCATGATAAACAGGAGGACCCTGCCACCCAACTGATTCCACATGCATTGACCATAACAGTACGAGCTGCCGCGGCGGGTGACAAGCTGCTCCTCCAGCCACACAGGAGCTGGGATTGGGGGGGGAATGATGGGAGTAGAAGGGGCAGGAGAAGAAGAAAGTGGGGAAGATGGAAGGAGGGAACTGCAAAGAAGACAATAATGAAAGCCTGGTCGAGGGACATTGATGGAATGCTGGGTTGGGATGTGCTGTATAGATGGTAAGATCTTCCATCTCTTTAATGGATGATTTTTTGTGTGTCATACCACACCATGCCGGTCGGCCGAGCGGACAGCATGCTGGACTTGTCCTGGGTTCGATCCCAGGCGCCGGCGAGAAACAATAGGCAGAGTTCCTTTCACCCTATGCCCCTGTTACCTAGCAGTAAAATAGGTACCTGGGTGTTAATCAGCTGTCACGGGCTGCTCCCTGGGGGTGGAGGCCTGGTCGAGGACCGGGCCGCGGGGACACTAAAATGCCCCGAAATCATCTCAAGATGCCCCAGCCAGGCTGAGCCAAGAGAAGGGTGACGGAGAAGCATTCCAGTGGACGGCATTTACGGAAAATATCAAATGAAATGGACATTTTCTTATGCCCATAAGAAAATAGAATATTGAAATAATGCTAAGTTTGCATTATTTAAATGTAGAATTTAAATTAAATGATTTGAGCGCTTAGCTCATTTCCTTTTCTTTTTGGATACTTCTTGTTTTTGCGAAGTTACATGTTTATATATATTTATATATACATATACAAACGAGAAACATTAGAATAAAAAAGATATGTGTTTGTCTATATATTCGTTTCGGAGAATCTACTTTATGAACAATTCTAAAAAATAGAAAACACATTCTGCAGAAACTAGCTAAAAAGCGTCAGTAAAAATGTGAATAATTAATGAAAATAAATATAAATTAAGACACAAAGAGTGTAAAACATTAATACGAAGAAAAAATATAAGGAAAAAAGTCTGCATATATAAGAAAAAATACAAGAAATATATAAAAAAAACATGAAAAAAAGATCTTAGAACACAATACAAGACGACGATAATTACCAGGATAAACACGTGGGTTAATAACTCGCAGTTGCTCAGTTCATTTCTCATTTTAATGATGAAAATAAGACTCCAAGATAACGAGATCTGGTCGACGACAGTTGGTAGTTAGTTTAGTGATATCACTGTGACAGGTTGGCTTAAGATTTGGCAGGGTTACATAGCAGCAGAGGACGCAATTTACCCCTATCTTGAGGTTATCTTCAGTCGATTTCGGGCTTTAGTGTCCCCGCGGCCCGGTCCGCGACCAGGCCTCCACCCCCAGGAAGCAGCCCTTGACAGTTGACTAACACCCAGGTACCTATTTTACTGCTAGGTAACAGGGGCATAGGGTGAAAGAAACTCTGCCCATTGTTTCTCGCCGGCGCCTGGGATCGAACCCAGGACCACAGAATCACAAGTCCAGCGTGCAGCATGGCAGACCCATGCGGTAAGAGATACTAAGCAGATGGATAACAACGTATCTATGATCAATGGATTAAGGATTAATGGATCAATGGATTTTAATATGCTGGTTTTCTCTAGTGCGTAGAGATAAACGAAGGACATAAGGCAAGGAAAATAATAAGGGGAAAATTAAAATAAAATTATAACATACGAAAAATAACGAAAGAAATATGAATTAACATAATGCTAACGACTAATAAGGCAAGACAGCAGGAAAATAACATTAAGTCCTTAAATCCCTACGCTAATGAAGCCAGTGTTTGAGTGCGAGGGAGAACTGCATTAATATTCAACCACCAACATTTTGAAACAACATTAGAAGAGAGAGAGAGAGAGAGGGGGCACTGCCGGTAAGGTAAGTTGATATCTTAATGGACTCGTGAATATGCAACAGTGGCAGCCTTGCCACTCACTGGAGATGGTAGCGTGACCGTTATCTGTTGTATGACCGTTGTCTGTCGTGGACCGTTGTCTGTGGTGGTGATGTAACACTGTAACGGTAACAGGAAGAATCTTTATTATAGTGTTTGTTGATGACCAGACCACACATTAGAAGGTGAAGGGACGGCGATGTTTCGGTCCGTCCTGGACCATTCTCAAGTCGATTGTGAGAATCGACTTGAGAATGGTCCAGGACGGACCGAAACGTCGTCGTCCCTTCACCTTCTAGTGTGTGGTCTGGTCATCATATTTTAGTCACGTTATTGTGACTCATCGCCTGCATGTTTGTTGATGGATGGGTCGACTGAAAGGTCACGAAGCACGTATTGAGTCAAAGCTTCAATCATGGTCAGGTTAATTGTCAAATTCTGATTTGCGTCAGCCTGTCTTCATGGACAAAGATTAAATGCTTGTTAATTCAGCTACCAAAGCCCCTGTTTATAAATGAAAAATGATTTACATGCGACTCACAACTGATGACACCCGAGTATTTCTCGAAAGGTGCTTCGCTGACGAACTCTGTTCGAGTGGGAACTCTGCAAACAGTCCGTCCTCTAAGCACAGACCCAAAGTCCATTCCATGCACCCGCCAAACCCCCTGTTTATGAAGGAAAAACGGTTTATACACGATTCACAACTGATTTCATTCGAACATTTCCGGAACAAGTGCTTCACTGACGAATTTTGTTTGAACCACAACGCTATAAATATTCACATACGTACTACAAATACAAATAATCGCCAACCGAGCCTAAACACATAACCTAACCTAACCTATATACGCACAATATGCTAATATATTATAATATTAATTTATATATGAGAAAATTCCCGTTTTGAATAAACAGCATGTAAA
>NC_091155.1:19565114-19582614 GCF_040958095.1 Procambarus clarkii
TGGCGTCCAATGACCCCCACTTAATATTGTCCTTTCTTTCTTAGTCTAAACTCAGTTATGTCAATTTAAAACTGTTTTCATGAATCTTTTATAAATTTCCCCTTAAAATGGGTTTGATCTTTCAAGTAGTGTTATTAGTGGTTACAGCATTCAGTGACATAAAATAACGTAGGTAGTTACAGAAGTACATTAGTGTACAGTGTACATGGCTTCTCGTGCATCTCCACACTGCAGCCGTCATCCACAGCAAGAGTCCCACTGTTTCGTAAGACCCAGAGAAGCATTCATATAGATTTTAACAAGTATTAATCGCAAATAACTTCATCGGCGCATGCGCAACTGGTGAAAATCAAGACCAGTCCTCAGTAACTCTTAACATGGATACATGCAGAACGCTGTACCCCCCCACATACATGAGCCCGTCCTGAAGTATGCAGCTTCGACGTGGAGTCTACATTCGACTCATAATCAACAGAGTTAAACAGCTGCAGACGCAAGCTACGATATACGCCTACTACGCTATAGTCTTATCTGCTTCAGCCCTCACTCTCCCCACACCCCAAGAGCCCTCCGGTGATACCGGGCCACAGGGAACGAGGTGGATGGCAGGGATGTGAAGAGGAGAAGGTTTAAGGTGTATGTAGATGAGAGTGCGCAAGAGGTAGGAGAATGTTCAGCCACGGGGACTCGGGGGAGTGAACCGAGGCCCGGGGAACAGGGTATATGCGGCCGTCTCTACTTAATCCACTACATAACTTTCCGCTGATTATAATTACGAGCTGTCTTCGCCACTTGGCTCCCTTCAGGTAGCCAGACAAAGCCGCGAATGCGAACTTTCACACACTTGCTGGTTCGTGTGTGTGTGTGTGTGTGTGTGTGTGTGTGTGTGTGTGTGTGTGTGTGTGTGTGTGTGTGTGTGTACTCACCTGGTTGTGCTTGGTGGGGTTGTGCTTTGGCTCTTTGGTCCCGACTCTCAACTGTCAATCTACTGATGTACAGATTCCTGAGCCTACTGGGCTCTGTCATATCTACATTTGAAACTGTGTATGGAGTCAGCCTCCACTACATCACATCCTAGATGTGTGTGTGTGTGTGTGTGTGTGTGTTTACATGAGTATTATTTACAAACAATACACATTATTATTCGATCATTGACTCTTTGGCGATAACAGTCGCTATCTAGTTGGCTCTCTCTTATCTGTCTCCTCCACACACATTATACTTGCCTTAACAACTTGAAGAGAAACAAGCCAATTAGGAAGAATGAAAGCGAAAACACATAAAAGTCTTTCTCATTTGGCAGGGAAACATCATGTCTCCCATCTCTCTCATGAACATGCAGAGCGTGCCCCCCTCTCTCTCTCTCTCTCACTCAGAAGTGGACATCATTTCTCTCAAGCCCATTCTCAGTGTGTTCCTCTGTAACTCAGCTTCGGCATCACTTCATTTACATCTCTCATGCACTCACCCACAGAGCGTTTCTCTCTCACACAGCGACTGAACACCATCTCTCTCATCGACACTGTCTCTCTCACTCATCTCTCTCTCACATCCAAATACTCAGAACATGTTCCTCTCTCGTACTGGTTACCCTATCCACCGTATACCCTCTCCAGTTCACACCATTTTTTTTTCAGGCACTGTGCTTCAGAGTTCATCCTTTTCCACTCCCAGCCATTTCCCAATTTTCCCATTTACAAAAAAAAGCAAAACACCATTAGCCTCCTGCCACAATGCATTTCCAAAACTTTTCGACTATTGCCAAACAACATTTTCAAAGCTTTAGTAAAAACGTGAACCTTCCAGTCCGACTGCGCTATTCATCAGGGGGTTTCGGATGGTTCTTCAGGCGAGTGTGAGGCAATATACCTGAAGAGCAGGAGGAGGAGGAGGAGGAGGGAAAAAGAGAAGATAGAAAAAGCAACACGGTAGAAATAGGAAAAGGAGAAATGGAAAAGTAAGTACAATGGATAAATTGGAAGGAGAATAGGAGCAGAAGATTAAATAGAAGAGGGGGGGGGGAGGAGAGGACGAATATGAGAGCCAGGGAGAGGAGAAGGAAGAGGAAGCGACGGAAGAGGTGATCATTGCATAGAGGAGGGGAAATGGGATTCTGATATGAGGATGGAATGGAGTTTATTTTGGAGGGAGCAGTGTGGCCATGGGGAGTGGGGCGAGAGAAATGGGGGGGTGGGGGAGGTGGGGGTGAGAGTGGGTAGAGGGGGAAGCAGTGTGGGCATGGAGACTGGGTATGGGGGGTAGGGGGTGGAAATTCACGGTGTATCCATCCAACGGAGTGGATTGAAACACCATCTACATCCATATTGCTTAATGGTGTATGGAAAAGGATGCATTTCCGATGTATGGAAAAGAACACGTGTACAATGAATGAAAAAAGGAACGTGAATGATGTTTGTGAAATGAGGCGGTCCCAGCATACGGAAAAGGAACGATTGTTCTCACGTTTGCCCGAACCATCAGAGTTATTCCAGTTTATCATCGTGATTTGACAGAGGATTTTGATTTTGATTTGAGATTTTGACAGAGGGGGGGACATTCCAGTTGCGATCTAACACTATGTAAAGTTTGAGTACACCACCTGACGCGGTTTACAGTTTCTGGCAATAGTCTACCTAGAATTCTCGCTCTTGTATGTAAACTTATACTTTTTCTCCTGCGTTTCAGATTGTCACTCATTTTGATTGCTAGATCATACCTCTATTTTAATTGCCATAATATGTGTGCCTTAGATAGTATGATTAAACGTTTGGTGGATTGGATAAAGAGTTTGGATTAGGTAATCCATCAAAGGAGAAGTTAATCCAACCATCATAGGATAATTTCATCCACACATCACAGAATCATTTAATTCACCGATCACAGAGTCGTTTTATTCATCCGTTACAAAATTATTTCATCCACTTTATGTACCCGATCTGAGGATCAGTTAATTCACCCATTCATTCTAATGGTTCAATACGATGCATAATCAACTCTAGTGTTCATTCTATCCAATTTGTCTCACTCCATTATATTCCTCAACACTCCATGTTCTTCACCAACCCATTTCCCCTCAGCAATTCCATGTTCTTCACCAACCCATTTCCCCTCAGCAATTCCATGTTCTTCACCAACCCTATTTCCCCTCAGCAATTCCATGTTCTTCACCAACCCATTTCCCCTCAGCAATTCCGGAATAATCACGTTTCCGTATCCATATCAAAATCCCATTTCCAAAAGGCATGTAGTTAAGCCCTTCCCACTCTTTGCTCTCCTTCCTTGCCTACTTCTGTTCTTCGTTTTGTTCATTATCTTCTCTTCGCCTCTTTCGTATTTATCATCAATTTCTTAACCAGGCCATCTTTCCTCCGTCTCTTGCTATCTTCTATTTTCCCTTCGTCCACTTCTATTCCTTCTCCTTTGTGTCTCTTCTCTTATCATGCATCCGTTTTTTTATTTCGTATCATTCTGATGATAAACTATATATGTAAAGAAAATTGGAATTTTGAACAACAATTAAAATTTTGAATAGAAGCTGTTTGATGAATGAAGATGAAAACAAAACACAAAGTAAATTAACGAGAAAAAAATAAACAAAAATGAGTAAGAGAAATGATGTGGAAAATGAACTGAGAAGCAAAGGAAAAAATCACTCAAAGTCAATTAATAATTACAGCAATAAAATCGATAAAAAAAATTTTACTGAGAGAGGTGCATGAAAAAAAACATATCACAGAGGGAAAAATACTCATAAGGAAGTTCAAGTTCCGGAAGAAAATAATGGAACACCGAGAGAAAAGGAAAACCCATTTAGAAAGTTAAATTGTTAAACTTGATCTGAACTTGGACGTTTGCTGTTCCAGGATAAACAACACCACGTGTTTTGTTTCCTGTTCTCGGCTTTCCAATACGTCTTTCAAGTCAGTTTTTTTTTTTGTTGACAGGTGTTGAAGGGGGGCTGGAACCTGTGCTGGTGATATTTGTGGTGCTGTATATATATAGCCTCTTGCACGTGTTGAAGGGGGCTGAGGTGTGTGTGTGTGTGTGTGTGTGTGTGTATGTGTGTTATGTGTGACTTGAGCAGGTGTCACATGTAGGTTTGTGGTTTGTGTTGATTTCATCTCTTAACCTGTGGCTTGTGCAGTTGCCTTAGTCTTTGGTGTTTTGTTTATGACCTGTGTAAGGTGTTTTCTCTAGGCCTGTAGCTTGTGTAGGTGTTCCCTGTAGGCCTGTAGCTTGTGTAGGTGTTCCCTGTAGGCCTGTAGCCTGTGCTGGTGTTCCCTGTAGGCCTGTAGCCTGTTCCGGTTTCATCTGTATTTCTGTAGTATCCATATACTCGCCATCAACTGGAATTTAATACCTTCTGAGATAATACATAAATTATTAAAATTGTCCACAAAATTCCTAATTATTTCACAATGAGAAGCGATATTTCGTAATCTAATATATATACATATAATATATATTAATGTATTAGATCTGAATACATATTTGTGTATCCTATATCAGCTGTAATTAATACAGCACGTTAAGCCAGAAGAGATTTGCTCAAGGCAGTCGTAATTAGCAGAAACTAATTAACTGTGACTAATTGCCGCCTATGTGTGTCTCAGCATGTTTGGTGAGTGTTCGCCAGGTGATAAAATAATTAACGAACTCCCCCGTAATTGCTTGAATTTCAGAAATCATCGTTGTACTAAGTTGATGCATCTGATCAAATATTCCCGTTATGGTTTGATGTTATTTACTCTTTTTGGTATGAAATAATTTGTTCTTGATTAAATTATAATTATGTTACACTTTAACAAAAAAAAAGGTGTTTTGTTCTTAGTTTAATTGTAAATCTGAGTCATAGTTTTGGCAAAAAATATACTTTTTTATTGATATATATATTTCATACTTTTGTAATCAAAATAATTGTTTCTTGATTTAATTATACTTTAGATTTAATTATATATATTTAGATTTATTAATAACTTTTCCGTTAAATTTATTTATGTTTACATTTAGATTATTGAGGACGGAAAGATATATACATCAGTAGACGCTAAATATCCAGATAGAAATGTTATCTTGTTATCATGATCTTTTTATCCTATCCTGCTAGTACATGATAACCTCGTTGGCATATGATAACCTTTGAGGGTTCTCTTCTCTCACTTCTCCAACTAGCCTACTATTCATTTCCTCTCCTGCATCTCCACCTCATCTTTCCCTATTCTTATCTCCCATCACCTCACACCTGTCTATTCCATGCCTTTCCTCTTCTGTTTTTTCTTGTGTAGTTTACCTGTAGCCCACTTCTACTGTCTCTCTCTCTCTCTCTTTCTCTCTCTCTCTCTCTCTCTCTCTCTCTCTCTCTCTCTCTCTCTCTCTCTCTCTCTCTCTCTCTCACCCACACAACGATGGTACTAGAATTCTCATCACTTCTGAATTCTTCATGCCTCTCTGGCAGTGCCTCTCACTGAAGCATCATCCATCTACTGACGCCAGCAGCATCTCCCCCTCAATCCACCACCACTGTGATATCCATCATTTTCGTCACTGTCACCATCACCGTTATCACCACCGCTATCATCACTCTCTCCACCACTCCTCCCCCCTCCTCCATCCACACTACCACTCTTGAACTTTCCTTATATTTTCTCATTTCCAATCCTCTCGTCTCTCGTCATATTTGTTTTGATGACGATCGCTGTCGACGTCGAATAGTGACAGTTTTCCAGACTCAATGACTCCAGGGCTGTTGCACGCAATTTCACGCCATGATGCCCGCAATTATCCTATTTTCCAGGAGCTCCCTCAGGTCCTCTCTCTCCCTCACCTACCCTTCACCTCCACTACCCGTCTCTCTCCATCCTTCCTTCTCCCTTCCCCCTACAATTACGTAGCCCCCACTGCCCCCTCGGGCAGCCATTTCCACCATCTGATGCTGCCAGATGCCGCAAGGGACTTTTCGAGCTTATCTACCGACTAGAGAACAGCATGTTGACATCTCGCTGGGTGTGTGGGGCTCTACCTTTATTATTGAGTTTGTGTGTGTGTGTGTGTGTGTGTGTGCGTGTGTGTGTGTGTGTGTGTGTGTGTGTGTGTGTGTGTGTGTGTGTGTGTGTGTGTGTGTGTGTGTGTGATCCGAGTCATCTTAATTTTGTTAATGAATGCAATTTCAAGCATTGCGTGCCTCAACACGCTACGAAAGTTTCTTTTTCGTAACTTTAAGAATATCCTGAATTATTACAGAAGACATTTTTTGTCAGAGTGTTAAACTGGTGGTCGAGGAGGTCTTAAGAAATGCTCGTTCACGCGGCTTAACAGCATCTAAGAATGTATACATGTAAGAATAAGGGAGCACCGCAGTAGGTCTCTTGACCCATTTTATATATCCAACTTTCTCTCTCTTATTTACGTATCCATGACACAGGTTCGATCCCACCCTCCAGCTCCAAAGATATTCTTTTTGATGTATCACACTGCTGTGAATTCATATATATATATATATATATATATATATATATATATATATATATATATATATATACATATATATATATATATATATATATATATATATATATATATATATATATATATATATATATGTGTGTGTGTGTGTGTGTGTGTGTGTGTGTGTGTGTGTGTGTGTGTGTGTGTGTGTGTGTGTGTGTGTGTGTGTGTGTGTGTGTGGAAAATCCTCAGAGAAATGGGAAAGGAAAATATAAAACTGACTTATATGACTGTTCCTCGAGTTGAATAATCAAATCACTAGGTAAGCCAGCTAATTACTCAATAATTATAAGGTAAATCCTTCACGCTGAAAAGAAATGGATCTCGTTTGCATAATCTACATAATCTTCGAGTAAAATAATAAAGCGATTATTTGAACCACTCAATTATCTAAATACATGTTTAAAAACAATAGAATTATATTAGTTTTTCGCTTTAAAACATCATCAGTTCTGCTAGACTAGGAAGAAAAAAGTGTAAAATAAATAGGTATTTGATTTGGAAATCTGTCAGATTTCCTTGAAATCCCCTTTGAAACCCCTTATGACATTTGAACTGATTATGGGGGAATATAGGTAAAGGTGAAGAATATTAGATACTCTTGAAATTGAAATTGAAATAAGTTTATTGAGGTAAAGTACACACAAAGGGATGAGGTAGCTCAAGCTATTCTCACCCCGTTCAGTACAACGTGTTAATACATACATAGACATACATCACAAACAATAAACATATTACCAAACATTCTGAGGGATAAACATATCTTCATTGGATACTAATATGAAGAGTATTTGGCGAGACCAAAGAGTCGAAGCTAATCCCCTGCAAGCACCAGTAGGTGAATACAACTAGGTGAGTACTGAACCTTTTAAAGCTGTGGTCTATATTAATATGCAACATAATCTCCTCAGTTTAGCACCTAGTTTTGATAATGATTTACTTAAAATTTACCAATTTGTTCAATATTAAAAATTCAAAATACTGTCGTGTTTTGTTTCTAGTGGTCAGAGGCCCCTCAGACTTTCCTGATATGAAAATTGACTTAATTATGGGATGATATTCCTCGCTGTGCGCTGAACCTTTGACAAAAAGATGTGTTTTTGTTTTAAGGTCAGGTCCTCATTCCTCATACTCGGATATCTCAATCCAGACGAGGACTCACAAAAGATTTGTACACACATCCGAACAACGCTATTTCTTTTTAAATCAAAGGTTCAGATCGTCGGCGTACGCACCCAATCAGCCGAAGAATTAGAAGAGATTGGAGAGAATTCCATACATGGCTTCAGTTAAGTATATTGATTTTTCCCGGAAAGTGCCTGAGCAAGGAAACGCTTATCGGGTTTCTTTCTTAGTAAATTCTTGATATATTAAAAAATAATAAAAAGATCATTGGGAAGCATGGATGTAGAAAACGGTTTATAATACAGGTTTATTAAGAGAGAGAGAGAGAGAGAGAGAGAGAGAGAGAGAGAGAGAGAGAGAGAGAGAGAGAGAGAGAGAGAGAGAGAGAGAGAGAGAGAGAGAGAGAGAGAGAGAGAGAGAGAGAGAGAGAGAGAGAGAGAGAGAGAGAGAGAGAGAGAGAGAGAGAGAGAGTAAAAACATAGTGAGCTAGACACAGAAAGAGACACAAGGAGAAAAATCCGTCACTACATTATAAAAATGGGACCTCCTAAGTGCGTTCCCTGCACACGACTCCCTCTCCCCCCCCCCCCTTAATTTACATGAGATATAAACTCTGGCTTCTTCATTACACGGAAGAGGAGCACGGGGAAACACACCCGAGTGGGGGATGCACCTGCAACCTCCTCTTCCACCGGGCAATTGCAAAACATTTATCCTCAACACGGTAGTATAATTTATCCTAAGCAATATAGTATCACTTATCCTCAGTTGGGCAATAAAGGAACATTCCTACTCAGCAAAACTGAGGATTTTTTTTACTCAGCACAACTGTGGTATTTTTTTCTCAGCATGGCAAATAGTATTTATGGTATTCAGTGCATTGGAACGACAATTTTCCTCATCTTCTTAATAAGTCAGTATTTATCTTAAAGAAATCAGTAAGATTTATCAACATCAAGATAACATAAAAGTATATCCTCAGTTGATTGCATTTACAATCTGTGTCTGTACGATCGAGCTATTAGCTCCTGGACCCCGCCTTTCTAACCAATCTATTTTTCCTCTATTATATATACTATATACATTTCTCCTTAACACACACACATACACATTGATTGTTGTTGATTGACGGTTGAGAGGCGGGACCAAAGAGCCAGAGCTCAACCCCCGCAAGCACAATTAGGTGAGTACACATCCTCAGGAAGCAGCCCGTAGCAGCTGTCTAACTCACAGTTACCACTTTACTGTTAGGTGAACAGATGCATCAGGGTAAAAGAAACTCCGCGCAATTGTTTTCGCCTCGGCCGGGAATAGAATCCGGGTCCTTAGGATTACGACCTCCAAGAGCTGTCCACTCAGCCGCGAGGCCCCCTAAGGATTCTGTGTGTGTGTGTGTGTGTGTGTGTGTGTGTGTGTGTGTGTGTGTGTGTGTGTGTGTGTGTGTGTGTGTCTGTGTGTGTGTGTGTGTGTGTATGTGTATTCACCTAGTTGTGCTTGTGAGGATTGAGCTCAGGCTCTTGGGTTCCGCCGCTCAAATGGCAATCAACTGATGTACAGGTTCCTGAGCCTATTGGGCTCTAGATACATACATACATGTGTGTGTGTGTGTGTGTGCGTGTGCGTGCGTGCGTGCGTATGCGAGTGTTTGGCTATCAGTGACTACTGGTAAGCGAAGTCTTGCTCTTTTCACCGCGTTTCAAACCTTGTTGTATCTGCTGCGTTTTAAATTAACTATTCTGACGTTGAAATTTGCTGCTGAATCTGACCTTAAAGGTGTGGATGGAGGTGGCTTCCCCAAATTCTTCTTCTTTAGTGCATTCTTGATCACCTGTACCGGGCGCATTTCCCAACATATCTTAGATTCATTAACGTTTCCAGCATCCACTTATGTCTTCTCGTCCTACTCATCCTCTCTGTGTAAAGAAACTGTCCTTGTCCATCTTGTTTATTCCCCACAGCATCATGTATGTTGGGATCATATCCCTGCTGTTTCTTCTCTTCTTCAGGGTTGTGAAGACCATTTTGTTAATCTATCCACAGAGCATAATTTTGATCAAACTTATTTTTTCATGCGGCACTTTTTGTCCCCAAAAAAGATTGTTTTCAGGGGAAAACAGATGTTTTCCCCTGAAAACGTATGTTGACAGACGGACTTTTGGAGAGAGAGAGAGAGAGAGAGAGAGAGAGAGAGAGAGAGAGAGAGAGAGAGAGAGAGAGAGAGAGAGAGAGAGAGAGAGAGAGAGAGAGAGAGAGAGAGTGAGAGAGAGAGAGAGAGAGAGAGAGAGAGAGAGAGAGAGAGAGAGAGAGAGAGAGAGAGAGAGAGAGAGAGAGAGAGAGAGAGAGAGGGAGGGAGGGGAGGAGGATTTTTTGTTTTGGGAGGGGGGAGGGGGAGGGGTGAAGAGGAGGAAGGGGGGTGGTTCCCTTGTTTCATTAGAGTCGTTTAGTCACAGTTTCGAGACTTATAACATTCCTCACCCAAACCACTACTACTCCCGTTTCCCATCTGCATGCAAACCTATTTCATCCCTTCACCTGCCCTGCTAGATCACGGGTCCCTATATATATGTATGTATGTATGCGCTACTCTGACCTTTATCCACAATGTTGACCTTTGTCTCTCGGCGTGTTTGTTGACCTCTAACCCAATATATTCCCCGTGGCCCTACGGCGCAGTACTCACGACTGAACGGTTCGCAATTACAGTTGCTTTTTTCCACTTTGGAGCGAGTGGATACAAGCTTCCTGTAAAAAGGATGGAACATGGTCGCTTAAATAATAACAGAGTTCCTCCCTCAAAATGCGCATGAGCGAGTATCTCTTTTTTTCTTCTCAAAGATCCTGCTCGATCTCTTCTCTCACATGTTCCTCAATACAAAAATAAGTTAAACAAATGAAAAAAAATTCTTTTGGAATGTCTCCGACGTCCACGGTGCAGACGGACCTTAGATAAAAACTAGACAACGTGATTGTTACATCAGACCTGGAAGTTGGACAGCGAGATATTAAAGTTTTCCAGGACAGGTCTGGAAGGGTCAGCAGGGTGAGTTATGACGCCTTGAGACGCCTTAGCAAGGTGCTGGAAATAGAAACAGCTGTTCGCATGCGTGTCCTTACCGCAATCTACAGGAAATTTGTCTTTCTTTCCAAGCTGTCAACACCAACTATTCTCTTTCTCTCTTTCTCTCTCTCTCTCTCTCTCTCTCTCTCTCTCTCTCTCTCTCTCTCTCTCTCTCTCTCTCACTCACTCTCTACTATTCACCTTGATTTACAATCATTTATTTTTCCTTATTCTCTGTGTTACAGATTTATTTCTGTTTCACGTCTACATCCTTCCTCTTGTGAACCCTCCTCCTGATCATCCTCAAATCCTTCCTTTCCTCTTCTCTTACTTCCTGCACCTTTTTCCCTCCTCTATTTCTCCACCACCTCTCCTCTTCTCTCACTTCTTGCACCTCTTCCTCCATCACTGAATAATGGTCCAGGTGGGAGCCCGCTCAGTCTTACACAATATATAGCTTTTCCTCTATTTTTTTTCTGCCTTGGTTTCCAATTTACACTTCAGCTCCAATCTGTCGTCCACTCTTTATCTCTCTACCAACCTCTCTTCCCATTTTTATTGCTTTCCTCTTCTGTCTTCCTTCTTCTCTTGATTTTTCTTTAATTTCTGTCACTTTGTAGGTATTCACTCTTTCGTAGTTTTATTTAGTAATTAGATTTTTTAATTTGTTTAAACAGTTTTTTTTTTGGAGGGGATGGATCAACTCTTGTTGTAGCAAGAGACTTGTTTAAGACAAGCAACCGAATAGTTATGCTGTAGTACACAATATTCTGTGTTGTATTCTTTTGATTTATAGCAGTCTGTATTCTGTATTACGGCTATATCAGTGCAGTATCAATGTCATGTTCTATTGTATTTCGACTGTATTCTAATGTTTTAAGGTTGAATTAATCCTGTATTCTCCAGTGCTATAGTTGTATCAATGTCTTAATAAAGAGGTAGATGTAGCAGAGAGAGAGAGACAGAGAGACAGAGACAGAGAGAGAGAAAGAGAGAGAGAGAGAGAGAGAGAGAGAGAGAGAGAGAGAGAGAGAGAGAGAGAGAGAGAGAGAGAGAGAGAGAGAGAGAGAGAGAGAGAGAGAGAGAGAGAGAGAAACAGACAAAGAGAGAGAGTGAGAGAGAGAGAGAGAGAGAGAGAGAGAGAGAGAGAGAGAGAGAGAGAGAGAGAGAGAGAGAGAGAGAGAGAGAGAGAGAGAGAGAGAGAGAGAGAGAGAGAAAGAGACAGAGACAGAGACAGAGACAGAGACAGAGATACAGAGAGACAGAGACAGACAGAGAGACAGAGAGAGAAACAGAGAGCACAAAGAAGACACATAAACACTCAGCAAAGCACAATAGATTTTCACTGTTTTTCGGAATACATAAAGACCCTCTCTGCTTAAACATTTTTTTTCCTTCCATTTTTAAGTTTCACCCTCAGGAACAATGGCCGTTGCACATTTTGCAATTTAGACTACGCATTGCGACGCACGCAATGCGACGCTCAGAATAATTGAAGCAAATGTTTTTCGTGTTTTTTTTTAAGAGGGGGAAATTTATTACAAATAAATCTCTTCTAATACAATGACCCAATGGTGACAAGCCCGCGCTGTATCTGAATTAAAAATGGATCACATAAATGGAAATTATGGATTAATCTGACTTTGTATTTTGCCTGTACTTGGTTATGGAGGCTGTTTGTGAATGGGTGTAACAATGATGTATATGTGAATGAATGAGACAGTGACTAAAGGGTTAGTTGTATTCACCTAGTTGTATTCACCTAGTTGTATTCACCTAGTTGGATGTTTTGGTTGTAGTGATGATGGCGGTGGATGGTAAATATTGATTTTTTTTTGTTTGTTTACAAACGAAAAACGTAAATATTGAAGTAGTTTATCCCTAACCAGAAACAAAAACCTTAAATCAACCCACCTAATTTACGGAGACTTAGGCCCAGTTAGCGTTAATTTTACGGTTAAGTTCTCAAGCAAAATTTTTCACGATAAGGTCAATAGCCTGAAATATCGAGTTGTATTTAAAGAGAGGACTGCCTGATATAGTCAGCCCCGTAAACAACCAATCCTCACAGAGACACGTATCATACCTAAGGAATTATATTACAATACACCCTAAAAAAAATAACTTTGTAGCTGTCATGATAGCAAATGGGCATAAAAGATTCTATATATATATATTCCCTGACACGCTCAGCAAAGATATATTGAAAACGAAACCAATTAACAAACAAAATAAGAGAATTGATTGCACTGCAAAAATATATATCTGATAACAGGTGAAAATAAGTGCATTGAAAGCCTATTATGTTGATTAATCTAGGTTTAAGGAGAAATGGGTCTAAGCCTGAATAAGGGATTGTGTGATCATGAAATAAACACGAGATGAAAGGCCTCGTTGTGTTGTCATGTGTGAGACAATGATCACGTTGATTGCAATAATGACAAATTAGTTTTTAATTCTAATAACTACATCAAAAGGGGATTTCTAAAATCAAAATCTCATTGTATTCATCCCGAATTTTAACATATCTGCAGTACATATTTGGTGTATCTGCAAGTGCCTTTTTTGTACATATCTGCATATAGCATTTTTTCTACAAATCTGTAAGTGCATTGTTTTGCATATGTGCATATACATTTGTTTATATATCTGAAAGTGCATTTTTGTACATATATGCAGTAAGTTTCTTTAATATCTGCAAAACAATTTTGACCTCTCTCTGTCTCTCTCGATGGAAGATGGTTTCGGGGCTCAACGTCCCCGCGGCCCGGTCCTCGACCAGGCCTCCTGATTGCTGGACTGGTCAACCAGGCTGATGGACGCGGCTGCTTACAACCTGACGTATGAATCACAGCCTGGTTGATCAGGTATATTTTGGAGGTGTTTATCAAGTTGTCTTTTGAATACTCTGAGGGGTCGGCCAGTTATGTTCATATGTGTAGTGGAAGCGTGTTGAACAGTCTAGGGCCTCTGATGTTGATAATTCTCTCTCAGAGTACCTATTGCCCCTCTGCTTTTCAACGGGGGTATTCTGCACATCCTGCCATGCCTTCTGGTCTCATATTGTGTTATTTCTGTGTGCAGGTTTGGAACCAGCCCCTCTAATATTTTCAACGTTTAAATTATTATGTATCTCTCCCGCCTGCGCTCACGAGAACACAGATTTAGGCATTTTAGTAGGGCGCAATAGTTTAGATGTTTTACTGAGTGGATTCTAGCAGTAAAAGATCTCTGCACGCTCTCTAGGTCAGCAATTTCTCCAGCTTTGAAAGGGGCTGTCATTGTGCAGCAGTATTCCACTCCAGCGAGCACTAGCGTTTTGAAAAGTATCATCATTGCTATAGCATCTCTAGTGTGAAAGGTTCTCGTTATCCAACCTGTCATTTTTCTTGCAGATGTGACGGCTACTTTATTGTGTTCACTAAAGGTAAGGTCTTCCGACAAGAGCACACCCAAATCCTTTACAATACTTTTTCGTTCTATGGTGTAATTTGACTGCGTTTTGTACGTGGTTTCTGTTTTTATATTTTCATTTTTTTCCGTAGCGCAGGAGCTGGAACTTATATTCATTAAACGGCATATTATTTTCTGCAGCCCAATGAAAAATCAAATTTACGTCTGATTGGAGGTTTGCTGTGTCCTGTATCTTGTCTATCCTCATACAAATCCTATTGTCATCTGCAAAGGATCATACGGTACCTTTGCTCTCTTTGTCTCTCCTGGATTTTGTATGATTCTTGTAGCTTTAAGTTCACTCGTTTCTATTTCTCTACCTAGCAATCTTCTTCTACATCCTACAAAGAATCCTCCTCCTCAAGGCTCCTACAAATGTTTTCTCTGTCTTGCTTTCTCTCTCTCTCTCTCTCTCTGTCTCTCTCTTCTTTGCTCGTTCTATCTCTCTCTTTCTTTCAATTTCTCTCTTTCTTGCTCTCTCTATCACTCTTTCAATTTCTCTCTCTCTCTCTCTCTCTCTCTCTCTCTCTCTCTCTCTCTCTCTCTCTCTCTCTCTCTCTCTCTCTCTCTCTCTCTCTCTCTCTCTCTCTCTCTCTCTCTCTCTCTCTCTCTCTCTCTCCCTCTCTCTCTCTCCCTCTCTCTCTCTCTCTCCCTCTGCCCTTCCATCCCTCAGGAGGCTGCAGATGCCTGAGCTGGAAGAGAAACTTTTGTGTGCGGAGAAAGACTGGCGAAAAACACTGTAGTGAGAGTGTGGTCCCCTGTGTACTTCCTTGCTCTTCTTGGTGAGTTGGTGATGGGTGCGTTGGTGATGGGTGCGTTGGTGATGGGTGCGTTGGTGATGGGTGCGTTGGTGATGGGTGCGTTGGTGATGGGTCTGTTGGTGATGGGTCTGTTGGTGATGGGTGCGTTGGTGATGGGTGCCTTGGTGAAGGGTTCGTTGGTGATGGGTGCGTTGGTGATGGGTTCGTTGGTGATCGGTGCGTTGGTGATGGGTGCATTGGGAGTGTGTTATACCCGCCCTACATATTGTATGTAATGCTTCTTTAGTGAAAATAAACAGCACCCAATTATCGTGAATGCTAAATATTTACAGTAAAAAAATGAGATATGTCATTGCCTTATATTTAGAGAGCTATAAGTGCCCGCACTCTCCTTCGTCACATTAACACTCTCTTAAGGAGGAAAGTGCATTCCATATAGCATAAAAGACAGCCTCTATAAGCAAGATTGTCATCAAGGTACTAATTCATAAAAATATGTATCCCTTTGTCAGTCCTACCTCACTGTTGACTCTTCTCCACTCTGAAGTTTTTACTCATTTTTTCAGCAGCATCAATGTAGCATCTGCCCTTGAAGATGTTACCTCAACCATCTTCATACATCACGGTCACTCAGCAGAAGAACGTGATGATCCTCGAGCTTTCAGTCTTGGGAGGAATAGTGCTGTTATTAGCATTTTTGAAGCTGCTGCATTGCTTTATCAACAAGGTGAGATTGCGGCAACGTTCGGAGCCCAAGAGCTTGACTCTGCCTCTGTGGGCAGGAAAATGGGCTGATAACGACGACGCTACATAACAACATTTTGTTTAATAATCTAGAATAAGTTATCCCCCCAAAGTTAACAAATATAGATAGGATGAGTATTTGCTATGTTATTTCTATAACGAATTTGAATTAAATTTTGCCTTGAGCCGCATGACATGTCTGTAAAGGGTAAGTTTGACTCATGAGAGCAGGGAGATGGTGTTTCAGTCGCCGGCACTAACAACAGAACCATGACCAGAAGGACTCATAACAACGTCTCTCCATAACTACCAACTAACCAATACAAAACATTTACCCAATAAACCACATATATCAATCGCAAGCCACAAGTGATCAATCCTCAATCTCAATTACCCACCCCATCCATCCTCCTCCTCCTCTCCAATCAAGCATCCTATCCATTCCCATTCCTACGCGAATCATTCTTTATTCCTCGTTACGAATCCTGTGGTCATTAAAGAAAGATTCGCATTGGTGTTGAAAGTGAACCAAAAAAACGTCCTTATTAACGAGACTCCACGCCACCCCCTCTCTCGGTCTGCACTTTGTTAATTATGATCTAGGTGGGATTTAGTGCCTAATATATCACCTCTCTGTTTTTGTCTTCTCGTTCTCAAATGCCTCTAATTAACCGAGAAGTGGCCATTGTGTTTTTATATATCACAAATTACCAACCGAGGTGCTATTAATCAGAGAGGTAATTTGTGTCTCATTAACGCTGTAATCACGTGTGTGGGAGATAGGTCTCTTTCGGGCTGGAGGGGTGAGGTCGTGGACTGTGTAGTAGGGGGGATGGGGTTAACGGATAGGGTAAGGGGGATTGGGAAGGTATGGGATTGTGGTAGTGGGTTGGGGAGATGGGATGGTGAGATGGATTAGTTAGTGTGGAAAGGTCGGAGGAGTTGGGAAGTGTTGTGGTATTGGGGTGGAATGGGGAGGTGTTGTGATGGGCAATGGGGTGGAATGGGGAGGTGTTGTGATGGGCAATGGGGTGGAATGGGGAGGTGTTGTGATAGGAAGGGGGGGGGGGCAGGTCGGGAAAATCTCACAACTCAGGAATTTATGTACCAGAGTGTAATTAAAACCCGCTTTGCTTCCCTGATTGACTTCACTGTTATCGTACTGCTGGGAAAATTTTCGAGTTTAATTATTGTGTTTTAATGAATATTTCTAGGAATTACTTAATTTTAATTAAATTCTCCGTTTCGGTACCTCTATTCTTTCTTTATTGATTTTTTTTTAGCTAGGATTAATTTTAATATTCCTTCTTTGCTACTATATTTCGAAGTGTTTGTGTGGCGTTGAGTGGTTTTATGCATCTTTATCTCTGCCAGTAATATGTGCTTGGAGGGAGTGCAGAGTGGGCAGAGAGACGTGTTATACTCTATTCGAATTGATATGAAATCTATCCAGGTAACAAAAACTTATTCCCAATTGTCTGACTTGGAAACTTTGGGGGCAACAACAAACTAGTTAGTTATCTCTATTTGCCATATAATCTCTTTATGTATATCTCCATTTTCCTTTCTTCTCATCTCTCTCTGCCCTTTTCTCTCTCGCATTCTCTCTCCCACACATCTTTCACAATCCTTCTCTCCTCTTCTCTCTCACACACCTCTTCTCCTTTCATACCTTCTCTCTCTTCTTCTTTCCCTTCTTATATCTCTTTTTCCTAGTAAATAACCTTCGACCAGACCTGAATTTAATTTAATATCCTTTTGTCTTATGTGTTTCAGGTCTCTTTCATTCTTTAATGCATCAAAGTAATTGGTCTTGAGTTGGTGGAATGTAGAGCAATAAAGATCATGTATGAGA
>NC_091155.1:19590114-19637614 GCF_040958095.1 Procambarus clarkii
TGTGTGTGTGTGTGTGTGTGTGTGTGTGTGTGTGTGTGTGTGTGTGTACTCACCTAATTGTTTTTTTTTTTTTTTTTTTTTTTTTTTTTGTGTGTGTGTGTGTGTGTGTGTGTGTGTGTGTATGTGTGTGTGTGTGTGTGTGTGTGTGTGTGTGTGTGTGTGTGTGTGTGTGTGTGTGTGTGTGTGTGTACGTGGGTGTGTGTTTGTTTTCAAAATAGTCCCCCGCGCCTTGAAACCTACTTTCTGTAGAGGAGATTCATAGCCTCATTAAGGCTAATTACCAGTTAATTAATGCCTCTCCACCTTAATTCCCTCGTTATTTCTGCCAAGCGAGGCAAAAAACATTCGGCCGTACAATTAGTCGTAATGGTGTTAGGAATACACAAACATCTGCTGGTGAAGCGAGGTCTTCGTCATTTTAATAAGCACACGAGAGGGAACTTGTTATTCGGGATTCTGATCTATTTGTGGCTGGCTGTTTGTAATCATTGTGTTCTGTGTGTTTATCTCTTGGTGTGTTGCAACACAGAGTTCTAATTCGTTGTAAATTGTTTCCCTTTGCAGACGAGGAGTCACAATAATGTGGCTGAAATATGTTGACCAAACCACATATTCAGGAGTGAAGGGACGACGACGTTTCGGCCACAAAAATCGACTTGAGAATGGTCCAGGACGGACCGAAACGTCGTCGTCCCTTAACTTTCTAGTGTGTGATTTTGTCAACATAGTTTCCGTTTGTTCACTGATTGTATCTCATATGCTGATGTGTATGCTAATCGTTTCTGTATAGAATGTATTTCTGTAATACACATTTGGATTTTTGTTTCTCATTTATCCTGCCTCTGTGTTTTCTATCTTCCAAAGTGATGAGATTTGTTTTTTTATCACTTAATATAGCTTCCAATTTCTAGGGTTTGGACCTATTGGTAATACGTTTCTATATCCTAACTTGTTAATGCCTTCAAGCTCATTCGAATTTATACCAACATTGGAATTCAACTTTTCATCTATTTTCATCTATATTACAGCGTGCCGACTTAAAGTTAATCAACGTAACACAGGAACAGAATACAACTCTATATATGTGGAGTTCAAAGTTTGTTAGCATTACAGTGGAATGTGAAGCAGTGTGTGTGTGTATGTATGTATGTATGTATTTTAATATTTGTATTTACTATTTGTGACAGCAGATTCGAGCTATTAGGTCTTGGACCCCACTTTTCTAACCAATCTAGTTTTCTCTTATGTCTACTACATATATACTTTCTAACACACACATACACATTCCCATGAAGCAGCCCGTGGCAGCTGTCAAACGCCCAGGTACCTATTTACTGCTAGGCCAACAGGTGCATCAGGGTAAAAGAAACTCTGCCCATTTGTTTCTGCCTCGGCTAGGAATCGAACCCGAGCACTTGGGACTACGACCGCCAAGTGTTGTCTACTCAGCTGCGAGGCCCCTAGCGTGCGCGCGTGTGTATGTGTATGTGTATGTGTGTGTGTGTGTGTGTGTGTGTGTGTGTGTGTGTGTGTGTGTGTGTGTGTGTGTGTGTGTGTGTGTGTGTGTGTGCGTGCGTGCGTGTGTGTGTGTGTGTGTAATTACGTAAGCGAAGTTGCAGGATGACAGCTACGCTCGTGGTGTCCCGTCTTCCCGGCACTCTTTGTCATATAACGCTTTGAAACTACTGACGGTTTTGGCTTCCACCACCACCTCACTTAGCTCGTTCCAACCATCTACCACGCTGTTTGCAAAATAAAATTTTCTAATGTTTTTGCAGCCCCTTTCTTTCCTTAGCTTGAATCTCTGAGTGACTTGAAATCAGTGTAAGTATAAGTTTATAAAAATAAATCATCATTGAGCAATGAAAAGCTGAATTATAAATCCACAAAGCTGAAACAACCTAACAATAAATATACGAGATAAGTAAATAATTACAGTGAAACTTCGAACAAATCGAATAATATTCGGTGTTCGAAAAGGAGTCGAACATGTTCGAGCAGGATGAGAACTTAACCCCGAGGCATATTCAAGAGTCCCAGGGGGATGGAGGTGGGGCTCGGAGATCTTGCAAACACTGTCCTTGCAACAGTGTGCAGACGCGGTTCAACATCAGCGAACACGTCCTCTCACAAAATACGTCGCAATATAAATGGAATCCACAAACACAAATGCAACTTGATAGTAACATGTTCAGTACAAAAATATTGTCCTTTTCGTATGAATCTTCCTCGATAGGTTAAGTGGGATGCACAAGGATATCACGATAACGTGATATATCATTGAGAATTTCCTTTTCGTGATCAGTTATGATGTCAGTTAAGGCAGGAAATTGTGTAGTTGGGGACTCCCAAACTGGTGTTCAATTTTACAGAGACGCTAGCCATTCAAAAGACCTTGGAACAAGCTCTTGCTGAACACCAACAAGACGTTTTCATACATAGATTAAAAAACTGATATTAAACCTCCTCAATATCTCAGGTCAGGTAGGATGCCAGGGTTCGAACTTACGTTTCTGGTCAGACAAATCAGTTGCATTTTGGAGAGAACTACAGGGCTTCAGAACCTTCATCTTGGAATGATTCCTGGGAAAACACAGAGCATTATTCTCCCTTCGACGTGGTGTGGGATTGACTCTAACAAGCCCCAAACAACAGTCAGCTAAATTTGCTAAAACATATTCTGAGCCGAATGCGTTTGTGGATCTCTCGACCAAATGTGTGTTGGAGTTTATGAAAGACTAAACAGACCATTTATATTGAAGGTGACCTAACTTTGCTGGCTCGCATGGGAATTTGGGGCTCACAGATACACTGCAAAATGTTATAGCTGTTATCTCTGTTTTAAGAAATGATATCTCTTTGTCTGTCTGTCCTGGGTTGGAAATCCGGCGCCTGGAGTTTGGCTTGTATAACTTTGCAGGTGAGTGGTGTGTGTGAGAGGCCTGTCATAGGCGGGATGGTTTGGCCTCTATTGACCCATTAATAAAGAGAGTCTATATTCATGAAGTCGGTGTAGGGAGGTGGGTAATAGTGGATAACAAAATCCCTAGAATTTCATAATTTAAACCACACTGGAACATACATAACTATAGCAATCTAAGAACTTAAATCTCTATCTATAAATAGGATATCTGTGTGTTTATTGCAGCAGCTAGCCTCATTTAACCTTGAAGATTAACTGGTGAGAGAGAGATGACTGTCATAGTCGATTTTTTCTGAGGGAGAAAACTTACATGTCTTGGCCCGAAGTATGTCAGATTATAGATCACTTCCTGTCCTAATGCTTTCTTACGGAACCCCGCACCTTGGAGCACACGCTCCCAACCCACCGACAGACGAGCCCAAACACCTCCACCCCCACCATGCCCAAAAGACATGAGTTTAGGAATGCGTAAATTACAACAATATGTAAATATTTCCGCTTTGCTTGGTGTAGGGAAATCTCCGGGTAATGAAAATGCTGTCAAGATATAACACCCGGTATTTAATTTATAACAGCGGCGCAATCAACTTCTCGTGTTGTACAGGATACACTCAACTTTAGCTGTGGAATTAAGCGTTTCGTAATGCATACAACAGCCACGCTAGCGCCTCTCACTGGGACATTCTCCTCGACGTTTACAGGACAGGTAACGTTGAGGAAAATGCTTTTGCGACGTCCCTGGACAGGGTTTTCTTACAGGCTGCTGCCATGCGGAGATTACATGACGTGTAATTAAGTGTGTGTGGGTGTGTGTTTGCGTGTGTGGGAGAGTGTGTGTGTGTGTTCACCTGCTGGTATTTGCGGGGGGAGGAGTTATGCTAAGCTTTATCTTTCAAGCTTTGATTGATTGGTGTTTAGTCAGCAAGGATGTGGATTTGGCTTTTGTTTCACTGCTAATGTGTGTGTGTAATTACCGAAGTGTAATTACCTAAGTGAAGTGACACTTAGGTAATCTAGGTAATCACACTCCTTCCTATTGTTGTATGGGTTAGTTCCTTTAATCTTCGTTCTTTATTGAAAAGCAATGTAGCTTTAAGATACTTTATGTACTTTTCGAACCGGGAGTTCGTCGATGGGACCGCATACTCTTGAACTTGTATCATGTAGGTGATGAATATGATGTCCTGATGAACTAATCAGTTTCCTGATGGTTCACGATGACTGATCTGTTGCTTTCAAGCTTAGGGTATGACGTAGAGGATATTGTATGTGTTAGAGATACTGGAGTAGGATTTATCGCCTATATGTACTCATATAGTCATATAATGTCTCTATCTTTCTCATGCTTACCCATCCTGTTGGTCTCCTCTGCTCTGTTCATCACCTTAAATATATGGGAATAAAATACCAGTAGCCATATTTTTGCACCAACTTTACAGCCTGTCTAAAGCCTCAAGTATTGTAGCGTTTCTGGACCGATTATTCTCATTAGTTTTGCAACTTGGAATCTTGATAAGTAGGATGCCATCCCCATATTCAAGTCATAGACGGAGGCAGCGAAACGCTATATATCTCGTCTTTCCCGTCAAATGCTATCCCGTCTCTAGCCTCCCCCCAAATGGAACTTTTAAGAGCTTCAGCTCAAATGTTTACAGGAAAATCGAGGAGAAAACAATAGGCTAGAAATAGACCATAGACAGCTAATCCCAGCCCAGTCCCAGCCCAGTCCCAGCCCAGTCCAAGCCCAGTCCCAGCCCAGTCCCAGCCCAGTCCCAGCCCAGTCCCAGCCCACGGTACAGTAACGTCAACGTTCACAGGGCTGAGTGGGAAAGAACGTGATCTGGTCGCAATGTGGATCATTTTCCACCCATGATGAAGCATCGTGGGCCGCCTCCTCTATTTCCTTTTTTAATCAGCAAAATATGGATGACTTTGGGACGGGATTCAGCTCTTATGTACGTAGCAATTTGCATGGGAATCGCCCTATATAGAAGACGCTGCTCGATCGCTTGAGGGAATTAGGAAGGAATGGAACGTAGGAATATCAAGAGTGATGGAGATAATTAGGACTTCTCGAGCCAGGAGAGGAAGATGCAAGGAGGAGCAGAAGTTGAAGACAGAAGAAGGAGGAGGAGGAAGGAAGCTAAGAAAATTAACGTAAAGAAACTTGCCACGGGAAATAAAAACTGGAGATGAAAGATAATATTAATGATGAGGGTAATTAAATTATATTTTTAATTATGCCGGAGAAAGTATTTGTTATGTATATTAATAATATCTTCTTTGTCTTTCACTGAACAGGAGTTATTTTAACCGATAAGTCAAGAGAACAGTATAGAAGGTTTGTGATATCTGTACTGGAGAGGATGATTAGAGATTTGGCACTAGAAGGAGACTATCGGTATATTCGAATAGATAATTCAGTTTGTCTAAGTGTTTTTTCCCTAGTCCATAAGTACCCTTCCTCCTAGACAATCGACTTGAGAATGGTCCAGGACGGACCGAAACCTCGTCGTCCCTTCACCTTCTAGTGTGTGGTCTAGTCAACTTACCCTTCCTTCTAGATCATAGACAATCTTGCCAACTCTACCAAGAAGACTATCTTGTCCTTGATATCAGTCCAAATGCCTCTTCCTCAAACTTAATGCTGCTCCCTTACACAAGATGTCATAATGCCTCTCCCTTACACAAGATGTCTTAATGCCTCTCCCTTACACAAGATGTCGTAATGCCTCTCCCTTACACAAGATGTCGTAATGCCTCTCTCTTACACAAGATGTCTTAATGCCTCTCCCTTACACAAGATGTCGTAATGCCTCTCCCTTACACAAGATGTCGTAATGCCTCTCTCTTACACAAGATGTCTTAATGCCTCTCCCTTACACTAGATGTCTTAATGCCTCTCCCTTACACAAGATGTCGTAATGCCTCTCCCTTACACAAGATGTCTTAATGCCTCTCCCTTACACAAGATGTCATAATGCCTCTCTCTTACACAAGATGTCTTAATGCCTCTCTCTTACACAATATGTCTTAATGCCTCTCCCTTACACAAGATGTCTTAATGCCTCTCCCTTACACAAGATGTCTTAATGCCTCTCTCTTACACAAGATGTCTTAATGCCTCTCCCTTACACAAGATGTCGTAATGCCTCTCCCTTACACAAGATGTCTTAATGCCTCTCTCTTACACAAGATGTCATAATGCCTCTCCCTTACACAAGATGTCGTAATGCCTCTCCCTTACACAAGAATGTCGTAATGCCTCTCCCTTACACAAGATGTCTTAATGCCTCTCCCTTACACAAGATGTCATAATGCCTCTCCCTTACACAAGATGTCATAATGCCTCTCCCTTACACAAGAATGTCTTAATGCCTATATCCGATTCTCTACTCACTATTTTCCCCTCTGGTAACCATTCACAGGTGTTCAATGCCTCGATTATTTCCTGAAATTTTCACAGCCATTGTGTGAACGAGAATGTTATCCACTACCCTGAATAGTTTGATGTTTCTGTTGCTTCAGATTTCACCTTAATTTTTAATTTTCATTTTTCAAACATACATCCCCATCACCTGCTCCCTGATGTGGTACTCCTCTCTCTATGTTTTCTGGTGAGAGGGGGAGTGGATGAGGGTAGGAAAAGACTGAGAGGAAATGGAAGTAGCAAAAGAAAGGGGAGAGGGAAGGAGAGAGAATTGGGGTAGTAATTGTGAGAGTGGAAGGGGCTAGGGGAAAACGGACATGGAAGGGAGGGAAGGGGCGAGAAAGAGGGGATAGAGAAATAAGAGACTGAATTAATAAGAGAAGTAAGAGGAGTGAGGGAGATGTGAATAGAGACAGGAGAAGCGGAAAGGGAGAGGGCGTGGGGGGGGGGGGGGAAGGAAATAAGTGGGGGAGAGAAAGAGAGGGGAGAGACGGAAGAGGTGCCGGAAGGGGGAAAGGGAGAGAAAGAGAAAAGCACTAAGGGGGAGACTCAAATGTGCTTGGACTGGAAAGCATTCAGACTATGCTGAGGGGGAGATGAATGGAACCGAGAAAAGCTGAGGTAAATGAGTAAACGAAATGCTGAGGAAAGTCTCCAGAAGAGCGAGAGAGAGAGAGAGAGAGAGAGAGAGAGAGAGAGAGAGAGAGAGAGAGAGAGAGAGAGAGAGAGAGAGAGAGAGAGAGAGAGAGAGAGAGAGAGAGATTGAGAGAGTTGCAAAGAAATTACGAATGAGGAAACACCATAAAAAAGGAGAGCATAGACAGCAGGCCAGGAGGCAGCTAGGGGGGCCAAGCGACAGGCTTGGATCATCCTTTCCTTTGGTAAGCCATCAAAGCTAGAGACTCACTGCTGGCTTCTGGGTAATTACTCTCCTCTCAGTCAACCCCCCCCCCCCCCTCCCGTCCATCGTCCACTGCTGTTGCTGTTGGGTGTTTGTTGCTGCTCCTGTGGCTCTTCTTAATGCTGCTCTTGCTGCTGTTCCCGTGAAGACGATAACTGTGAACCAGTATATATATATATATATATATATATATATATATATATATATATATATATATATATATATATATATATATATATATATATATATATATATATATATATATATATATATATATATATATATTTGCAATTTAGGATCAAGAAACACTGATCAGATCAAGGACATGCCATCTTAACAGAGGGAGGAGGTGGAGGTGAAGGAGGTATAGGAGAAGTAACAGAAGAAGGAGAAATAGGAAGAAAATAAGATAAAAAGGGAAAGAGACCAATGAGAAAACTATAAAAATAGACGACGGAGAGGGAAAAAAGGAACACGTGATAAAGGCTGAATAAGAGAAGCAGAAATTTTTTTAGTATATTGGAGGAACCAGAAAAGTAAGAGAAAGAAGACTAGAGAGACATTTAGAAACTAAAGGAAGACATTTATTGGAATTACCTAACCAATCCCCTCCTACACTGTTCTTGTCTCTCTCTCTCTCTCTCTCTCTCTCTCTCTCTCTCTCTCTCTCTCTCTCTCTCTCTCTCTCTCTCTCTCTCTCTCTCTCTCGCTTTCTTTCTCTCTCTCTCTCTCTCTCTCTCTCTCTCTCTCTCTCTCTCTCTCTCTCTCTCTCGCGTAATCTCCCTCTTCTTCTCTCATTTATCCCTTTTCTTTCCCTCACCTTTCTCTTTTTCTCCCTATCACACTGTTCACCTTTCTGTCCTTTTTTTCTACCTTCCTACAGTTCTTTTCTCCTCCTTCGCCTCGTCTTTCCCACCATCCGCTTCCCACTGTTCCGTTCTCACTTCTCGTCTTTGTTGCTTCCACATCTTCACTCCCTTCCCTCATTCCTACTTCATTCCCTCTTCTTTGCTTCCCTCCATCTCAATTACTCCCTTCTTTCTTCTTCTTTACTTATTCTTAATTTCACTTGTATCTCTTTCATTCGTTCTTCTTTAAGTTCACTAATCGTCCAATCTTCCCTTTCCTCTCTCCCTCCCTTCGTTCCCATTGCCGTTCCGTAAGTCTTCCATGCCACGTGAACGGCCTCTTCCATTCCATTACTCCGGGCTCGTTCGATGGAACGCGCTCTCTCTCTCTCCCCCTCTCCTCTCCCCACGACCATGTCATTCAATCTCCTCCCTAACTCCTACGATCCTCTCCCACTCTCACTCTCTCTCTCTCCCTCTCTCTCTCTCTCTCTCTCTCTCTCTCTCTCTCTCTCTCTCTCTCTCTCTCTCTCTCTCTCTCTCTCTCTCTCTCTCTCTCTCTCTCTCTCTCTCTCTCTCGTCCAGTCTGGCGTGACTGGCTCGATTATGTGTGCCTCTGACTGGATTCTTTAGTGTGATCGCCTCTACCAATAGTTTGATGGAACGTGATTGTTTGTCTCCGGTCTAGTCATGTCTTGTCTGCTTAATTTTGCGTGTCGAAGTGTTCTGTGGCAGGTTTTTATTTTGTGTGAAAGTGAATGTGTGTGTGTGTTTGTGTGTGTGTGTGTGTGTGTGTGTGTGTGTGTGTGTGTGTGTGTGTGTGTGTGTGTGTGTGTGTGTGTGTGTGTGTGTGTGTGTGTGTTTTCACCTAGTTGTGCATGCGGGGGTTGAGCTTCGGCTCTTTGATTCTCACCTCTCTGCCGCAATTCAACTGATGTACAGGTTCATGAGCCTGTTGGGCACTATCATATCCACATATTAAATTATATATTGGTTCTGCCTCCACCACATCACTTTCGTCTGCGGTTTTGGGCCAACTTTTAACCTTCTGGCCACTAAGTGTGGCCTTTGGCAGTCTTCTCAAAGAGTTACAAATGTTGTATAATTATTTTCATAAAAAGGCACTAAGCCCCTAATGCATTGAATTTAATAATTACCCTGACACTGAACAAATTATTTCCAATGTCACTCTGGCTCAATTCGATAAAGTCTCAACCTATGTCCCCTTGTCCGTGTTCCACCCGTGCTAAATAGCCTGCTTTATCTACACTATCAATTCCTTTTGAGAACTTTGTAGGCAGTAATCATGTCCATTGCATACAGGAGGCAATGAAGTCCATTATAGATGGTCATCAATTCATGTTACAGACCCTAGGGATATGTTGGTTCATCAGACTACCAGACTGTCTTCATGACAGTAGCTATCCCGACAGATCGGGGGTGAAGATTCAAGTCGAGTTACCTGGCATTTGGAATGGAAATTTGCCAGCTATTAGCACTGAGCTGAGAGCAGCTGAATGGGATGCCTTGAATCAGAATGGTGTTAACAGCCAACTAAATACCTTCACTAGTCTCGTACTGCATCTGCAGCATGTAACCAGGCCTGCTGGTCAGCCCTAGTTTGGTTACCAATGATGGGGACATCTGCTGAGGTTAGAACCAAGATTTCGAGAAGATATGAAAGGTATCGTTCTGTTGAACAAATCCACAAGGGCCGTGACGAAGATTCGAACCTTCCTACGGCCCTTGTGGATTTGTCACGGACCTTGTGGATTTGTCACGGACCTTGTGGATTTGTCACGGACCTTGTGGATTTGTCACGGACCTTGTGGATTTGTTCATTTGATGCATCACGTTAGTGTGATCTCTGTGTGTATCGTTCTTTTCATAACAAGATCACTCATAGATAAGCTTGTTGTCAAATCAATTTAGTTCAAAAGGGAGACTATTTCCAGATGGGAATCAGGAACAGAAGAAACGTTCTGCCTGGAATTCGAACCCCTGATTCCCGCCGACTGTGAGTCAAAAACGAAGCCCGATGCTTTGACTCATTTAAGCACTTTCTACCTATTCATGTATTTTATTGGGGGGGGGGAGGAGAAGTTTTGTCCTGGATTCCAGCCCATTCATTTGTTTTCCGTTTATGAATGGTTTCGGATCATATTCAACTGCTCTCACCCGTTCCACCCAGAATCGTAGTTTTTCAGATTGCTGCGTAACAGTAAGCCTCTTGTATCGCTCGCCGCTTCAGTCTTTCCATTTGATCTTTGAGTTTTCTGATTATTATCCTATTCCCATTCGTGATTGGTCGCCTGTGTTAATCTCGTTTGCGATAACGAAAAATCTCTTCACGGGTTTCATCAGTAATATTAATTTAGCCACTTTATAGCGAACTCGTTAGATTCAGTGCCTCGTTGAATGATCAGCGAGGGATAACGTACGGTAACGAAATAGTAACTCCAGTCTATTAGCGAAAGGTTATGGGAAAAAAAATAATAATAATAAATAATGAGAAAATCAAGTAGGAGCCATGAGAAGGATTCGAACTTGCGCAGTTGGTACTCTCAAGCACACGCTGTAGACCACTACACCACGTCGTGGTGGAGTGGTCTAAGGGGTTTGTTTGGGAGAACTAAGTGTGCGGGTTCGAATCCATCTCATGGCTCCTACTGATTTTCTCGTTGATGCATTACGTTAATGTGATGGCCTTCTTTAATAATAATAATAATAATAATAATAATAATAATAATAATAATTTGATTCACCTGGGCACTTGGAGACTCGAACCGCGGCCCTCACACGTGTGAGGCCGAGGCTCTATTGACTGGGTTATGAGTAGTCTTAATAAGAAAAGATTTCTCAAGCAAATACTGGAATTTTCGTGTGGATGAGTTACTAATAATAATTCGTAATATTGTTGCTAATTTCAGATTTTCAGTGGGATTTACCATCTTCTTCTAACATTCTGTCTGCAGGAAGGACACTTATAAAGAAAACTTGACATTAATCCTTTCAATCCTCCCCACTTTTCTATCTATCTGGCTTTCCATCCATGGCGTGTCACCCCCCTCGGCGCTGTGTTCTTCCACAGTCCTTCGCCAACTGCGTACCTCGCTCTCACTATTACATAAACATGAGTACAGTTCATCCACCTAGACTTCCTCACCGCGCTGCTCTGCTTGTCGGGGGGCGGCTCCTAGGGATAGATGTGTGTATATTTTACGTTGGTTCTCGCTGGAGCTCCTCGTAGCTACGGGCTCAGCCTCCAGGACCTTCGCTCTCGTCTCTCCTTTTGTTTACACGAGACTAGGGGCGCTTCCGCTGCAGATGAAAGTACTTCCTTGCCACCTGGAATATATTATCTCGTTCCTCTGTTCCTCCATGTTTTTTTTTTTTTAGTCTGTGTTTCTGTGTGTGTGATGGTGGAATGAGGGGTTTTGGGTTGAGGGTATAGGTGTTCATGCTCAGTTTAATACGTTTTCAGGTACTGGTTTCTGGGACCTTTCTGACCGGCTGTCGGATGTCTAAGGCTGTTTTTCCTAGACATACAGCTGTGTTCGACTGTATTTATCTAGTCAACTATATTTGCTTACTGCCCTTATGTTAAAATGTTTTTTTTATTAACATCTGTGTAACTTAAATATTCCTTGTATGTTCATTATTATTTTATTTTCCACCCTGTTTTAGAGTCAGTATGTTCCTTTATATATTATTTTGCTTCGTTACCACTTCTTCTCATTTCCGTTTGTCTTCAAGTATAGTGAGATTTAACTAAGCTTCTTCTTATTTCTGGTCCGAGCCTTGTTGCATGTTGCAAGACTTTTTCAAGACTTGTGTTGCTATATGCTTGGTTGCCTACGCTGGGCGACATATTCCAAAATATATCCCACATACGGCGTGTACAGTATTCTAAAGGCTTATACTTCTCTATGTTCGTAAATGCTATCCTCATATCTGTCAATATCGTTTAAGCTGATAATGCTATCCAATCTTTAATTGTGATAGCGTTAATAGGCTTGACTTATGTCAAATCTCAACTCCCAAGTTCGTATCTTTAGCTGTTACAGGGAGTTATTTCGTTTGCATTCCGAATTGCTCAATGAATCCTCTTTCTTCCTCCCAAGTAATCATCACTTTGTGTTATGTGATGAACGATGAATGCTGTCTACGATAGCAGCTTCAAGATAGCTAATTACAGAGACTGATAAACTTACTAGTGTTGGTCTCCTGAGCACTTGAGTCTCTTGAGGGGAAAATTGTCTCATTTTAGTGACTGGAGGCCAGAGTTACGTACACCACCGTGGAAATATGCCTGCAGCCTCCAGATATTATTACGTGATGAAGGCGATGCCTGCAAGGCTCAGAATTCAATTAACGCGTCCCTTTCTTTTATGAGGATGTTTTAATTGTGAAAAAAGTATATTGGTAAATGACATTTCCGCACAAAATTCAGCAAAACTTATTCCCCTTCCTGTCACTGCTCGCATGCCTTTCTGCTTGTGCTTGTTTATGTCCGATTGTTGCCTGTCTGTCTGTCTTCCTCTCTGTCAGCTTCTTCGTCAATGTGTATGTCTGTTTATCTGACTCTACTCCAACTGTGACTCTACTCTCTCTCTCTCTCTGTCTGTTTATCTGACTACGCCAACTCTGACTCTACTCTCTCTCTCTCTCTCTGTCTGTCTGTTTCTCTCTCTCTCTCTCTCTCTCTCTCTCTCTCTCTCTCTCTCTCTCTCTCTCTCTCTCTCTCTCTCTCTCTCTCTCTCTCTCTCTCTCTCTCTCTCTCTCTCTCTTTCCCCTCTCCTCTGCTACTAGGTAAACTCACCATCAATGCACAGTTTATCAGGTAAATCAATAATCGTGTTGGGTTGCTGGACTCAGAGAGTGACAAGCATTGGGTAACAATGTGACACTTGCAATGAACTACAGCGGGTGTGTGAGTGGGTCAGCGGATGCTCGGGGTTGTTGTTGTTGCTGAGAATAATGCAGGAGTGAGCTAGATCTAAAATACATTGCAGATGAGAAAGAAATATGGACGCAAAAGGATGAGAACAACGAGAGAAGATAAAATGTGAAGGATAAAGCGATAGAATGAAAAGAGGAAGAGGAAACAATGAAATAAGGAAAAGGTAGAGGATGAATAACTTTAAGGCACAGGCAGAGAAGAAGGCTTGAGCAGCTAGAAAGATATTTGGCTGCGTGAGAGAGTACCTAAAAGAAAGGAAACAAAGAGTTTCCCAATGTGAAGTGTTTTACCTAAATAGGAGCGTACGACCCCTAGACTTAAGCTATCTAGGCTATCTAGGCTAGCTATCTCTTCATAAGCTATCTAGGGCGATGCTTACGTGTCCGAGGAAACGTCAGTTTCCCATTGCTCTAACTCTCGCCAAAGCTACGGCGTTTGGACGCTGTGATCACTAGCGCAACAATTACAATGCACTGCATGGGAAACAGGTCTTGTGAAAAATATCTGAGGTGATTATCAGGGGCTAAGCCATTACGAGCATTTGAAAGTGCTCAGGATAAGGATTCGGGATGGGACGGGGGGGGAAGGAATGGTGTCCAACCATTTGGACGGTCGGGAATTAAACGCCGACCTGCATGAAGCGAGTCCGTCGCTCTACCGTCCAGTCCAAGTGATTGGGCTGAGGTGAAAGGAGCTCAGAAGCAATCTTAAGGGAAGAGGTATCCCTTAAGGCTCTAAGTAAATATAAATATGTAAATGTAAATATGTAAATGACTTACTCGAAGAAGTAACATCTTACGTGACAATGCTTACAACTAAAGCAAAACTGATAAACCTAAAGAATGCAAAGTGTATTGCGCAAAATTGCCTGATATCTCAATAGGATCTAAACAAGGCAGAAAAATGGCTTCTAGAGTTCATTTCCAGTAAATGTAATGAAATCTGCGAGCTGGAATATGAGACCAATGGGACGGTATACACCTTCACGTCAAAGTGACACTTCAGGGAAAGCGTAAAGGGTCCGGTTGATAAAAGTTTGGTGTCTCTGGGAGCATACCTTATTGTGGGTGTAAGTGGTGTAAGTAGCTCAGTTATTAGAACTCAAGGGTTCTTGCTTTTGTGGCTAGCGGTTCAAGGCTCCAACAATCCATGTGAATGAAATTCATATATAATATATATATATATATATATATATATATATATATATATATATATATATATATATATATATATATATATATATATATATAATATATATATATATATATATATATATATATATATATATATATTATATATATATATATATATATATATATATATATATATATATATATATATATATATATATATATATATACATAGAGGAGGGCTGCCTAAGAGCTTGGAAATTGGACGAAGTGATGAAACGCTACCCACAGATTTGTACCATCTGGGATCAAACACAGACCCGGAAACAAGCGAGATATAGTTGCTGTACAGAGATGGCTGAGTGGCTATGTCGTTGGGGCACCAACATCCCCCCCATCCCCCCACTTCCAGAATGCTGTGTCCGGGGGGGGGGGGGGATGGGGTTAAATTCAGAAGGTAGAATATACAGATTTATCAGATGGTATTTTTAGCTCTAATTAATTATTGATAACTACTGGGTGTATGTCAGAAATACACGTATCCCAGTGTTATTGAAATCGAAATTCAAAAGGAAATTATTATTAGTCAAATGTTCGTGGAGCTTTCTTTATATTGACACTGTAATTGATATGAGATTGTATTAATATATTATTCGATTTTGACTTTAACATATAACTTTAGATACACGACTATGCGGAATTCAACAGATATAATAGAAGCTGAATTTTTTTTTTTTACCAAGTCCTCTTCTGTGCCAATGACATTCTTGCGGAATAATCTTAAGCTTGTGTTTGTTTATAGAGTTGGAGATGAAGTGTATTGAGAAAATGTGGTCTTTATAAACAACCATTAAAGTTCCGCTCGATGCATCCGCCCTCTCGGTTCTTGCAAGGCCTGCGTTCAATCCTCGACAAGTCCTAAGTGAATGGGCACCATCCCTTCCCTCTGTCCTATCCCAAATCCCTATCCTCACATTATAAATATGGTTCTTCCACAACCATAACAAATATAACTGTGTCATATCTGATTCTTCCACAGCCATATTTGTAATGGCTGTACTTTCTCGTAATAATTATCTTATCTTCCATAGACCAATACGTGCCAGACTTAACTGTTGTGAAGGCCCGAAGATATATTTGCTGTTACGGGCGAAGGAGAAGAGCAGAGCAACAATTACCTCAGACGGGGACAATCGCCCTGCAAGGTTAGGTAACAATTAAGGGGATTAGAGAGAGTTGACGCGATGGTGTAGGGAGGATGGAGAAGGGGCTCCGCCTGAGGGCTGTCAAATATCACCGTTCGTGAAGGGATCCGCTAGGGGAGATGGGTGGTAAACGATTCACCTCGTGCTTATCGATCCCCGACGAAGCCTCGAAGCCTCGTTCAAACACTCGGGTTGGCTTTATGCGAGCATCTGATGGACATGTTGTGTCACATGGTGATTACTGAGCTCGCAGCGTTGACTACACCGTGGAGGATCCTCCAGTGAAGTAGAGTGGGAGGTTCCGGCGCACGGTGGGGAAGCAGGGAGAGAGAGAGAGAGAGCCAGTCTCTACACCCAATATTCTACTGCTTCATCATTTTTTTTCCAGGCTAATATGTTCATTACGCAGCCCATTCCTACTTGTGGGCGAGGAGGCAAAGGCTGCTGTGTTACATAATGAGTTCAGGAGCTGAATCGCAAAGGTTCTTTGAACTAAGCAACTTACTTTTGCTGTGCTCAGGTGATCTGAATGTTTTCATTTGACTATCATGTTCCCCTCGGTCTTAGGGCGGGGCTGTTATTGAGAGGTTTGTTGCAGGGCTTAATAACCCTTAACCTCTGGAGGGTTATTAAGGCCACCAAATGACCTTCTAGTCGTTGGAGGGTTATTAAGGCCACCACAATGGCCTACTAGCCAACTAGCAGGTATATTTAAGTCCTGAACTTAGTTCAAAGGAGTATAACGTTTACATTCCGAGTATACACTGAATACCGAGGTATACCTCTCAGTATACATACCATTTGGTACCCAGGAGCCCCCAGTGTAGCCCATTCTCTCGAGCGTGAACTAACCCCATAATCTCAACTAATACGACATTATGGTTATACAAACGTAACAAATCCAAAGTGCTATGAAAAAAGCGGCCCACAAAAGTCATCATTTTCTATGCAACGATTGGATAGGTTAGGCGGGTGGCTTAGGTTCGCGCCTTTCTGGGTAGGCTAGAACGCTGGATTTGGCACGTTGTGGCAAATCGGGGAAACGGGCTGGATGGCCGCTGGGTTATTTCCTCATCTGGTCATAAGATGTATAAGAAAAAGTAACTTAATTGATGAAGTAAGATAAACGATTTGGCTTCCTTTAACCGAACTATATTTGCTTATTTTTTCATGTTTAGGATGTCGCCTTTATCGGGGAGAGAGAGAGAGGGGGGAGAGAGAGAGAGAGAGAGAGAGAGAGAGAGAGAGAGAGAGAGAGAGAGAGAGAGAGAGAGAGAGAGAGAGAGAGAGAGAGAGAGAGAGAGAGAGAGAGAGAGAGACAGACAGACAGACAGACAGACAGACAGAGCAACAAGAACAAAATTACTAAAAGAATCAATCGAGAGAGATGGAAAAGAACAAATGAATGGATAGTATGAAGATAGATAGAAAATGAAGAACAATTAAAAAAACCAATGGCAGATGAAATAGGAATGTAAGACAAGAGAGGGTGAGCACTTCTGCGAATCGTCAATCGGTCATTCTTAAGGGCAGCATCCGTTGTCTGGGCTACGAGAAAGTATGCAGAAGTCTTCCTTCCTGTCGTGCTGGGTCACGTCGGGGGACGCGGTCCTCTGGAGAGGATTATTACGCCTTCTGGGAGTAGTGATGATTATATGTCTCTGTGGTGATAGTCCTCTTTTATGGTTAGTTCGGTGGTGATGTTGGACCGTTTTTGGTGGTGGGGGTGGAGTTGGGGAGTGGTGGTTGTGGTGGTTGTGGTGGTTTTGGTGGTGGTTGTTGTAGTGTTGGTGTTGATGGTGGTATTGGTGAGTTATGGTGGTGGTGGTGGTGGTGAGTGTGGTGGTGGATCTGGGGGTGGTGATTGTGGTGATGGTTGTGGTAGGAGTTGGTGGTTGCGGTGGTGGTGGTGGTGGTAGTGGTGGTGTTGGGAAGTGATGGTGGTGGTTGTGGTTGATTGTTGTTGAATATGGCCAAATATGTTTAATCAATCATTCTATCATGGATCTTCTTTATATTTCTTATGTTTTGTTTCACTTGACAGGGAAGGTTAAAAATTATCTCTCAAAAGTTCCTTTTAAAATTGGACTTAAATCAGTGGTAGAATTATGTAGTGATAGTGATGTTGGGGAATGTATGGTAATAGGGGTTGTGGCTGTAAATATGGTGCTATGTAACACTGAGAATAGTGGTGGTGGTGGTGGTTGACCTGGTGATGGTGGATAATGGTGCCTAGTGGTAGTGAAATTTGGTGGTGCTCATGGTGGTGGTGGTGGAGGAGGAGATTATGCTGTTGTTGCTTAATGGATTCAGTAGAGAAGAATGTTCTGATGTTGATGCTGATGAACTTTGCAGGCAATGAGTCACAATAACGTGGCTAAAGTATGTTGACCAAACCACACACTAGAAGGTGAAGGGACGACGACGTTTCGGTCCGTCCTGGACCATTCTCAAGTCGATAGAGGAACTTTAATGGAGGCAGAGGCGATGATAACAGACTTTATGATGATGGGGACGAAAGTGTAGTGGGTAGTGGGGGGTGAGGACGAAAGACAGAATAAGGAAACATACCAAGAGAGAGAGAAGAAAACCTGACAGTAGCTCTATAATTCAAAACCCCACAGGAAGTACTTGAAAAAAAACACAAAATATCACAATAGTATAACCAGGAACAAACATAAAACCAACTTCTTAGAAAACATCAAATCGCAAAAAAATCTAACCTTGACCCCATCTGAAGGAGACTCAGTCTTATCACGAGTGACGACATTATCTGAATCCATCTGCTAATACGTCTCGACTCTATCTTATCTCTGCCCCTAATTCGATTACCCCCCGCAGCCCTCCTCTTCCTCCCCGCCTGCAGGGAATATTTCCCCTCCTCCACCAGCTCCGGGTCCCTGTCCTCGCCAGCCACCTATTGTTCCTCAGCACAGCATCATGGAAACTTAAATGGAAAGTAAATATCCCTGTCAGCCACGATCTAAGACCACAAGAGCAATGGGTGGTAGGAATTGGAGGAGGAAGAGGGGTTGAGAGAGAGAGAGAGAGAGAGAGAGAGAGAGAGAGAGAGAGAGAGAGAGAGAGAGAGAGAGAGAGAGAGAGAGAGAGAGAGAGAGAGAGAGAGATAGAGAGAGAGAGAGAGAGAGAGAGAGACATCACAACCAGATTGATAGAGAGAGAGATATACAGTCAGACAGATTCAGAAAATGAGAAGCAAACAGACAGACAGACAGATACACAAACTGAGAGGCCAACAGACAGACACACAGACAGACAGAGACACAGAGAAAGACAGAGAGTTGACTCGACAAATGGCAGCTGCAAATGAGTCGTGAATAATCATTAGTTTGAATGAATTACTGCATAAGTGCAGTCATTATGGATTTTGGCTTACATTGTAATGAGTAAATTTTGACTTCACTGTATTATTCACGGCAGGAACGAGGTGCTCTTAATCTGAATTTTACTCCCAACCCATAAATATCCAGCAAAATAATGAAATTCAGACATTTTAATACCCTATTGTACTGCCTTAATCATTCAACAATTCGAAAGTGTTTTAAATCTAATTACCTTTTTACGTACCAAATAATATTTTTTACGACTTTTGTTGGGCAAAATTTATTGTCGTGCCAGTTGATCTTAATTTTAGATTTAAGTTTTTATACTGGAAATTTTGGAACATTGTGGCAGTTCGGTTTGCAGGATTTTGGTATATGAGAACTTAATGAACAATCTTTCATTACCTGTTTGTTGATGGTTTTTGAGTAGGCGTTAATATATCTTTTGCGTCTTGAGAAAGAAACGAATGTCTCCCCCAGAATCTTGGAGTAGGCAAAGAATGTCTCCTCTAGGTCCTTGAACATACAAATAGTATCAACTCTACTTCTTTTAGCAGGTAAGGGATGTCTCCTTTACGTCTTGGAGCAGGCAAGGAATGTCTCATCTGGTTCTTTCAGCACGCAAGGGATGTCTCCTCTAAGTCTTCAAGCAGGCAAGGTATGTCTCCTCTAAGTCTTGAAGCAGGCAAGGAATGTCTCCTCTAAGTCTTGAAGCAGGCAAGGGATGTCTCCTCTAAGTCTTGAAGCAGGCAAGGTATGTCTCCTCTAAGTCTTGAAGCAGGCAAGGAATGTCTCCTCTAAGTCTTGAAGCAGGCAAGGGATGTCTCCTCTAAGTCTTGAAGCAGGCAAGGAATGTCTCCTCTAAGTCTTGAAGCAGGCAAGGAATGTCTCCTCTAAGTCTTGAAGCAGGCAAGGAATGTCTCCTCTGGTTCTTGAAGCAGGCAAGGAATGTCTCTTCTGCGTCTTGAAGTAGGAAAGGGATCTATTCAATACGTCTTGGATAAGGCAAAGAAAATCTCCTCTGGGTCGTGGCGCTGACAAGGAGAGGCTTCCTCGCTGCACACTACCAGATAACCACAACGGATTTGTCTCGTTCCTCTCCTCTATCCTTCGGGGAAAATAGACTCGCCGGCTTTTAACACTAAATATTAAAGGGAGTGTCTTTACCTTTCCTCTGTCTCTGTCTTTGTCCTCCAGGCGACATAGAACACGGAAGCTCTCAATCCATTATCATCAGCCCAAGTGGAAGTATCGTTTTCCCCTAACCCTGTACTCCATCTGGCGTCTCTCAGTCCCCCAAGATAATAACGAAACAACGTCTTAACAATTTACCAACACCAACGAGGCTTTGAGTAAGGTCTTATCTCCTTCCGCTGGATCGAATGTCCGAAAAATCATCTCTTATTTTATCCCAAGTTACCGCAGACTGACGTTATAAAGCAACAGATGCGGTGATGAGAGTAAGGCTCCTTTTCCTACCACCTAACTCAGGGACATCCACCTAATGCTACTTCCCCCTAAATGGTTGTTTTACGACTGGTAGTTTGGTCGGTGCACGTTTTTAAGGCTGAGAGGATTGGCCGGGTGGTGTGTGTGTGCGACAGGTCCCACCGCTGATGCTTCTCATAGTCGATGTTGATCATGTTGCAATAGCAAGAGTCATGGTTGGGATCCTGTTGCAATGGCAAGAGTGTTGCTTGGAGTGGTGTGGTGCACCCTACTACTGAATGTTGAAGGGTCATGTGGTACACAGGGGAGGAACGACCGTCTTGGCTCGACACTGCATGTGTTGTGAATGTTGTACGTGGGTTTTTTTTTCTAATCTGATAGAGGGAGATACTATGGAAACTGCATAGTAAAAATATTACATAGAAGATCTACAAGATTATACGTGTTGCAAAGATTGACATGAATATACAACCCGTTCTCGCACTTTCTCTCTTATTGTTTCGTAATTTCAATTATTACTTAACCTATACCTATAATAGGTTAAGTAATAATTGTAATGACGAAGCAATAAGATGCTTATCTTAACATACTAAGAAGGTTAGGTAAAGTCGGTGTTTTCTATGAAGCTTTTCAAGGTAAACTAGTATGTTTAGTATGTCACATATGCACGTATTTAATAAGTCAATATTGACTATACGGAAGTGCGAGAACGGGTTGGAATATACGTATTACAAGAAAGATTGACACGCGTATACATGTGGGAAGAAAGGTCATTTCGGCTAATCGAACAATTTGAAACGAAGATCAGCGCTTCTGTGACAAAACTGCGCTTGTAAAGAAGACATTCACCTATGTGGAAGATCAGCGCTGCTGCTGTAGATGAAGCGAGGGAAGCCCGGCGATTTTCTATATATAGACAGACGTAGGAAGAAATTTAGAGTGAGAGGGAGGGGGGGTATAAATTTCATTGAAGAGTGGACCGTGATTGAATTCCACCAGAGAGGGGAAGTGAAGGGAAGAAGACCCAGGGAGTGCTCATTCAACATGTCCTCTCCCCTAATACGTCGCATTTCGTATGGAATCGACCCATCCGTCCTAAATTCAAGCATTGTAATGTTAACATTTCCTGCGCAGAGGCGTAAATAACGTTAGGTGGGTTGCTTGGGTTCGTACGTTTCTGGTTAGTCAAATTGAAGCCATTTTTATGGGAGGGGAAATGGAGGGAACTGTCTGATTGAAATAGTGTTTTAAAGACGAGTGATCAGCCCGTGTATGCTTCGTAGGGAGGGGGTCCTAGGAGACGAACTGCCTGCATCCGGGGAGGGAAAGAGAGAGAGAGAGAGAGAGAGAGAGAGAGAGAGAGAGACAGACAGACAGACAGACAGACAGACAGACAGACAGACAGACAGACAGACAGACAGACAGACAGACAGAGAGATAGAGAAAGAGAGAGAGAGAGAGAGAGAGAGAGAGAGAGAGAGAGAGAGAGAGAGAGAGAGAGAGAGAGAGAGAGAGAGAGAGAGAGAGAGAGAGAGAGAGAGACAAAGACAGACAGACAGACAGACAGACAGACAGACAGGCAGACATACAGACAGGCAGACAGGCAGACAGACAGACAGGCAGACAGGCAGACAGACAGGCAGACAGGCAGACAGGCAGACAGGCAGACAGACAGACAGACAGACAGACAGGCAGACAGACAGACCCAGGCAATATCGAGTAACCCTTCTAGTGATAAAAATTACAAAAACATCTATTTGTAAAAAACACCTTCCAGCACCACCTGACGCCTCCCTGGATGACCAAACACCTTCCAGCACCACCTGACGCCTCCCTGGATGACCAAACACCTTCCAGCACCACCTGACGCCTCCCTGGATGACCAAACACCTTCCAGCACCACCTGACGCCTCCCTGGATGACCAAACACCTTCCAGCACCACCTGACGCCTCCCTGGATGACCAAACACCTTCCAGCACCACCTGACGCCTCCCTGGATGACCAAACATCATCCAGCACCACCTGACGCCTCCCTGGATGACCAAACACCTTCCAGCACCACCTGACGCCTCCCTGGATGACCAAACACCTTCCAGCACCACCTGACGCCTCCCTGGATGACCAAACATCATCCAGCACCACCTGACGCCTCCCTGGATGACCAAACACCTTCCAGCACCACCTGACGCCTCCCTGGATGACCAAACATCATCCAGCACCACCTGACGCCTCCCTGGATGACCAAACATCATCCAGCACCACCTGACGCCTCCCTGGATGACCAAACATCTTCCAGCACCACCTGACGCCTCCCTGGATGACCAAACATCATCCAGCACCAGCAGATGTCTCCCAGTCTACTCTAACACCATCCGGAACCACATGAGTCCATCATAAACAATCGAAACACCATACCCAGCACCAACAGATCTGATCTAACACCATCCTCTATCACCAAATGTATCATAACTGAACTTGTGACGTGGAAACCAACTTTTTATTTTTTTTATTACTATTTACCGATTTCATAAATGAAAAAAAACAACAATATGTTGTATAGAGCAGTATATTCCTCACTCTACTCTCTCTATCGGTAAAAATATATATAAAAAGAACGTGCTCTCTTTTCCATTGCCGCGCGCGTCGTGTCAAAATGCCACAGAACACAATTCAACTGCATACAAACTCTGGGGACGTAATTTCAGCTGAGAGACACACCCCGCATACATGACAACGTGTGAACAATCCATACATACCGAACCATCAACACAGAGAAAGTAATATATATTTTATAAATATATATTATATAGAGATAGAATATGTAAAGATATATTATATATTATATATATATATATTGTTGAATATGACCGAAAGGGTAAGATTAATGATTCTAATACGAATCTTAATATTTCTTATATGTTTCTTCACTGTCGAGGGAAGATGAAACATTAACTCTCCAAAATTCATTTTCACACTATATTTATGGTCTAACACCTAGGAAAGCGTTTCGCATGGCACTCCTTACATTTTCAAAGACAATTTTACTATGCATTTGCAAAGGCTGTATATTCTTGGTTATATATTCAGTTGCTCATGCTAACTTGAATACACTGCTTTTCTGCCACTGAAAATGTGGACAGATTCGACGAAACGAATCTTCTAGCATTAGGTTATACAAAAGTGTAAAAGTAACTTTTGAGAGTTAATTATTTAAGTTCTTTCTGTCATATTCTGTAACACACATCCAGCAGATGATTTTGCAAAGCATGCAGTCATCAAGTGATGATTGCAAGCTTTGCAATGAGATAAATAATAACCATCTATCCGACTAGAGTCGATTGTTTTCCCATCAAACCACCATCCAAATGCTTGCTTTATGGTCATTAAAAAATTAGTTTGGAGTTCCCAGAGACACTCTAACCCTCTCTGAGGAAGATATAATGTGAGTGACAGTGACGAGATTTTTACCTGGCTGTCTACCGCTGTCAATCACTCTCGCTCACCTTTGACACGTGATAGTCTCCATTCCGTTATTTTTATATTTTTTTACTCCGTTTCCATTGACATTTGCAAAAGCTTTTGGGAAAAAGACAAGCCGTCACTCAGGTGGCCATGCCGTTCGTTCTGGATTTCGTTCCTTCTGTCTCCCGTTCCTTCTGTCTTTCGTTCCTCCTGGCTCACTTTCTTGTGTACTGTTCCTCCTGTCTTTCGTTACTTCCGTTCTCTGTCTCCCCCTGGTACTGTTTTCTAGACCCAACTGCACTATTCGCAAGACAAATGTGTTTTCTCTTTTGATTCACTTGGCTTTGTCTATCTGTTCATATCTGCACGGTGGTCATATATTCATTTCGAGGTATGTATTATGATTCTGTAGGTATACACATTTAAACAGTCAATATAGCCATGAACGTTTCTATGGAATTGTCAGATTCTTATTGATATTCCGTGCTGGATTCCAACGACAACGACACCACATCCCCTCTCATGAAACCAATTGTTCACCACATTCACTCTTACGAAACTAATTGTTCACCACATCCACTCTCTCGAGATCAATTATTCGTATCTGTAATTCATATTCATGTAGATCGCAGAATCAAACAAGCGTATGGTCCCGGCTCGACGCCCCGTCCCAAGGATCAGAGGGCGGGAATCTGTTCCGAATCGACGCCCCGTCCCAAAGATCAGAGGGCCGGAATCTGTCCCGAATCGTCGTCCCGTCCCAAGGATCAGAGGGCCGGAATTTGTCCCAGATCGACGCCCCGTCCCAAGAATCAGAGGGCCGGAATTTGTCCCGGATCGACGCCCCGTCCCAAGAATCAGATGGCCGGAATTGCTCCCGGATTGACGCCCCGTCCCAAGGATCAGAGGGCCGGAATCTGTCCCGAATCGGCGCCCCGTCCCAAGAATCAGAGGGCCGGAATTTGTCCCGGATCGACGCCCCGTCCCAAGGATCAGAGGGCCGGAATCTGTCCCGGCTCGACGCCCCCGTTCCAAGGATCAGAGGGCCGGAATCTGTCCCAGATCGACGCCCCGTCCCAAGGATCAGAGGGCCGGAATCGGTCCCAGATCGACGCCCCCGTCCCAAGGATCAGAGGGCCGGAATCTGTCCCGAATCGACGCCCCGTCCCAAGGATCAGAGGGCTGGAATCTGTCCCGGATCGACGCCCCTTCCCAAGGATCAGAGGGCCGGAATCAGTCCCGGATCGACGCCCCGTCCCAAAGATCAGAGGGCCGGAATCTGTCCCGGCTTGACGCCCCGTCCCAAGGATCTGAGGGCCGGAATCTGTCCCGGATCGACGCCCCCGTCCCAAGCATCAGAGGGCCCGAGTCAGTCCCGCCAGGCGCCAAGGGCCCTAATTATGCAGGAGGGAATTATCCGCGTGAAAGATTACCTGGGGGAGGGGAGGGAAGGGAGGCTGAACACATTGGTGATTTTCCATGCAAATAATACTGGTTTGGACGCCATATGCAAATGAGTCGTCCGGGGTGTGCGTCTTATTGATTAAGTTGCATGCGATTTCGTATTTAATTATATGTCGGCATTCATTAAATGATTTTTTTATGCATATATTTCAATTTTTTCCATCGTAGCTAGAGCTCTTTAACACACACACTTTCATCTTCTAATTCTCTCCTATTTATTCAGCTGTTTTAATGTCGGTCTCTAACCTCAAAGCACCGACTAATTCCACCTGTTAGCAGTTTTCATGGAAACATATTGTCTGTTTAGGAATTTTCTATTATGAAAATTTCCATTCAGCACAGTATCTCTCTTAGAATTTGTAATGCAATTTTTTCCAAACAAATGAAGAAGTCATTACAACACTATTAAAACTGACTGCTTCATTTTGAATATTATATCTGTGCGTTGTTCATTCATACTAAGAAAGGTTCTCAGACTGGATATTGGCGGATTAATAATAAATTTTACATTTATATAACATATCAGCTAATTTGTATCCACTTCCCCGATGCCGCTGAAGATGTTCTGAGCTTCAAGGAAACGCAACTTTAAGCATCCGAACATAGGGGAAAATTAACTTTTTAAAGCTGTTTTTCAACAACCTTCCCAAATTAAAAAAAAATGTTATATGGAAAAGATTCGTGCTATAATCGTATTTAATATCACACACACACACACACACACACACACACACACACACACACACACGAGAGAGAGAGAGAGAGAGAGAGAGAGAGAGAGAGAGAGAGAGAGAGAGAGAGAGAGAGAGAGAGAGAGAGAGAGAGAGAGAGAGAGAGAGAGAGAGAGAGAGAGAGAGAGAGAGAGAGAGAGAGAGCAGGAGAAGAGAGGGTGACGCGTATCCATGGTGTTTCATCTGTATGCAAATTCTATGGTGAGGGATGTAAATGCCTGAAGTATGGGTAAAGGTGGGGATAGAATTAATTTAAAGTTTTAGTTGGAAGCAAATAGCAGCTTGGACATATGGTAGATGCCTTGTTTGTGGGAGAGAGAGAGAGAGAGAGAGAGAGAGAGAGAGAGAGAGAGAGAGAGAGAGAGAGAGAGAGAGAGAGAGAGAGAGAGAGAGAGGGAGAGAGAGAGAGAGAGAGAGAGAGAGAGAGAGAGAGAGAGAGAGAGAGAGAGAGAGAGAGAGAGAGAGAGAGAGAGAGAGAGAGAGAGAGAGAGAGAGAGAGAGAGAGAGAGAGAGAGAGAGAGAAAACTCACCAAACACTACTACTATTTCTACTGTTCCTATACCACAAAATCCACTACAACAGATTCTACATCTACCTTTACTACTTCTTTAACTTGTGCCACCATCACTACCAAATAAAACAAATAATAAATTATGTTTACCATAATATAACATAACAAGTCTTTATCAACAATAAAGAACACTGCTGATTTAATGCTCTAATAATCCAACTACGCCTCGACACATGCAACAGCCGAAAGAGAGAGAGAGAGAGAACAAAGCGTCAGCATAGGGAGCTTTCGGAACGTCAACCTGTAGAATATACATCAACAAGATGCGTAAGACCGCCAGCTGTCAGAACAAGACGCAAGACACATTGAAGGCAAGATTCCTCACAGCGGTAAGGAACGTAAGCTGAGATTTCTAAGGAACTGATTCAATAGAGAATCATTCTTTTCACGGACTTGGATGTGAATAACTTTATTTGATTTGTTGAGGGCTACCAAATTACCTTCACTGGAAAGATAAGCATGGAGGTTCCTGGAAGCTTTCTGTATGCAGGTCGAGAACATTTACAAATATGTTGTGTGAATAGAAAATAGTGCTGGAGACTTCAAAACTGTTACTCAGTACCAAATAGCATGTTATAAAAATGTATATAACAATATTCAATAAATAACAGTGACACATTTTCTAGGTCAAATCAGTTCTTAGATTAAATGTTAGCTTCCTTTCCGTGTTCCACAACCATATTTAACCAAAAGTCCAGGACTCACAACCCAGTAACCTAAAAATCTACGACCAACAACACCGAAGCCTTGAAACTAACCAGAGACTCACCATCAACCCCACACACTCCCACAACCTCAGCCTCACAACCCTATAACTTGCATCCCACAGTCCAACCCAAGTGTTGGAAAGATTAGATTTCTCGGAAATCTCATTGGCCATTCAGTAAAGCGGATTGGAAGTTGACTAGACGTCGGTATGGATTTTGTTCGATGCTACTCTGGATAGTTTTGGTGGCAGCCTTCACGGATATATATATATTTATATATATATATATATATATATATATATATATATATATATATATATATATATATATATATATATATATATATATATATATATATATATATATATATATATAGCAGAAGAAAGACGCAACAGAGGAGGATGCTGCAAGGGCTGGAGGCTCAATAAAACATTCAACATGTTGAAGGAAGACAGTGCTCTGTGGTCGACATTTGGGAGAAGTATATACAGGCATGAGTATTTGTAATGCTCTCTCTCTCTCTCTCTCTCTCTCTCTCTCTCTCTCTCTCTCTCTCTCTCTCTCTCTCTCTCTCTCTCTCTCTCTCTCTCTCTCTCTCTCTCTCTTTCTCTCTTTCATAGATTTCCCCAAATGTAAGCAAAATATCTAGTTCCTTTCTAGCAAATACAAAGACAAAGTACGTATTATTTAGAATGCTAAGCACATATTTGTCAACAGTTACACAGTATAACTCATTTTTCAGAGGACCACTCTTCTCTCTCGTCACTTTTGGTATATATGGAAGAACCCTTTTGGTTTGTTTTTGCTTGCTCTCTTTTACGTCCCACATAATTTACATTTTTGTCATTATCTCATTTTTAACAATATTTGATTGTATGATAAATTGTTCTTCTTGAAATCCTTCTCCATTTTTAATACTCTTATAAAGAGCTTTCATAATTAAATAAATTTTTCTTAGTCCAATGGTCATTGTTACTTAATCATTTTCTATGATATGCTATGTTCCTGGGCTCTAATAATTATTGTTTTAAAAGAGTTATAGGTTGTATCAGCATATCAATCCACTGCTACGTTACTAACATCTTGATACCCACCACGTCTCCAAAACATCCTACTTCTATCCCCAGGTCTAAATAATCTACCCTTCCCAAGTTATTAATATTGTATAACTTAATTTCCAGAAGTCTGGAATCTTTTCTGAGTTTTTTGAGCACGGTTTTTCATGCTAAGTTAAATCTAATTTCCTTATGATCACTGTTCCGTAAAATGCTCCCTATTTTTATCATTTACTAGTCTCTTCATTGGGTAGAACCAAGTTTAATATATTGTTTTCTCGGCTTTGTTCCATATGGAGAGTTAAGCAGTCGTACACTATTTCTAAGACATTTTCTGTATTGCCAATTTTTTTTAGCAAACATTTTTTACTAAAATTAAAGGTACCTATTATATATTGTCAGACCTATTTACCGTAGATTCCTCTCCATATACATTTTCTTTCTTTCATTCTGTATAGGGCTTGGTGGCATACATGTAATTCATTTTATCAGGCTATCATTATTTTCATTTAATTTTATCCGAACCGTTTTGATTCGGTCTCAGCTCGTACGTTTAAATTTTCTCTGGAATATATTGCAACTTTCCCTCCCCTTGTAACATGTCTATCATTGTGTGGTTGTATCACTTCACCTTGTATCACTTCACCTTGAATCACTTCACCTTGTATCACTTCACCTTGTATCACTTCACCTTGTATCACTTCACCTTGAATCACTTCATTTCATATTCAGACGATCGTTTTTTGTTTTCTAGCTTCGTCCATGTTTCTGTTAAAGTTATAATATTTATTTATACTTTGCAGACAAGTGCCTTCGGGTCATTTATTTAATTTTTAATACACTTACTGTTTGTGTTGTACATCTTTGTTGTTGTGATTCCCTTCTAAGATCCTTTGATGCTTGCCCAAACATTTTACATTTTCTGCCTCGTTTCCATTTGGTGTCTGGTGATATTGTTAAGAATATTCCTTTGTTTGCCCCCCATTAACATTAACAAATGAGATTGTTTGTTAATATTCTTAAAACCTATGTTTATCCTTTCCTGAGATATCCCTCTATCTTCCTTATTTGCTCCTATGTTAATATACCATTTCGAGGAGCTGGTTAGTAACAGTCTCAAAATTCATTCACTTCCAACTCTCTACCAAGAAACCACACATGACTGGGACACTCTCCAATATTCTTACTCACATCTAGCATAACTTTATATTTGCTTAACAAGTTCTCATTCCTACCGTGGCAAATATTATTTCCACCTTCCTAGAGACACAGAAAGGCTTGAGACATTTGAAAATAAATTGCCCAGTCCATCTATTATTTCACCCACTCTTGCTCCCAGAAAAATATGGCCCTAAGTCTATTCCTTTCATCTCTGGAGCAGACTGGTAAATCCAAATAACACACCTGGGAAGCCCATACAGCCAATATTGTCATACCTCTTGTTTGCAGCCTTCAGCTTTTAAGCAACGTTCACTGAAATTCCTCCATATCATTTTCGTGGAAAGGATTATCTTCTTTATGAGTATTTTTTCCGAAATTTTGGATAATTGCGGTGATGGTTCGTTCATTCTATGAGTAATTGAGTCGTTAAATGTTAAAGAACTTCGTACGTCTTTGAATAAAAAGTCTGGTCTGAACACCTTAACATAATTCAGAATTAAACCAATTAATTCATAAGTTTAACCTCCCTTTTCTAGTTCAGTTTTTTTCAGGTTCATTCTAAATTAAGAAGGTTGTTGCTAGTTAATGTATATTGTGTTAAAACATATGGCTATTAAACTTTATTGACTTCCTCATTCTAATCATCTGATGTGCAGTTTACAATGCATCATTACTCATCCTACGAACGATAATTTATTGTGCCTAGCATAGTCCTCTGATGGGCAGTATATTGTTAACCCTTACACCCTCTGTGAAGAGTAGTTTATTGTGTTTTTTTTATTGTACTTGTCCACCACAACCACCCATCAACCACACCCATAAAGTCCTCACTTCTGCTAAAACACCAGCCAACACCATCACAAACTCATCATTCGCACCTCAAAATCTCAATCCGTCGTTTGTGAATGCTACGATGAAGCTCGATTTCTCTTGATGAATTAATTACAGGGAATAACTACGTCGGGAGAAGAGCGGGTTATCCAGCTTAGTAATTATGTCTTTGACGCTCTTCATTAGGACAACTTTGATCATGGAGATAAGGATGGCATTATGCAGAGGGAACCACAACAATGATAATGCCTGCTGCTGTTGTTGCTACTGCTGCTGCTACTGCTGCTGTTACTGCTGCTGTTGTCGCTACTGCTGCTCCTGCTCCTGGTGCTGTTGTTTCTACTGCTACTGTTGGTGCTCCTGCTGCTGTTGCTACTGCTACTGCTGCTCCTGCTGCTGTTGGTGTTGTTGCTGCTACTGCTGCTGTTGTTGCTACTGCTGTTCCTGCTCCTGCTGCTGTTGTTGCTACTACTGCTGCTGCTGCTACTGCTGTTGGTGTTGCTACTGCTGCTCCTGCTGCTGCTGTTGCTACTGCTACTGCTGCTCCTGCTGCTGCTGTTGCTACTGCTACTGCTGCTCCTGCTGCTGTTGATGTTGTTGCTGCTACTGCTGCTGGTGTTGCTACTGCTGCTACTGCTGCTGCTGTTGCTACTGCTGCTACTGCTGCTGGTGTTGCTACTGCTGCTGTTGCTCCTGCTACAGTTGCTACTACTGCAGTTGTTTGTGCTGTTGCTGCTTCTGCTGCGAACCCGGTCCTTCGGATTACGACTCCCGTGTGATATCCACACATCCGCGACACCCTGTGTGTGTGTGTGTGTGTGTGTGTGTGTGTGTGTGTGTGTGTGTGTGTGTGTGTGTGTGTGTGTGTGTGTGTGTGTGTGTGTGTGTGTGTGTGTGTGTGTGTGTTGTACTTACGAGAGACCTGTAAAGTATCTAGGGACGTTATGTACAGTTATTCCTTTCCTGTTCTCCTGGAAATTGCAATTCGTACAATTTAACTTTCACCATTTTTGGAATAGTTTTCACACATAAATTTTCGTTTACTTATTTTTGTTTGGGGGAAGCAAATATCTTTTTATCCAGTATTTTTTAAAATTCCGGAATTATTTTATTTCTCTGCTATTATCTGCTGCAGCTGAACATTTTCGGCCCTGTGCAAGAATATTTAATTGTATTCACTTATTGCATTTGTTTCACAATTTTATTAATTCATGGTCATATTATATTTGTTTATGCGTGTGCGTGTACTCATGTAGATGTACTCACCTTGATGTACTCACCTAGTTGTACTCACCTAGTTGTGCTTGTGGGGGTTAAGCTCTGGCTCTTTGGTCCTGCCTCTCAACCGTCAATCAACAGGTGTACAGGTTCCTGAGTCTATTGGGCTCTATCATATCTACATTTGATGTGCTTACTGTGTCGAGTCATAGCTCATAAGCCCCCATCTTTAATGCCACTGGTGGCTTAGTTTAAGGCAATAAAACTGCTTTTTGGTTTTCATATTAACTCAAGCTTTTAAAACTATGTGTATTCGCTTCAATCATTTCGACAGCTATTACAATCCATTTATTTGTGTTCTCTCTCTCTCTCTCTCTCTCTCTCTCTCTCTCTCTCTCTCTCTCTCTCTCTCTCTCTCTCTCTCTCTCTCTCTCTCTCTCTCTCTCTTCCAAACATCTACCACAATCCCACTACCACCCATACAGCCTCACTAACATTTTGACTACACCCGGAAATCGTCAATCACCACCTACTAGCCCACCAACACCATCTCTTCTACCACCATCACCGCTTGCAACTTACCGCCATCCCTCCAGTCATCAACACCACTATTATCACCTACCACCACCTACCACTATCGTAGAACTGCCTAATATGGTTCCCATTTACCCACTTACCCACTGCCACCTACCACCAATTCCTCTACCTAATAACCCCTACAGATTAACCCCCATCGCCCTGCTCGCTGTGTAATCATTGCACTTTGACTCTCAAGCTGATTATACGATTATAAACAGCTGTATATACGATTATATACAGCTGTTTATTTGATTATAAACAGCTGTTTATACGATTCATTTTTCTATGACAAGGGATTAATTCTATAGCATATTTTTTAAAGTGAAAGGCATGAATAAGCCTTAATAATATTAATTACTTTGAACTTGAATGAAATAAATAACTCAAACTTAGATAAATACGATCTCTCAATAGAACTGGGTCAATACAATGTTACACTAAAGTTATATTAAATACAAGCTTACAATGAATTGTCGGGTACAGTCAAAGCAGCTTATGATTTTCTTGTGAGTTCTGAGAACTACTGTACATGTTTGAAAGCAAATAAATACAGTATTACATGCTGTATTACCATTCATGTATTTCGTTTGCGTTTGTTAATTCATGTATATCACCGCAGGAGCTGGTGGGATGCTGTAGGTGATGGTGGGATGCTGCAGATGTTGGTGGGATGCTGCAGATACTGGTGGGATGCTATAGGTGCTGGTGGGATGCTGCAGATGCTGATGGGATGCTGCTGAATGGGAGCAGCATAAAGTTACCGAGAAGTTGGCAAAACAAACACTCTCACCCTCTCCCCACGATTGTATAAACGCTAACTTAGCAGCAAAGTTGAAAAAGTTATTATTCTGTTTTTTAACTTATTGTAAATGCATTAAAAAGTTTTAGTTTCTCACTTCTGTTAAAAAAAAATACTGGAAAAAACTGTTTTAGAATTGTTTGCCGAAAATCAGAGTACTCTTAACCGTTTTATCCTGTTGCGTCTGTTAACGCTTTTGCAGGTAATCATGCAACTGTTGCTAGGCCATCTACTGATGGCAACATCTTTTGCAGTTAAAAAAAAAATGTCGGTTTTAATAAAAAACCGACTTACTCTAAACCGTCAAATTTTTTAATAAAAAATTTAATCATTGATTAATAGTATTAATCAATGATACTCTTGATGTGGTTGTACAAACAGACTCTAGCAGACCTGGAGAAGAAATTAATATTGATGTTCATTAGCTCTGACCAAGAAAATTTTGCAAGGTTCGAATTTCGAACCATGTCAGTTCGAAGTCAGTTCGAATTTCCAACGAAATTCAAACTGACCTAACGAAAATCCAAAGTTCTGAATAATTTAGCATTAACCACTGAGATGTATATCTTGAAGTGAAAGGTTTGGTATTGAGCATTGTGAAGCATATCTTCACGTGTTATAAGTCTACCAACCTAGAACTCAGCAATGGGACATGACCGAAATTTACAAAATTATGAAAGAGTATAAGAAGTGAGATATTTAGAGGGCATTAGATATAGATGGTGTAAATGGGAGTTGATTCATATGGATCAATAATCGTTCTGCAGTTGCTTGGAGTCCAATGTTCTTATGCTGAATGTGCTGTCACAGTGGCCAGGTAAAGCCTGTTATACAGAGGTGTCTTCAAACTCTCACAAAGTCGAGTCCCATGTGCACTATATCAACGATATTGGAAAACAAATAATTTCCTTTCACAGTTCTACTGAAGAATGTCTCATTTTGACTGATTTTATGAGATAAACATATTTCATACATATTTGAGTTGAGGCGGATATAAATAGGAGCTGTATTAGGAACTAAGGGGGTTTAAAACTGACTTGTTCTCAGAGGGAGGACAGATTAAAGTAAATATATGACGGATTAGCAAATTGCCAAGTCTGAGAGTAGAAAATTAACAAATAATAATTTATTGAAAATACAATAATCAATGGCATTAGATATAAGGAGAGCACACGCTTGTATCAGCGCACACAGCAAAACAGTAAGAAAATTTAATGAACAAGTAATTATAGAAGACTCAGTAACCGTATCAATCTCTGTTCCTCCGCATGCACCTCCCTCACTCCATATTCCCTCCCTCCTTATCCCCCCTCCCTCCACCTTTCTTTCCCTTTCTCCCTTACCACTCAATTTCCCCTCTCTTTCTCTCCTAGCATATACAACCTCCCAAATTGGTTGCACAAGAGACCCCTATTGAAATCTTGGCAATTTTGTGTCTCCTTTCTCAGGCACTCCCATCCAGCACTTTATATTCATGGGCTGGCTAAAGGCACTATTTACTGGCAAATTCAATGTCAAATGGAAGATCAACATTAGGCAGTGAGACGCTGTGTGTGTGTCTATTGTATTGTCGGATTGGTCACAGATGTCGAGCCTGTAAAGAGAGTTTATACGACCAAAACCTTTAGCCAGAGAATTGGGAGCCTTGAACCAGAGGAACAGTGGTAGAAAACACTTGAATTTTTACTGATGTTGAAACTGTTGAACTAAATTAAATATGCTACAAATAGCCATAAAAATAACATTCATTTATTTATGTATATATGAAGCTTGAATGGTCCTCAAGCCAGCATGTATAAAAAAAAACTCTTTTCCCCGTGAAGGATTCGAACCCAGGCAGCCAGGGATCCATGCCCCTTGGCGTTAAGAGTCAGATGACTTCCAATTCTTTTATATATATATATATATATATATATATATATATATATATATATATATATATATATATATATATATATATATATATATATATATATATATATATAATCCAAATTTGAGGTTTATGCTGGGAAGCTATTTAGCCAGTTATCCAGAGCATAAGCATGACTGAAAACACGGACCCTAACTATCTACTGCGGATTCCTCTTATGGTAAATTCTGCTGCAACATTCATTTGAACTATTTTTCACATGCATGAACAAACATTAACTTTTTTTGAATGATCTGTTAATAGCTAAAATATTTTTGTTTAGATACAGTGCTTGTATATAGGCGAGAGTGTGTTGTACCCACCTTGTTGTACTTGCATAGTTGTGCTTGCGGGGGTTGAGCTTCGGCTTTTTGGTCCCGTCTCTCAACCTTCAATCTAGTAGTGTACAGGTTCCTGAGCCTATTGAGCTCTATCGTATCTCTATTTGAAATTGTGTATGAAGTTTGGGTCCATACACATCTTGTGAGTGTGTATTTGTGTGTGTATGAATGCGTGTGTGTTTGTATATACTAAATACTTACTACTATTTGTGCTTGAAGAGTCGAGCTATTAGCTCTTGAACCCCGCCTTTCTAACCAATCTATTTTTCCTCTATTATGTCTACTACATATAATTATGACACACGAACACACACAACCCCAGGATGCAGTCCGTAACAGCTGTCAAACTTTCAGGTATCTATTAACTACTAGGTGAACAGATGCATCAGAATGAAAGAAACTCTGCACACTTCTTTCCGCCTCGGTCGGAAATAGAACCTGGGCCCCCTAAAGATAACGATCCCCCATGCACTGTCCACGCATTCACAAGGCCCCAGTGGCCTCGTTGGGTGAGTGTGTGTATATATTTTCACTCTTTGTGTGTGTGTAGAATCGAGCTTTGAGCGTGTGTGTAGTTGTAGTTACTTTGCTGGGGCGAGAACTCTTTTTTGCACTCTGGGACCTTCCGGCCCACTCGTTGCAGTAGCCTTGCAGCTGTAGTTTCTTTGTCTTGCGGCATAGTACATGTGTTGCCTTGCGGCTATATTCCTCCTGCTGTGCCTTGCGGCACGTGTGTGGGGAAATGCGACAATACCTCAGATATACGCAGCATTTGACCATTCTCCAGGATGCCACCCACAACAGTCGACTAACATCCAGGTTTCTGATCACTGCTGGGTGAACAGAGACAATGGGTGTAAGGAGACTTGCCCATACGTCTCGTCTGTGTGAGTGTGTGTGTGTGTGTGTGTGTGTGTGTGTGTGTGTGTGTGTGTGTGTGTGTGTGTGTGTGTGTGTGTGTGTGTGTGTGTGTGTGTGTGTGTGTGTGTGGGTGTGTGTGTGTGTGTGTGTGTGTGTGTGTGTGTGTGTGTGTGTGTGTTCAGAACATAAAAAGGCTAATCAGAGTCGGCCCTGATGGTAAACAGGGGAGACTGAGCCCTATAGAGGCTCCTACTACATCCAACTAAAGGAAATTAGTGAAATGTGGCTCGCTGCATCCGTAGACTTTTTATCGGAAAAGATGAACGTGAATTTAGTATTGCAATTTTAGAGATAATGAAATAGAGATAGAAAGGAGAGACTGGAATAGTAGAGGAAAAGAGGTATGAGAGGAGAAGAGGAGATATGTTGAGGGAAAATTGGGGGAAAAGGTGGAGTACAGTGGAGATTGAGAGAGAGCCTGGAGAGGGAAGAAGAGATGGAGATTGGAGGGATGAGAGGTGGGAATAGAATTGGGGAAAATATTGGAGAGTAGGAGATTAGATTAGATTAGGAAATTGAGAATGATGAGAGAGTAGAGAAGGTGGAAAGAGACCTGGGAGCAGCCGGTTACCCTTTTAGAAATAAACTGAACTCACAGTTAAGTTTCTCCTCGCCCATTGCAGAACATCTTTTATTTGTAATCTTTCATCTAGTGTCCTGGGGGCCACCGATGTGTGAAAGAGAACGCGTCTTTCACCCTCTTTCACACATTTCCGCAATTTGCCTAATGCGAACCCGCTTGTTCCCCCAAATGTCCGGATCTGCATTTGACTGCGTCTTTGGGTCACCGTGCGAGAGTGCTGGAAGATGCATTTGTGGGGACATCCTGTGTCTTAAAGGGACAAAAAGAGAGAGAGAGAGAGAGACAGACAGACAGACAGACAGACAGACAGACAGACAGAGAGTGAGAGGCGGAGTTTAATAAATATTATTTGTCTCACACTTTAGATTTGACGAATAATGGTAATATTTTCGCTACACATAAAATACATTTTCTAATTTATGAAAGTATTTTTTCTCTTTTCATTCATACATTAAATCATTCTCTCCTTGTTTCATTTTATTTTTTCTTCTATTCTTTCCTTCTTTCATTCTAGCTCTAAGCTGGGTATGCAATGAATAATATATCTCTGTATTGGTTTGCACCAAATATGTAATTTCTCTTACATATTTGTTTTTCACTTACATATTTGATAGGGATTGAGACTGCAGGTTAACAGTCAGTTATTTGTCTTCGTAAATTTTTAGGAATATTTCTCATCCAATTTCGATATTAGAGAAGATATAGAACACTTTTCACAATCCCTTATCACTGGAACTTCCTTTCTGGTGCCCAGTTCATTGAAACTTCTCTTCTTATGCCTTTATCATTTGAGGATTTCTCTTAACTGCTCATATCACTGAAAATTTCCCTCTTCCCTTATGACTATTTCATTCTTCCCTTATCACTGAAGTCATCCTATTGCTCTTAGCACTAGAACTTTTCTCCTTCTCGTTTTCCCTACTTGTCAACCTGCTGGTATATACCTGACTATCGACAAAGAATTGCCCTCAACAGGTGCTGCAAACTCTTCCGAGTCACGTGTGTGTGGCACTCTTACTCTCGTGCAAAAAATCATTGCAGACACACACTCACACACACACACACACACACACACACACACACACACACACACACACACACACACACACACACACACACACACACACACACACACAAACACACACACACACACACACCTTCCAACGCTTCCCACACCATAACACGTATATAAAGATTAAATGTTTGACAAGTTTTGAGAAACCAGAGATAACAATTTCTTAAGGAAATGAGAACTTGCAGCCAGTTTACAGAGGCTGGGAAGTAGAATTTAGCAATAATTGTGATCAGATTAAGTAAATAATAGTCCTATAATTACCCTCTCAAGAGAGGGAAGCTTCATCCTGTGTCATAATCAGCGCCGCCCAGTTGGTCTCCAGGGAAAGCCACGCGATGAAAAAATACGACAGCTAAATGCCAGACACTCGACACCGTGGAGGTGGAATTTGGGAGTGTTTATAAAGCCCCAGAATAAAGGAATATTTCGGGGTAGATTCACCTAAATGGCCTGACATGACTGCCGTTTCTCGCCTCACCGAAGTCTCCACAAACATTTCCTGTCTTCATAAACAATGGCTAATAGCCAGCCACCGAACCACTCTTCACCTAATTCTAATATACAGGAATATGAACTTGCCTACTATTGGATGCCTACTATTGGATGCCTACTACTATTAATGATGGTGAGAGGCTTTCACTTTTGCCCCCCTAAAAGTTTTAGATATTTTTTCGATAATATTTCTCTTTCAAAATGATGGGTATTAATATTGTCTTTCTTGAAAGAAACAAAATTAATAACAGTTTAAGAGGCGGACTACTGAATAAAAGAATTGTTTAAAATGAAGGATTTAGCACAATTATCAAAATACCTTATATGAAGGATTGAGCCTATTATTAAAATACCTAATATGAGGGATTGAGCCAATTATAAAAACAAATTTAAATGTTGGGTTTGATCCATTTCTCAAAACAATTCAGATTGGGGTTCAGCACTTTATCAAAGCACTATAAATGAGTGGTTGAGCCCCTTACCAAAATACATAAAAGTTTGACTAGAAGAGCAGAGTGACTTACTGCTCCCTTGAAACCATCACCTCGTTTCCTTTGATAAATCAAATTACCCAATTAACTTCTCGGCCTCGTGAACTGCCTCCATAGGTTGAGATTTCCTTTGGTTGCGATACTAAGACCATTCATTCAACGACTCCTACAAAACTCACGAGGATTAAATACAAAGTTAACCAATATCTCATTAACCTCGATATTATAATTTCTTTAGGAACGAATAATATGTCTCACATAATCTATTACTCTTATTACTTGCTAACTATTGAGAAAAAATATATTGTCCTTCGTTACATTCAGCTGTTGAAATAGGCAAAATATATCGTGCTTCCTAATCGTATAGCGCTGGAATAGGAAAAATATATTGTTCTTATTCGTGAACATTTGGAATAAAAAGTAAACTTTTCTCATGTATACTGTTTTAATAGGACAAATAAATCGTCCTTCATATTTGCAAACTGGTGTAGATATGATAGAGCCCAGTAGGCTCAGGAACCTGTACATTAGTTGATTGACAGTTGAGAGGCAGGACCAAAGAGCCAGAGCTCAACTCCCGCAAGCACAACTAGATAAGCACACACACACACACACACACACACACACACACACACACACACACACACACACACACACACACACACACACACACACACACACACACACACACACACCTTAAAGCAACAAAATAAAGAAAGAAGTCACCAAGTGATCGGAAACAGAATCGCCAATAAAGCAAGCAGTAAAGTAAACTTAGTCCTCGGTCTCTTCCTCCCAATCCTCCCTCCCCTATTGACAAAAGTCAACAAAAGCAAGAGAAAAGAAGCAAAAGTGAAAGAAGGGAAGTAGCAGCTAGAGAAAGGGAGTAATAGTGAGAAAAGGGAATTAAGATCCTGAGGGAAGTGGGAACCAGTAATAAGAGAGAACAACCAATAGCGGAAGAGGGGAAGCAAGAGGAAGTGGGTAAAAGCAAGAGACCGAGAAGCTAATCCAGAGAGAGAGAGAGTGGAAACGAATGTGAGTTAATGGAAGCAGTAGCGAAAGACAGGAAGCAGGAGCAAAGGAATTATTAAATGAGAGAAAAAAAATGACAGAGAAGAACATATATTAAGAGAGTCATATAAGGCAAAAGAGAGTGAAAGAGAGACAGGGAGGAATTAAGAGACGAAAATAAATGTTGAAAGACAGGAAGAGGGAAAGGGGTTGAAGACCCGAGGTCGCTTCTTTGAGAAGTATCCTCACTCTTTGAAAAGGGGAGTTGACAAGCTGTGTTTTCTCAAAGAAACTAAGGTACTGCCTCTTGAAAAAGTGTGACAGAGGATGTAGTAAATGGGTTCCTTGAAACACGGGGGTGAGAGGGAGGTCAGGTTTATTCTCCAGCTCGGGTAAAGGAACTTGTGTGTGTGTGGAGTTTTTTGGGTGTGAAAAGAACTTAGGGAAGCTTACATATGTCGTGAAAGGACTTGTTGCGACGGAAATGCAGTGAGTGTGTGTATGTGTGTGTATGTGTGTGTGTGTGTGTGTGTGTGTGTGTGTGTGTGTGTGTGTGTGTGTGTGTGTGTGTGTGTGTGTGTGTGTGTGTGTGTGTGTGTGTGTGCGCCATGGACACTGTTGTATGAGGAGGTCCGTGCTGTAATGTATAGACTTCAGAGAGTTAAATGTATACGGGCTTGCTTGCTTGCTTGCTTTCCTAATTGCTTGCTTTTAAGAACGCCACACCCTAATCGTGTGCATAGAGATAATACTGAAGCATGCTTAGACACACACACACAGACGTGCGCGCGCCTACACACACACACACACACACACACACACACACACACACACACACACACACACACACACACACACACACACGTTAACTTACATGTTTCATGGGGGGCGGCCGCTCAAATAAAGTATATTTTTACACAAGAAACTTGGCAGCGGTGGTTGTGGAAGGGGCGGTTATTGGCCCTGGGAGTTGGGACGCAGGTTTTGATGAGATGGTCGTCATCCCATGAGACCGAGGGCTTGTATAGGCCTTCCGGCTTTGAAAACTACGTTCAGGACCCTTGCCAGGGCTTGTGTTGTTAGCGCTTGTTTGGTTGGAATACTAGTTATGGCTGGATGTGGCTTGTATGTTAAGGATAGTTATCATGAGAGAGTGCTAACCCATTACGACTATTTAGCATATGGTAGGGGGTGAGGGAAAAGGATTTAGGATTGGACGGAGGAAAGGAATGGTGCCTAACCACTTGGACGGTCGGGGATCGAACGCTTGCTTGTAGGGTTTCTTTGCTTGCTTGTTGCGGTTGATGTGGCTTCTTTGTTAGTTCTTGGTCTCCTCGATTTATGTTATGAAGAGTCTGGTATGTGTTATGTTACGGCCCTCTCGGGACGCAACGGGGTTCTTACTCTGATGTAGTTAGAGGAAGATATATATCCGGCCCCAAGCCAGTAGAGGCTATCAAGGGATGCGATCCGTGACGCAAGTAACTTAAAGGGAGTAGGGAAAGAAAGCTAAGAACTTAATATAATATAATATTCACCTTCACCGTTTAAATATATATAATAAAAGAGTACACAAGGGGGAGGGGTATTAACACTTTACAAGGGGATCAACACTGTAGTCTTCTGCTGGAGACTATGGATCCTCGAAGCTAGGTGCTGAGTCCGCGGTGCTTTCTTCGTGGCCTCAAGACGTGTCCTCTGAGAACGCCGAGTCTACCCTGGCCACAGGTCAGCCACAACACAGGTCCACTGGGGGCACCGTCGTGGAGGCCGTCAACCACACGTCCAGCAGGTCTGCTGGCAGGTACTGAGCCACCAAGGCTGGTACGGCCACTCCACGAGCGATAAAAGGGGTACGCCCTAGACAGGAGTCTCGTGTGATATCACCAATCACCCTCCTGTCCTCAATACCCCAGTGGATTATCGTCTCCAACCGTCGGTCCCGGGTAAACCCTTTAACTGCCACTCCAATGGCAGGTTAACACACCACAGTGTTCTTCCGGGGGGGCGACGTCACAAAAGCTGCAGCAAACTTCACTGTATGGAGACTGGCTGCCTCGGGTAGACTGACTCCACCTTCAACACAGTGGTCCCAGGTCGGCTCTGTAAGCAGACACGTCATTAATAACCGGGACACTAATACACCACACTCACAGGCTCAGATACTAACGCTCGACATATCCACTCCATAGATGGCGCTGTCTTCGGAGCACCACTTCACCAGAGGTCAGGAGCGGCGGTGTTGAGCGCTGAACCAGACGGGAAACTGGTCCTCGAGGCCAGTACACGCTGTCCTCACTAGGTGTCGTCGTTCGTTTGGCGGGGGTTTCGGGAGCTGACCCACAGATGGCGTGTTTGTCACTGCTCCAGGCTAGGACGTTGAATCCGGGTTCGTAACATGTTAGTTGAACTGGCCATTGCTGCATAATTTGTTATAATCTTCATATTATCTTTTTGTAATAGAATACATACTGTCACAAAAATTTTAAGTACTCAGACGACAAAGGGTGAAACGTACAAAAATGGACTATGATAAAAAAAATGCCTTTTGCATTATTAATTTTGTAGAATTGACAAGAAAGAAAGCAAAAGCCATGACAAAAAAACATTTATATGGTAAATTTACATACTAAGGTTGCGTAAATTAGGCCTAGGATTGCTTGCTCCTATTACAGGGTAGTTCCAGCTTTTGACCTCTAAGGTGTTCTAATAGTATGAAACACAAAGATTTTGGGGTGCAACAGTTCATTGTAATTGTTTCTTGGCTGACAAATATTGCATGTATACCTCTATAAACACACACAGGAACCTCCAGAAACCTTCAGGAACCTATACAACAGTTGACTGACAGTTAAGAGGCGGGACCAAAGAGCCGAAGCTCAACCCTTATAAGCACAACACACACACAGGGTGCTACCAGATACGCAATAAATAAATGCACCCCTCCCCTGTAAAAATAAGGATTTGCTATTTCGGTCGAGTGTGAATAGTAATATCTATGTGACACTATGAGATGTTAAATAACAAGTTAACATTAATGGTAAAACAAAGTCATTATAGGAAAAACAACAAGATAGAAAGACGAGTCTAAGCGCCGTCGATGAGTCGTTCTCCCCAGATGTGGGTAGCGGTGTGATGGGTAAAGTTTCTAGGGAGCAATTCTGCTGTCAGAGAAATAGGAAGTGACAAACGTCTCTGGCTTGGTTATGTACTGACCACCGACGGTTAACTTATCGGCCCATAATGGAACAGTGACATGCACGTTACAGTCAGAATTGCAGTGTCTCCCTTACAGTCAGAATTGCAGTGCCTCTCTTACAGTCAGAATTGCAGTGCCTCCCTTACAGTCAGAATTGCAGTGCCTCCCTTACAGTCAGAATTGCAGTGCCTCCCTTACAGTCAGAACTGTAGTGCCTGCCTTACAGTCACAACTACAGTGTTCCCGTTTCAGTATCAACTGCAATGTCCCCCTTACAGTCACTCGTCATCTAGCTGGAAGGAAAGAAAGGAAATTATGAAGAGAAAGCTGTGAACCAGTATGACTATATATCCTTGGGGCGGTATATGAGAACAAGAATATATGATATATAAGTATATGAGGATAAGGACAAGACGGTATATGTTAGTGGGGGTTTCAGGATGATTGGAAATCTTGCTTACACACTGAGTCTGTTCGCCACAATTCTCTCGGTGAATCTGACCCCTTTGATGCATCTAATCAATTATCCTCCTTCTCTTTTGTTGACATTCTTAATGATTTGAATATTTGGTAACACAGACTGTGCATTATTGCCCAATAGGCAGGCTTGATAAGTCACCTTAGTTTCTTAGTGTCATACGTTTTTAGTTAGTCTACAAGATAGGATTTTTTTTCACGCAGAAACAAATCAAAAGGTTGGGTTGTATTATTACACTGGCGTAGTGCTTTCTGTTGATGGTTAGATGCTCAGTTCGGTAACTATTGTAGAATGGTGGTAGGGAGGCAGGTGTTAGGCAGTAGGGGAGGCGGGAGAAAACACCAATGGGAAGAGCAAGGTAGAGAGAGCTGAGGAAGCTGAGGAAGAACTGGAAGATGGTTCTCTGGGTGCCAGTCAGGATGGGATAGGTCGCTGGGAGGGGTGAGAGTGTGTGTGTGGTCTGGTGGGGGGATGGGGACGGAAGGGATGCTGAGGGTGGAAGAGGGGTAAGGATTCTGTAGAGAAGGGACGAGGGATAGTCACGGAGATTGAAGGAATACACAGACAAACAGTGAATGAAAAGGAATGACGAAATGTTGAATGAGGTGAAAGGGATCAAAGACGAGGCTCAACAATGAAAGAATGAATGAGACACCAAATTGAAAAAATCTTTTCTTCATTTGAACAATTAAAAATACTTACAAGAAAGTAACATTTGATCATATGACAATGTTAACATGGAGTTTGCGTTTCAATTACCCCAAAAAATGAGTGATATCAAGAGGTGATAAAAAAATAATAAAATACTTGAGTGGGACCATAGGTACTGCCAGGAAATAGTTGACATTATATATATAGGGATGCGGATTCAAAATAAAATTATATTTCCCAGATGCTTCGAATAAGTAAGAAATGTAATATCAATGACAGAACATGAAACAGGCAAGAGTCTTTGTTGTTGTGTTTGTCAAAGAAACTAGATGTTAAAGTTTGGGGCAAAGGAAGAAATTGCAAGAGGAATGTAGTGCAACACATTATCAATGGACTTTGATGTTTGTGATCAGTTTCACTTCAGCCTGAACAAGAGATATAATGAGACCATGTTAGGATAAAAATGCATCAACAGATTCCTTCACATCAATTCAAATCTTTGTTCACGAAGAAGACCCACACAACCCAGGAAAAATAGACACACACACACACACACAACCTAAGCTCACCTGAGAGTCAAACTGCCTTCCATTCACTTTTCTGCGTCATTACCCTCCCCTTACCATGTTACCCATTATCCACCAGTCACTTGCCAACACCCATTTACATGCTATAACCACCATTAAGAACACGAGACCTCCAGCCTCTCACTTCTGGTTCAATTTATACTTCCTCCTTGCACTCACCTTACTCACTCTAAAGTCAACTTCATCTGTCCATAACCCAGGCAGAACACAAGTCTTCATACAATCAACATACCCATATTCCCATCACAATATCTATCGGAGCAGTACACTACCCTACACCCAACTCGCTACGAGTCAAACCCAAACCCTCACGACCCTATCATTCTGAAAGGCCATCTAACACACATAACCCTCTTCCTTGAGTGTCTTTCACATCCTACTCATTACCTACTTCCCATTCGTGCATCAGAGCCACTCCCCAGGCTCCATAACGCTATCACACATTCAAGTACCCATCCCCATAAACCTACTTAATTCCCATTGAGGGGTATAAGAACCATTCACATTGGTTTATCGAGGTCCCTCTAAACGTAAACCATCTACTAACCTTCCCACGATGCAATCCACAACAGCTGCCTAACTCCTGGGTACCTATTAACTGCTAGGTGAACAGACGCATCAGGTGATTGGAGGTGTGACCAACCATTTTTATAAGATAAAGAGATAACCCGAGACCCTTGATTGGGAGCCGAGGACGTAGAGTGCTCTGCTACAGTAATAATTTATGCTTACCATTATTTATAGATTTATTTCCAAACCAGTTCTGAAGTGTGCGGAGTCAGTATCAACCACAGAGCTTATGAAGCACGAAAAGGAAATTGACACGGTCCAAAGATGTGGTTCAAGACGGGTACCATATATAAGATCCTTGAGTTACAAGGACACGTTAAATGAAGCGACTCTTCAAGCACCGGAGAAAGGAAGAAAGAACCATAAGAGAAATGATTAGGGCGTATACGATTACCAGAGGAAATTCATCATTGAAAAAGGCAGCTTGTTCCAAGAGAAACAAGACGAGTGATAACTGCAGGAAACACTTAAAAATAGATGAACTGCAGAGACGTAATAAAAACTTCTTTTAGTGTCGGTGGAGAGCCGGGCTGGAAATAACTTAAAGGAGACATATACTTACAACGGAAACAATAGACAAATTACAAAATATTATTTCAAAAAATAATAAATTGTGACTTAAGTTGAAGAAAATAAAGAGTATTCAGAGAAGACCTTGTGGATTCTCCCTGAACACTTTAATCTTTTCCTCTCCTACAACCCCTAATATATATATAATATATATATATATATTTTCCCCCTAAACCCACAAGCACTAGTTGACAAGTACTCCTAGGTAATATCACACACACACTAACGCAAACAATCTTTTAAGGTCATTAATTGCAGTCTAGTGCTGGAATGAAAACGAATAACCTGCAATGCGGCTTTGAGCAAACAGCTAAACTGCAGCGCACAGTGCTTGCCCTGGATTTTATTTTTGTTTTATTATATAGGAATCGTTCTGATACGCGTAATGTTATGAAGAATTCCGTGTGTGTGTGTAGGAGCAACCTCTGGATTACTTAGGAAATTAACTAAATCCATTATAGATCTTCAGTCTCTTTGTAAGATATATGTTGATAGGAAATATAATCTCTTTGGAATAAGTGTGTATGTAATTCCTTCTCTCTCTCTCTCTTTGTCTGTCTCTTTCTCTCTCTTTCTCTCGCTTTCTCTCTCTCTCTCTCTCTCTCTCTCTCTCTCTCTCTCTCTTTCTTTCTCTCTCTCTCTCTAAGTTCTAACAGTGTGTACACACTACATCTGATACCGTTATGTTGTAATCCCTTTATATATATGCATTATTCCCCTAGTCTAATAACATGGATATTTCTCCTGTATTCTCGAGATAAATACTTAGTTAAACGTAACATATTCTTAAAAGAGATTGACAGATGCTAGACTACTGGCCCCACCATCACCATGTAAATTACACTATCATCACTACCCACCACAATCCTCACTACCCACTACCACCACCATCATCTAAGCTACGCCCTGCTAACCTGCCACACCAACCCAGTTGTGCACACACATTGCAGGGAGAGAATAACAGCCATTACGAGTCAACCTATTCATGACATCAGATTATCTGTTGCAAAATAAGTTTATTGGGAAGGTTCTGAATATTGTTCCTTATCACCACCACCTCCACTGACACCCCCACAATCACCACCTACACCGAATCCCCATTACTATCACCATTTTCACCACATTCATCAACTTCATCACCATCATCTCCACTTGCCATCACAATCACCACCTATAACGTCCCTTACTCTCCATCCCCTACAGTCCTTGAAGTTATCTTGAGATGATTTATGGGCTTTAGTGTCCCCGCGGCCCGGTCCTCGACCAGGCCTCCTACCCCCAAGAAGCAGCCCGTGACAGCTGACTAACACCCAGGTACCTATTTTACTGCTAGGTAACAGGGGCATAGGGTGAAAGAAACTCTGCCCATTGTTTCTCGCCGGCACCCGGGATCGAACCCGGGACCACAGGATCACAAGTCCCGCGTGCTGTCCGCTCGGTCGACCGGCTCTCCGCACCCCCGGTCCTGCACCAAGCCCATCACCATCACCGACCACCACCCACCTCACCACCTGGCCTCATCACCATCTGTTACTGCAGGGCTCCTGGAAGCGCTGCTCTAAATATATGGACCAACTTCACGATTTCAGCCAAGTTGTTAACAGCCAGAGGCGTGCTGCAGAAATTATCGTCTTTCCACCAATTCTGGGAGTTAATTCTCGCGTGAATCCAGATCAGACTGCTAGCTTGCCAGCCTCGCCCACCCTCGCCTATCCATCACCCTCATCTATCCATCACTTTCACCTATCTATCACCCCTCTCCTTGTCTTTCCCCATTCTCAGGGAATGTTGTCATTTTTCTTCCGCGGTCTAGCTCGCTTGGAGATGTCTCTGAAGAATGGTTTGA
>NC_091155.1:19642614-19702614 GCF_040958095.1 Procambarus clarkii
GTGTACATTTATATACATTCATGTGAGTATCTGTGTATACTGCGTGGTCATATACAGAGGTCAGGTACATACCTGATCTCCCAATGATATAAATCTGATACGACCTGTCCTGTCCCATTACGGGCTATTCATGCCCGTGCAACCTCTTGGTTTGCTTAATCTTCGTAAATCAATCATCCTATCACATCACTTGAGACTGAACCATGTAGGTTCGAAACAATGAGTAAATTTATAACAAAAGTAACACATTCAACAGGTAATTTTTCTTTTTTCGTCAACCTGGAACAAATATGACATTTGGAGAAATTCTTTTCCAATTAAACCAACGTTGCACGAGCACAAGTCTGAGGAATAGAAGCCCTAAACCAGAAAATAATCAAAACGAAATATGCAGTCATATTCAATGAAACTTGTGAGTTTGTATATATAAATATTTACATGAGTACATAAATATTTACATGAGTTTGTATATATAAATATTTACATGAGTACATATATATATACACTCGAGAATATAAACGTGTGAGTGTGAGCATATGAGTGCATGTTGGTTTAGGAGGGCACAGAGGAAGGGGGGGGGGAAAGGGTTCAAAACAGTTGGCATGGATGAACAAGGAATGACAAGTGTTGAGAAACTAGTTGATAGAGAGGGGCAAAAATTTCACAAAGTGAATAATGAGGAGGGTGTAAAGAGCCCCCCCCCCCATTGATTAATGAGATTAAATCCAAGCAGAGGATGGAAATGAGGCAGAGGGCTGAGCAAGGGTTGTGGTTGGGGGGTGGCAATGAGTAATGGGTGGGAAGATGAAAGGGAGGTTAGGGGAAAACTGGATGTAGAGGATAGGGATATTTGTAAACAGGAGCCCTTAGTGAGTGAACAACGTTGTGCAGAAGATGCATGATAACGGATAATGAGTGGAAAATGGGTGAAAGAAATAAAGAGAAATAATGCACAATGAATTCCCATTAACGTGCTGAATCAATGAGAACAATATGAGCCCAATTCTCCTTATAGCTTTTGCTGATTTTCTCAAGGAAAAACAAAATAGGAGTGGAAGGGATAGAGGGATAAGGAAAGGGTGATGAAGAAACAATAGTAGTCGAAGAGAAAGAGCGAGAGAAGAGGAAGAGGAAGAGGAATATCGGAAGAAGGATTAAGACAACGGGATTAAGTGACACTGGGTTATATCAGGAGCAGTTTATGTCACGGCCATATTTTCTCTATAAAAATCGACACCTCCGCAGCAGTTTTGGGTTCCAGGGGAGAAAGAATTATTTCGGCGACCTGAGATATTATTTCACTAATTGTTATGTCCTGCTGTTATTGTTTTTAGATAAGGTCTGGTGTTATATTGTTTACTGAAGCTAATGGAAGAGACTCCTGTAATTTTGGAAAGTAATATGCCCCGTTCTTTATGTCTAACACGCACTCACACACACACACACATATGCACGCACACACACACATATGCACGCACACACACACATATGCACGCACACACACACACACACACACACACACACACACACACACACACACACACACACACACACACACACACACACACACACACGAAGACGGGACGAGCGTAGCTCTCATCCTGTAACTACACTTAGGTAATTACACTTAGGTAATTACACGTTAGAGAAAATTCAGAGGTATGCCACCAGACTGGTCCCGGAACTGAGAGGAATGAGTTACGAGGAAAGACTAAGGGAGCTGAACCTCACAATCCTAGAAAACAGAAGAGTAAGGGGAGACATGATAACCACCTACAAAATTCTCAGGGGAATTGACAGGGTGGACAAAGACAAACTCTTTAGCACGGGTGGAACACGAACAAGGGGACACAGGTGGAAACTTAGTACCCAGATGAGCCACAGAGACGGTAGAAAGAACTTTTTCAGTGTCAGAGTAGTTAATAGATGAAATGCATTAGGCAGTGATGTGGTGGAGGCTGACTCCATACACAGTTTCGACAGTAGACAGACAAGTCCCACTCCTGCTTCTCCTCTTATTTCCTTCTTCCTCCCCCTCTTTCTCCTCTTTCTTCTCCTCCTCCATCTCTCCCTCCTCCTCCTCCTCTTTCCCCCCTCCTGATCGTTCATCTTCTCCTGCACCACCACACTTTCCTTTCCCACCTGCAGCTGCTTTTCTCTTTTATTCAGAGGAAGACCAGGTGGTGTGGATAATGGTACTCGCACGCAGCCCATCACACACACAGCGGTCGCGTTTATGGAACGTGGCTTGTTACTCTCCCTCCGGCCCTCTCCCACTCTCTCTCTCTCCCTCTCTCTCCCACGGCACGCTCTCACTCTGCCTCTCTCCCACGACTCTCTCTCTCTCAATCCGGCCCCTTCCCACTCTCTCTCTCTCTCAATCCGGCCCATTCCCACTCTCTCTCTCTCAATCCGGCCCCTTCCCACTCTCTCTTTCCCACGGCCCACTCTCTCTCTCACTCTCTCTCTCTCTCTCTCTCTCTCTCTCTCTCTCTCTCTCTCTCTCTCTCTCTCTCTCTCTCTCTCTCTCTCTCTCTCTCTCTCTCTCTCTCTCTCTCTCTCTCTCTCTCCCACGGCCCCCTCCCACTCTCCGCTACGACCTCTCACCAAAACCCTTCCACTTTTACCCTACACATTACCCCCAACAACACTCCTTTGAAAAATCTAAAGGAATTAATTAATCAACCAAAGATGGTTAACTTGGACACATATAACAAGGTAATTCTAGAGTGAAAGCACTAGGACAGTAGGACCTGTGTAACCCTTGGAAGGCTACACATGTCCTACTGTGACTGGACCTACAGGTCGTACTGTGACTACTGGATTAAGGACTGTATAAAGGAACGGTGCCCTAAGATATCGACTTAGGAATCGAACCTTTGGGTTCGATTCCCAAAGGTATAAAGCAGCGTCTGGGATGCCCTCGGACGTAGGTTCGAACCCTCGTCACGGCCCTTGTGGATTTGTTCATGGAATCGAAGTCTTGCAATGAATTCTCGATGTTTTGCAATGAAATATATTCATTTCAAACCTCAGAAAACCCTTAGGTTTTTGAATGAATATGAAGATAACACCCAATCCTCTTCAAATTAAAATATTGTCATTATTTGGTCGAAAGTAGCAATATGCAGTGATGGGCCACCAGAAAGTTGTTTGAATCTGGACAAACCGGAAACTTTTTTTTAACTACAACATAAATATGTGACCGAACCTAACCTAACCTTACCTAGCAATCATAGGCTTAATATGTTGACCAGACCACACACTAAAAGTTGAAGGGACGACGACGTTTCGGTCCGTCCTGGACCATTCTCAAGTCGATTGTGAGAATCGACTTGAGAATGGTCCAGGACGGACCGAAACGTCGTCGTCCCTTCAACTTTTAGTGTGTGGTCTGGTCAACATACTTCAGCCACGTTATTGTGACTCATCGCCTGCATAGGCTTAATATACGCTATCTTAGACCTAATATGATATACGTATGCTTTTACTAGATCTAGGAATATCTGTTTGGTTTCAGTTTTGTTTTTTGCAATCTTAAAAAAAAATAGTATAAAAAAGTGGTTTACTGATGGTCCAGCATTTTCCATGATTGTGCTTTCCACCAAATAGTTACTATAAGTACTATTATTCCATGAGGATGGGCTGGAAAACAAGTACTTGGGATATGAGTACAAGGTGTTAGAATTTGATGATTAGGAGCTATAAGGTATTAGAACGATAAGGGACCAGCTACCGCAGGTATCAGTCACCCAAAGAGACTTCTAAGCAATATTTCTACCCAAAAATACACAGACAGAAGTGAGTTTTTTTCCATTCCTGTATGGTATGAGGGCGACTCATCTCGCATTCCCTGCCGGGTTAATGAAACGTCAGACATAATTATTATTCTGTTGAAAATCTGCACATACTGACTGGGGCGGCCCGCCACCACAACTGAATGTTTATGAAATCCCAAAATTTGGTTTGTTGCGTCCGCTGCCGGCGACTCTCACTCAATAGTATTGGTGTCACAGGTAATGTTGTTATGTTGGCAGTGATTGTATTGGACGCTCTTACCACGTCTGTATTCACCATGTTAGGTGTAAGTATATATATACTATCAAAGTTTATATATATATATATATATATATATATATATATATATATATATATATATATATATATATATATATATATATATATATATATATTTAATAGCACACACACCACATCAGAAAGGCCATCCTCGGCGTGAGTCCCTCCAGGACTGCTTTTTTTCGAATAATTTCCCTCTGTTTGATAGATAGACTCACGCTTACCAAAGTATTAAACCAATCACAGTCAACGTAAGGCTCTGTCAAGAAAATGAGCATAACAGTAACTTCATGTGCATTTCTTATCTCTAGCGAAAGATATGAAAGAGAAAATCTGTGATCATTTTGCATAAAAATGATGGTAATCAGCATAAAATATCTCTAATAATTCACCTTTATTCTAAACTTCTCTTTTAGGATCTAAGCGTTCATGCTTTATTGAGTTTCAGCCGGAGCGAATGGATGGCAGGATTAACGGCATGATTACAATAAGCCATTTTAATGATATACGGAGATTAACTCGCGCTATACGTCAGCCTCAATACGCAAGCGAAGGATATCGTTTAGTAGCTAAGAGTTAATGGCGTAGATCATATTGTGAGTGCCTGGAGGAGACTCACGCTGTTTCTGATGGATACTGACTGGGTACACATTGGATGCTTGATACTGTATCCAGCTGGAGACACACACACACATACACACAGACACACATACACACACACACACACACATACACATACACATACACACACACACACACACACACACACACACACACACACACACACACACACACACACAGGATCATGCTCTATATACATATATATATATATATATATATATATATATATATATATATATATATATATATATATATATATATATATATATATATATATATATATATATATATATAACATTACATTAATTAATGTTATAGGCACAAAGTGTACTCCGCATCATTCTACACCAGCCCTTGGAGACAAAAATATATATAAATATATAATATTTTGAGGGTGCAAAAGCGCGTTAGAGAGAGCAATTTTTTCAGGTAATTAATTTGTAGCGTCCGTGTCATATCGGAGCCGCTTATTAATAAAACACGCTGCATTTTGTGGGGGATTGAACAATTTAAGCTGGGTAGAAAATCCTAATGTATAACATTAATGTTATCAGTCAAAAATAGGAGTTATCTAGGAAATGATTTGAAATGTCATTTCAAATCCATGTCATTTGATTTGAGAGAGAGAGATGAAAAGGAGAGAAAGAGATGCAGGTAGAGAGAGAGAGAGAGAGAGAGAGAGAGAGAGAGAGAGAGAGAGAGAGAGAGAGAGAGAGAGAGAGAGAGAGAGAGAGAGAGAGAGAGAAAAAAACAAAGAAACAAAAACGTGAGAAAAAGAAAGAGAGATACTGGATCCTAAAGAAATATAAAGACACCAATTGCAATATATAGAAGGTGCGGAATATGTGTCAAATATGATTGGAAGAGGGCACTATTATCTAAGGAGAGGCACTATTATCTAAGGAGAGGCACTATTATCTAAGGAGAGGCACTATTATCTAAGGAGAGGCACTATTATCTAAGGAGAGCCACGATAGCACAATCAACACCAGCTGGTATTCCTTACATTCCTCTTACAAGCACAGAGTATAACTGGTGTAATTTTGAAGATCTGAATAACATGAACCCAGCTCCAGTGGGTTCCCATGAATGAGCAGAGACGGGGCCAAAATGACCTCATTTAGATGAGTTAAGTTGGCATTACCCCGTGGCAGGTGATGGGTGGAATGCCACAGTGAGTTCGACTACCATTACTAAGGTCAGGTTATGGGGAAGGATGCCACTTTGGGCTTCTCTTCCATTACCAGTGTCAGGTGATGGGGAATGGTGCCGCAAGGAGCCCAGTGTGGCCGCCCATGGCACCTGCTTATCCCACAACCATATTCAATGGTTTAATGGTGGGGTAGGGAGGTGGGTGGAGACTGTAGGGGCGCGGCGTTGGGTGGAGACAGGAAAGGGTTGTGTGGATGGATAAAGGGAAGGTATGGGTGCTACCTGGATACCACGTCGACCCGGGCACCGCCGGATACCCCATCAATTTGATTATATATATATATATATATATATATATATATATATATATATATATATATATATATATATATATATATAGTTACTAAATACTCTACCCAACAAGGCAGACAATGGGAATATAGAAGAAGAGAAGATGCAGGTTCAAATCCAATAATTCAAATAATTCAAATAATCAAATAATCAAATAATCCAATGATATCTGAATATACTACCTCAAAGTGAAGTTTTAAAAAATAGGTTCAACTAGGTAGTGAACTACTGTAGGCTGAACAAAGAGCATGGGTTTAGTAGCTTTTATTACTTGAAGAAAATACAGGCAATCTCAATAAAATTCGTAGGACAAAGTTGTATATAGATAACGTTTCGTCAATAAAGGTATATATATATATATATATATATATATATATATGTCGTACCTAATAGCCAGAACGCACTTCTCAGCCTACTATTCAAGGCCCGATTTGCCTAATAAGCCAAGTTTTCCTGAATTAATGTTTTTTCGTCTACCTAACCTACCTAACCTAACCTAACCTAGCTTTTTTTGGCTACCTAACCTAACCTAACCTATAAATATAGGTTAGGTTAGGTTAGGTAGGGTTGGTTAGGTTCGGTCATATATCTTCGTTAATTTTAACTCCAATAAATAAAAATTGACCTCATACATAATGAAAAGGGTTGCTTTATCATTTCATGAGAAAAAAATTATAGTAAATATATTAATTCAGGAAAACTTGGCTTATTAGGCAAATCGGGCCTTGAATAGTAGGCTGAGAAGTGAGTTCTGGCTACTAGGTACGACATATATATATATATATATATATATATATATATATAGGATGGTAGGAGAAGTGAACACTCTTTCGTATTCAGAGTTAAATGTCAAGTTTTTCCCTGAGTGCTCTGTGTTCCCTTCTCTGAGGCTGTGGGTCCCTATAATTACACCAGTGGTGGTACCCCCCTATATATATATATATATATATATATATATATATATATATATATATATGGTTACAAGATATACATGGGTTGATACAAAAATAATAATACAAAAAGGTGCTTAAAGGTTATGGATCTCTTGAAAAACACGACAATGGGAAATATTGATGAATGTCACAGACGGGTTCGACTTGTGTATATATATATATATATATATATATATATATATATATATATATATATATATATATATATATATATATATATATATATATATATATATATATATATATATTAATTTTAAACAAAAAATGGGGTTAGTACACATACTAACAACCTAAAATGAATGCCCTAAACTCTGAAGTATTTTCTGTTTTGTTTTCCAAAACTATTGTATTTGACTCATGTGGCTTACTTTAAACATTACATTTAAATAATTGTTTTACCACGTCAAACAATACAAAACAATTAAGTTCCACAACTGTTGCAAATTAACGGTCCATTAATATATATATTTTGTTCCTAATGTATTTATTATGTGTATTCACCTTATATTTTTGTGATTAAATAAAATATTCGATTAATGTCTAATGAATTATTATATGTAAAATGTCTCATTTAGATCTTGAACAAGATCTAAATGATTTTGTATATTTTATAACAATTTTGTATATTCAGTGGTTTCTGCATATTGTTTTAATATATATCACAGATGCTGTTGTTATTTGCGTATAGAAAATTTCACAAGCCATTTTTTTGTACGTAGAATTTTTCCAATCAATGCCTTTGGCTATAATTATTTTTGTGATAAGAACAAAGCCAATATGTGAAATTTAATTAAAACCGAGTATGTCACTATTATTTATTTAGGACTCATAAGCTAACATCGTTAATTCGCATTTTTTGTGGGAAAACTCTAATGAAAAGCTTCAATATTTAGTTTTAACTGTTAGAACCATTAGGTAGTGTTTCATCTTTCAATTTGGTGTCGGAAAATACTCTACTGAGGTTCTGCAATGATGTTCTTAGGTGTTTCGTTAAGGATTCGCTAGTGTACTTTACTAATAGCTAAGATGACTAACTAAGGTGTTTCGCTATGTGTTCATTAAGGTATATTGTTAATGGTTTGCTAAATTACATTTCTAAAGGTGTTTGGTTAAGTTTTAGCTAAGGTGCCTCACGAAAGGCTTACTAAGGTTCTTCGCTAAACCTTTCCTAAAGACCTTAGTTAGCGATTCGATGATCTTGTTAGGTTGTTAAAAGACATGAAAGTCAAATCACGTTAATATATCTATCAATAATCATTTCTTACGCTCAATTAACCATTAACCTATCAATATAACCATATATATATACACAACCTTCCATACATATATCATGCAAATCTATACATCCTTGTAGCCATGCAAAACATTAGATTTTGATGACCAAAGGATTTTCAAAGGAGGGATTAGGGCTTCAGAAATCAAGTAATATAGGACAGTATATGGAGGTTGAGAGAGGTGTATAAGTTAATGGGTGTCCACACTGACTTCGTAGCAGTAGAGTGGCTGTTTTGTGACCCAGGTGTGGTGTTAATGGGTAGGTGAGCCGCTGGACTGGCTTCTGGAAGTACCGGTGTTAAGTTGGTGCCATTGGTTTGGCTTTTGAGTCTTTGACTTTGACTTCTTCAAGAGGAATTCCTGGAACAAGCTTCCTTTATTGAATGCTTGTCTCACAAAAGGTTTTAGTGGATTTGTGTATATATATATATATATATATATATATATATATATATATATATATATATATATATATATATATATATATATATCTGTGTGTGAGACTTGTGTTGCAATGTTGCTCCCGAAATATCAGAATTTTTATCTCCAAGGGACACCGACCTCCTGGTCCATGAAAAATGCATGGATATACCCCTTGGGCTGAATTGGAATATTGGCGGTCGACTGTGGGGCTGCCAGACCTACTACATTTTTCGTCTACTTTTGTCTTTGTTTTTTTTTTTTTGTTCTGTCAGTGTACAGAAGAGCATGTTTATCATTTGAGGAATGTTCAGCATATATATATATATATATATATATATATATATATATATATATATATATATATATATATATATATATATATATATATATATATATATATATATATATTCCTGCATTGTTTAACTCGGTTTCGTTGCGCTCTGATTTACGTTTTCAAGGGAGAGAAGACAAGGAAGAGGAGGAGGAGGAGGAGGGGAAGGAAGAAGTGAGAAAGAGGAGAATAAAGTGTGTCAGAGTTTGAAGGTAGGTTAAAAAAATATCGCTTTGGAAAATACGGCCGTAAAACTTGCGAATTGTGTGAGTTCCCGGATTTCCATTAGGATTTTTGGATAATTTTCCATCATTGGAATGTAACGTTCTGAAATATGAAGAAACCTTAAAACTGTTTTTTTAATATATATATATATATATATATATATATATATATATATATATATATATATATATATATATATATATATATATATATATATATATATATATATTCTCCTTTTCTCTCTCTCTTTCTCTTTTTATTTTTTTTAGCAGATTAGCAAGGAAGAAAGATTTAGAGTGTAGGAAGCGTGCCTCTAATGAAACTGAGGCGGCGAAGCGAATTAGAATTCGCTATTTTTGTGGGAAACTGTCGACTTGTACAGCTGTTGCTCTGTACGCTGATCTCACACTCACACACACACACACACACACACACACACACACACACACACACACACACACACACACACACACACACACACACACACACACACACACACACACAATCACTTATTTACCTGTAAGACCAGGGAGAAAGCTGAATGAGTTAGACTCTTAGCAATATCCCATAATAAGGATTACAGTGCATGATGCAACTAATCTGAAATACAATGCAATAAGATGTTCCGTCAACATACGACGGTCCTCCGTAACTCCACGACAACGACCACAAAACACCTGAGATATGCAGGTGTTGCCAAGAAAGTTGCAACTAAGGAGGCTAGAAGACTCACCAACTCGCCGTCATCACCAAGTACGTCGCAATTTGTTCTGATTCACCCAATCAGATTTTTTTTAAGTATACAAAATGTAAGTATCCTAAGATTGACGTTCAATATGCATCGCCTTCGGTAGGTTATATGTGAAGGTTGCTTCTGCTTGTACACATCTGATTAGGCAAAGTAATTGCCTAGTTTACCGATTGGCAAATCAAGATAACGGGCTGATTTGAGATCAAGATATATATTAGTCCCGTTTCCCCGGATATGAATATCTATTACCCCGCAAGTTAATCGAATAAAAGAGTTAAGGTAACAGCAAAAGCCTTTATTGACCCTTTACGAGGTAGGATCCTATGTATATCCAAGTCAGAATCATTCATGAATATGTCTTGCCTACGATTTCAGTTCCTAGTGAGCTTGTTTCGTAATCAGTAATTTGGCATCATGAATTGTAACGTACGATTGATGTATTGATCTTGTCATGAACGTGTAGTGACCAGAGTTGCTGTTGCCAGGTAGGAATAGCGGAGATTATTAATTAGGCCCCACAGGTGGTGATGGTGGTAGGAGTTGGTGGTTGTGGGGGGTAGTGTCAGCGGTGGTAGTAGTGGTGGTGATGGTGGTGGTGGTGGTGGCAGCATCCGCAGCTTCTCAAAGATCATGTCTCCCGTACGATCATTATTCTCCAACAAGGCGTCCACACAAAGAAAAAATAGCACACACGCACCGACAAAGAAATACACACAAGCGCTCACACACGTGTGTGTGGTGTGGGGAAAAAAAGTAGTTAGTAAACAGTTGATTGACAGTTGAGAGGCGGGCCGAAAGAGCAAAGCTCAACCCCCGCAAGCACAACTAGGTGAATACAACTAGGTGAATAGACACACAAACACACATACTCAACCACAATCACACACACACGGGGGCCTGACGGCTGAGTGAACAGCGCTCGACATTCGTAGTCCTAAAGGGTCTGGGTTCGATCCCCGGCGGCGGCAGAAACAAATGAGCAGACTTTCTTTCTCTAATGCCCTTGTTCACCTAGCTGTAAATAAGCACCTGGGAGTTAGCCAGCTGTCACGGGCTGCTTCCTGGGTTCATGTGTGTGTGTGTGGAAAAAAATCATTTGATTGACAGGTGAGAGTCGGACCCAAAGAGCCAGAGCTCAACACCTGCAAGCACAACTAGATGAGTACATCATACACACTCAACTTCGCAACTTCTTCTCTCCAGTTTATGATAATTCGGTTTGCGGGTGATGGTGCATACTGGGGCCAGGAGCCCCACCTTGAGATCTAATATACGGCTGGAGCATTTATCCGGAGCTGCTGGAGCATTAGGCAGGCAGCGGAGCGTGTGACGTATGGAGGTACGGTCCTCCGTCATTGTCTGATTATCGAAGGTCGGGCAGGGAGTAGAGAAGATGAGGGAGGGTGGAGGAGAAAGGGGGAGGAAAGAGAGACGGAGAGGAGTTGAGGAATTGGGAAAGTGAAGGAGGATAGGGGAAGATCGAAGGAGGGGGAGAGAGTGGAAGAAGATAGGGTTGGGAGTGGAGGAGAGGGAGTGAGGAGAGAAGAGAGTGAAAGAGAAGAGAAGAGAGTGAGAGGAGAATGAGAGAGGAGAGAAAAGAGGGAAAAAGAGAGAGTGAATGAGAAGCAGAAGTTGGAAAGCTGAAGCAGCAGTCAATAAAAGCCAACATTTAAGCACGAAAACTGAATCGGAATATCAAGTGAGATGTTTATGTAACGAGGCAGCAATGTCACATTAACCGTCCTCACTTCAGACACATTCCGGTCCCCTGGTTGGCCCCGAAACCACAGCTACGAAAGTCTTAGACTAAAACATCAACAAATTTCACACTTCCTAAGGTCGAGAAAATAAGCTAATCCTTCTCGTGTATGTTTAACAAACCAGGAGAAAATAAAAATACTCTTGGCTCAAAAGATTGTCTTACAAACATGTGAAATTCCGGCATATCTCAGAGGGAAACCGGTTGACCAATATGAGAGGAATGAGAAGCACGTTCCAGGTCTTAACAGGACACGTATCTACCTCGTCTGAGTACCAGTCCTTGTGTGCTCAGGGCGGAACACGTGTGATGCGCCACAGGTATAGAGTGGGGAACGGAGGATATATATATATATATATATATATATATATATATATATATATATATATATATATATATATATATATATATATATATATGTGGTTTTTAACACATATTTAACGGTGGTGAAGGAATGAATTCATAACGTGAATGGAGCAAGCATGCTAATGCATGTATGTATGTATGTATGTATGTATGTATGTATGTATGTATGTATGTATGTATGTATGTATGTATGTATGTATGTATGTATCCTAAATTGATATGAATAATGTGAGTGTGTCTGTATTCACTTTATGAGCAAACCACACACGAGAAAAATAGGAGACGACGATGTTTCGGTCCATCTTGGACCATTATCAAGTCGACAATCGACTTGATAATGGTCCGGGATGGACCGAAACGTCGTCGTCTCGTCTTCGTCTAATGTGTATGTTTGGTCATCATATCTTCAGCCACGTTCTTGTAACTCATCGCCTGCATTTGTATTCATGTATATATGGCTGCAAGATCAAACTGAATCCCACTTTCCCATGTGTCGGCCGTCAAGTATACTGACTTCATCCTATTTTCTCTATCTACTACACACACACACACACACACACACACACACACACACACACACACACACACACACACACACACACACACACACACACACATACACACACGAGCGAAGGACCTAAGAGCCAGAGCTCAACCCAGTCAAGCACAAATAGGGGAGTACACACACACACACACACACACACACACACACACACACACACACACACATATGAATTATATGTTTCTTAACACTTAATTTATGCAGGCAATATGCAAATAATAAACAATTACGTATCAAGAATATCCAAGCAAGAATGTAACAAATTTTTAACTATATATATAGATGGCAAATTTTCTACCTTAGACTGCATCTCCAGGTGCCTCTTTGGGTGGTTATAAACAGGAGCTGCATCGTATGGGCCTGTAGGCCTTCTGCAGTTAACTTTATTCTTATGTTCTTATGTTCTTAAATCTACATATATATACATAAATCTACATAAATATAAATAAATCTTAAATCTACCAAACTATCAAGTACATAAGTTCGCACATAAGGAGGTAAACATAACTAAATCACTGTACGACTTGATTACATTTGTAAAAAAGCCATATTTACAACTCCCACAAAAATGAACAAAATAACCATTTTACAAAACAGCTCCATCGATCATTACATATCTGTTTTAATCATTTCATCACATAAAAAACAAAAGGGTAAACAATTACAAAACAGTAATTGCTGACTGCTGTAGTTGCTGACTACAGCCATAAAATCCCAATCAACAATAACTTCAATATCGCTGATAACAGCAGCGCCAATAACACTAATAACAGCAATCAGTGAACCGAGAAATACGACCGAGTCAAGTGAATGATAGAACGCTCTCTTCAATAGCTTTACAATGTATTACCGATCAATATTCCGAAATGACGGTAGGGAAGGGCGATGATATGATGCAGAGTTTGATACCTGTTGACCCGAGTCGATAACTGTGATGGTGTAAGGTCACTTGTCAAAGGGGGCAGGTGTGGGAAGGGGGTGGAGGCAGGTGTGTAAAGGAAAAAGCTAGGACAGGAAAAGATACTCATCATGCTTACGTAGGAATTAAGAGTTACATAGCTTTAGATAGAAGCATTTATGCCTAAACCGCTTCCAGGATTCATGGTACAGGACTCCTGAGTTCGAAAGTTCCTTTCGCCTGATGTTTCTGTTTAACTAGCAGTAAGCAGATACCAGGGAATTAGTTAGCTGGTGCAGGCTGCATCCTAGGGATGTGTGTGTGTGTGTGTGTGCGTGTGTGTGTGTGTGTGTGTGTGTGTGTGTGTGTGTGTGTGTGTGTGTGTGTGTGTGTGTGTGTGTGTGTGTGTGTGTGTAGATCAACTCTATCTTCAACATGAGTAAATAACGCAATCAACAGCTGTTACTTTATCATAACACACAAAAATATAACAATTAATCAAACTGAAATGAAAAGGACAATATATTGAACGATAATAGTAATTTAAAAATATATAGAAGTTCTCCCTCTTATTTTAAAATATGCATTCGTTATATATATTTTTTTCATTGAAATATTACCATTTTGTCCAAGATATCAACATTATTGTAATTATTTAATATTAAAATAGTCATTACTTGTAAATACTACTAATATAGTAATAATAGTAGTAGTAATATTAGTAGTAACGCTAGTATCAATGGTACTATTTAAGGTTTGAATTGTGGTTTATAATATAATAAAGATATGTTTTATTAATCATTACCAGCATCTATTCATATAGAATTATCATTCATTTTATTAATAACGTTTCCTGTACATCTCTTGAAGGTGTGTTGTCATAGCAAACAAATTCGATTATTAACCGGTCGATTCCCCTGAGGATTTTGTAGGTTGTGATTATGTCCCCCCTTACTCTTCTGTCTTCCAGTGTCGTAAGGTGCATTTCCTTAATACAATTATTATTTATCTTTCAAGTATTGTTATTATTTTTACTATTATTATTAATTTTTAGAAAATCCACCTGGGCTATGAGGTGGATGCGAACCTTCGATCTTGGCATTGCCAAGCCGCTATTGTGATTTCTGTGTGATTATCTTTATTATTATTATCACTGTTCTAATTTTTAAATATATTTATTTTTGATGTTCTTTCCGTGAGCCAGAAGAGAGACCCAACACTGTTGAGAGCAGTGATAAATACTAATTTGGTGGAATTTGTTATATTTTAATTATATAATAATCTTTAAATGATATGTAATTCTTTTTATAGACTGCGATTTGCCTTAAAAACATCAGCATATCTTCATAGACTTTACTCAATACTTTATCTCTTAGAAAGTCTTAGCCTCGAAATGTTATTATTCAGTCTTTCCTCGAGCGCAAGCTTTGACTCGCTGATGTATCCTAAGGTCTAAAAAGATACGAATTAAAAAACGAGAAAAAAAAACTGATTCCAGGTTTATTAATTTTAGATAACTTTGAATTAAAAATTGTGAACAATTTTCGTTGGCAGTTTTGGCTTACTTTTGGATATCTTTCGCAACTTGTATTCTTCTCGTGGTTTGATGTTGTTATCTTGCCTTACAAATACTGCATATTTCGATATATTTATTGCGCATATAACGCCATAATGAATGGCGTATGTCCCCTAAATGTACGCACACCTTCACCCTACGGTTTCCATCTCGCTACTACATTCGCTGCTGAATGAATGGCTAATAATTGTAATGAGTTGCTTGAGGGTAGACCCGCTGCGGGATGTTTTGCTTATATGAGACGTGGATGGGGGGAGGTCAGGAGCTTGCCACCGAGCCTAGTTCCTCCCTGAGGCTAAAACCTTAAGAATAGGATTTAAATCTTTATTGTTTCGGATGGGGGATGGGGGATGGGTGTGTGGCAGAGGGAGGAATTATCATATCTTGATGCCCATAGCAAGAGGGAAGAGGGTAAGGAACTGTACGTTTGTTGATATAGGGTTGATTTTCCTTTTTTTTTTGAATGTGTATGTGTTTGATTGTATAATGTTACCGGAGCGTTCGTATATGAGTGTATATGTGGGTATAGGGAGAAATATATCATGGGATCCGCCTCCGCTTTACGGTAATTTGTCTCTGTGAGCCACTGAAATTAATTATGAAGATATATATACATTTGGTTTAACCATTATTTCGTAAGTATTTATTAATGTACAAATTTCGTTTAAATGTGGTTTTATCAGTACACTTAGCTTCTTGCTGGGGGTGGGGTGTATTTTAGTACCATTTAGAGGCAAGATATGTATTAATCTAAGTGTACTTGCTGGACTGATAGCCAACTGGTCGATGCGTGTGGTCGAAGCTCGACTATGTACTTCTTTATCCTATTACCTCTTGTCGTTATTCTTAGAACAAATAAATGTTTCATATATCTATTGATCTGCTGTGTTATCTTCATTCCTTATACCCTCGTTGTGTTGTTGAATATGCTAGACTTATCAAACAAATTAACCCAGCAATGTTAAATTAAGTCAATGTTACCAAAACAGTGTCACTTTCATTTCATATTTGTGGGTTATTTATCTTCGCTAAAAATACTGTGAATTATTAGCTGTATACGCGACTTCTTTAACATATTTGCTGTAACGTTAACTCTTCTTCGTCAGTCACTCAAGGGTGTTCTGACAAGCAAGAGCTGAAGCTCTGGGAGGAGTTTCAGTTCTTGTTTGATCACTTTCTGGAAGATTTTATTGTATACTTCAAAAAGGTTTTCAAGCATTTTTTACTTTTAACCTTGATTAAACCTTGATTACCTTGACTTAACCTTGATTTGACCTTGATTACCTGTGTTCTTGTTTAATGACTAGTATGGGGGATGTGTGGGTATGTATATGTTGCTTGAATATTATGGTATCTGTCTAATGTGTTATTGCGCCAGCCAGAGGCTTAGGGCCCTCGCAGGGATATCCCTGAACCCCCTAAAACGAAGTGTTTAATGTTCACTGGGTCAGAAATTTGGACCAAAAGTCGGCCTTATAAGCAATCACTTTTATCTAATGCCTAGAGACTCTCTTTTTTCTTATATCTTATCTTAAACAGTTTAAAAAAAAAGCATGAAATAATTATGCCGCTAATCCATTAAACTTCCTAATTGTCCTTAAGATTAAATAAGTGTTTGTTTGTGTGTGTGTGTGTGTGTGTGTGTGTGTGTGTGTGTGTGTGTGTGTGTGTGTGTGTGTGTGTGTGTGTGTGTGTGTGCATTTTTGTGGGAGGAAATTTGTAAGCAAACGGTACAGCATTTCTTCATTTGCTAAAGAAAGTAATTGGTCATCTTCCATGCTATTCTTACCGGCTGTGAGTAGAGAGTCGGTCTTTAATGAGAGTAATTACGAGACATTAAAGAATTCCTCAGACTCCCGCAGCAGAGAGTGGGGGGATAATTACAGTGTTCAACAAGGAACCCGAAAAAGGGCGCCTGTTCATTCTTGAATGGGAGCACTGTACGAGCTTTCATGCAACTGAGCACTTTTTCAGCGTTCCACTCTGACGAAGGAAAAATTGCGAGCTCCCTCAATGTTTTTTTTCCCTTCTTTTACCTCCCAAAAGTCATTTTTTTGATAAACGCAGAGCTTGTACACTCTCCCTCTCCATTTCCAGCACTCCTGCATTCCCTCTCTCTCTCTCTCTCTCTCTCTCTCTCTCTCTCTCTCTCTCTCTCTCTCTCTCTCTCTCTCTCTCTCTCTCTCTCTCTCTCTCTCTCTCTCTGTCTCTCTCTCTCTCTCTCTCTCTCTCTCTCTCTCTCTCTCTCTCTCTCTCTCTCTCTCTCTCTCTCTCTCTCTCTCTCTCTCTCTCTCTCTTCCCTTTTCACTCCCTCTCACTCTCCCTCTCAGTAAAAGAAAGAATAAAGTATATATTATATATTTATATATATTTATTTCATTCACCCGGGCACTAGCAGACTCGAACCACGGACCCCACGAGTGGGAGACAGAAGCTCCATCCACTATACTATGCACAGCCTTCATAAGGAAAAATTGCAGAAGGAACTAACTACTGCCAAACTGGAACTTTAGACTTTCACTTGACTGCTACTAAAACCCAGATGAATTAATAGCAGCCAGGGAACGTCGAAAATTAAAAGTCGATAATCATTATATTAATGTTAAAATAATTATTAATAATACCATAAATAAATAACAATTTAAACCACTTAATGTATTTAGACAATAACGTGCCACGAAGAAATTGCTGATGAATGAATAGTATAACTTGCTGCTGCTGCTGGGAATACAATATATGCAAATGCCTATGAGGTAATTTACATATTTATGAGGGTCTACAAGATCCAGCTCAGCCTCCTTCAAAAGTTTGTCGGTTCTGTTCTTATTAGTATTACTGGATGGACTCGACTGGGGGATGCCATTCACACCTTCTCACACTTCCTAGCGGCGCGACAGCGAATAATCAAGCAAAGTTGGGCATAAAAATCATTCAAAGGATGAATTTCCAGTCATCTCCGGGTCCGCAGTTAGGACAAATCGTACTAATTCGTTCGGCGAAAACTCTCCAGTTAAAGACCGGAATCCAATCAGAAGTTTGTAGGTCAATACGTTAATCGGGACGAGCGAGGTGCGTGAACTTTGACTCTCCGACCTTGTTACGCCGACTTCAAAGCGACATGACTACGAGGCCTCGTTAGCTGCGTGGTGATCATCGCTAACTGCACCTGACGCTAGTCTCGCCTACCACCCTTAGACTTGGCTGTGCTTAGTGAACGACCTCGGTCACGCTACGAGACGGCACCCGTTTAGGTAACTAAATATGGCAGGAATTGTTCTTTCATTGAATGTACGATTATTAGCTTTCTGGGTCAGTTTTTTTTTCTTTCTGTTTCTTCATCTTCTTATCTTCTAAGATGTTTGTTGTCACATCTCACTGGTCTCTACCAGTGATATATATATATATATATATATATATATATATATATATATATATATATATATATATATATATATGTATATATATATATATATATATATATATATATATATATATATATATATATAATATATAATATATATATTATATATATATATAACGACAGTCAAGACTGTCGTAGTTAAACTACGACAGTCTTTCCTCTGAACATATCTTCCAATTAAGAGAGAAACTACGAGATTCTTAAGACTCGGCTAACCACTCTCCACCGATTTCGTGGAAGGAGTCACCAAGGGGGATCACCACGGGAACTACTCCCCTTAATAAGGAAGACACAATGCCAACCATAACTCACCCATGATGGTCACCAACCCATGACCAGTAACCCTGCAAAGGTTGAGTGAGACTATCCTCAACCGTCTAGCATTTAACCTTGGACATAATCATAATATTTAAACAAAATTGGCATTTTCTCTTTATATATTAGTCTATTTAATAAGTGATTTATTCAACAAAGCCTCACTTTCTCTAATCACTTTGTTACCAAATACATGTTTTATTCAATTGTCATGATATTCATTTAAGCTTTATTCACTTCATATCGGATTATATGTCATTCATGTCTAGACCCGTTATTGTGAGGACTGTTCTCTATTAGCGAATATTATATTTGCCCTTTTTTAGCCAATGACCCACTGGCGTTTAATCAGATCTAGTTAGGGTTCATCCGCTTTCATATGCCAGTCCAAATGCAGAGCAAATCGCCTACCCAGCTGATTCAGAGTCAGTTATTTCGCTTTTATATGCAAATTTGAAGCACAATTTGTTTGGATATCTCCTCGTTTTTTTAAGGCCATTTTCTTTATTTTTTTGTTCTCTCTTGTTTGATCCTTTTTTCTACTGTTGGGCCTTTTATTTTGCCAGGGCCTTTTATGTATTTTTTGGATGTCTTGTCTCGTCTTTTCTCTCTAGTGTTTAGCCACAAATGTTTTGACATATCTTAAAGAATTAGTTCTCCACAGACCTCTACCATACTTTGTTTTTTGTAGTTGGCTCAGTTGTTCTTTATCCTTGCAAGACCTTACCCTTTGCAAGTTCTGTATCCTTGCAAGACCTTACTCTTGCAAGTTCTTTATCCTTGCAAGACCTTACTCTTGCAAGTTCTTTATCCTTGCAAGACCTTACCCTTGCAAGTTCTGTATCTTTGCAAGACCTTACCCTTGCAAGCTTTGTATTCCTTGCAAGACCTTACCCTTGCAAGTTCTGTATCTTTGCAAGACCTTACCTTTGCAGTTTCTTTATCCTTGCACCTTATCCTACGTCACCTTACGTGACAAGAGCACACCTTACAGGGGTGCCGCTAATGTAACTAGTGACTAAATACCCCTCCACGTCCTCATCATATTGGTCTTTATGGGAACTCGTGTCCTAGTGGTGAGAGCAGCATGGGCACCATTCCTACATTCATATGTTCGAGTCCTATCTAGGATACGGATGAATTAATATACACGATGTATAGAAATTATTCACATCTATTTAAATCTTAATAAACTCGTTTATATATTTTAAAATGGCTTGCAATAATGAGTAGCAATTGTTAAAACATTTTGTTTGTTTGACCAACCTTCTACCACGGGGAAAAGGACAAGACTGAAGGAGAAAGTAATATGTTTGCTGTGAAAAACAGTCTACAAAATACTGTACATTCAAGTTTTCACGTACAATATAAGAAAATTTCACCCACAAAGCAGTTTCGTATTTAGAGAATGGCTGAAATAATTTAAAAAAAACTGGCAATATACTACACCATAAAGGAGCAAGTAGGCTAATTAAGTGATTGACGATAGGATAGCAGAAATTTAAAATACGTTTATCCAATTACCTAACAAATCCTCCTGTCGAGAAAGCTGGGAACTGCAGCTATCCTGTTCAACAGCCAATAAAGTGGCGCAAAAAAAAAAAGGCACAACGGGTTCACCATAGCCCGTGCTACTTGGAACTTTGTTCCAGGTAGCGAATCTTTAACAACAACAACCACAACAACAACAAGTGGCGCGAGCTACAAATGCGGCTCACATGGTAGCTAAAGTAGTTATGAGGTGAAAGCGCTAAACGACTATTTACCACCTGGAAAGGATTTGAGGACAAGGACGGAGTAATGGATTGGTACTCAACCACTTGGACCATTGGGGGATCGAACGTAGAACTGCAAGAAGCGTGGCTCCTTGCTGTCCCCACCATTCTTAGTGGTTCACGTGGACGTTTACTCACTTCCCCTTTACTGAATCTTTTTTTATTTATTACAATAAAAATGCCATCAGGTGTGTTATTAACAACAGCAAACTGCTTAAATAACTTCAATGATAATTAATTTGTAAAGGGTTATATTGTGGTGAATAATTTGTAGGGACCCTGTATATATTTGGGTAGGGAGTGAGGGAGGAGGGGTCAAGAACCCCTAAACTTATGCACAGACCATCTCATTCATTTCCTGCTTGAGAATGGTCCAGGACGGACCGAAACGTCGTCGTCCCTTCACTTTCTAGTGTGTGGTCTGGTCATCATTCATTTCCTATTTTCTCAGAACTTTGAACTTGGTATAATATCATAGTCCACAACAGAGCTGTGATTCACAATTAGTTGTGAATCATCTTCAGTTATTAATAAAAGAGCCCATTTCCTCTGTCAGGTCTTTAGCCTTTGGCCAGACAGACAGATCTACCTGTCTATCTGTCTGTCTGGGGGAGGGGCCAGACGTTTAAGGCAAGCCTTACTAAAGCTTGCAGGGAAAGTGGGAAAAGTAGAGTAGCTCATGAAGCAACAGGGAAGGTGTTAAGGCATAGGGTAGGGGGTGAGGGAGAGGAAAGGTAGTGAAGGGTAAGAACGATGGTGGAGGTTAAGGAAGGAGGAAAAGGAAAGTGAAGGTGATTACAGTTATGGTTACATCATACATCATCATCATTATAAGATGGTTTACAGTGATTAAGATAGTGAAGAGTGAGGTATCCGTTCCATCCCAAATCCTTATCCTCATACCTTCCCGGTGCTGTAGAATCATACTGGCTTAGCGATTACTCCTGATAACTACTTTACCTCTCCCTAGTACATAAATATATGAATGTGTGTACTCACCTAGTTGTACTCACCTAGTTGTGTTTGCGGGGGTTGAGCTCTGCCTCTTTGGTCCAGCCTCTCAACCGTCAATCAACTGATGTACAGATTCCTGAGCCTACTGGGCTCTGTCATATCTACATTTGAAACTGTGTATGGAGTCAGTGTGTGTGTGTGTTTGTGCGTTTGCGTGTGTTCGTGTGCCTGTGCGTGTGTGTGTGTGCGTGTTTTAAATTACAAATTTGCCCTCCAAAATAATTTCCACCATCACAAAATACCTACAAACGAAAATTCCAATTATGATGCAAATTTCGCATCTTGCCTCTCCGTTCCAAGTTCCGAATATATGAAAAAAAAATCTAATTCCCATAAAAAGATTCAACTCGTGAGTGGCTTACGGTGCTCTTTGAGACGGTACACCTTTGACGGAATAATTACTGTGGAGCGGCCGGTTAAGCTGAGCTCACACACCGGCCCTCTGCTTCCCCATTACACTCCGCTTAATGGGTACTTAAGCTCATCCGGCACTCGCACTTACATTACACACTCGCTATAACGGCACGATAATTGATTTCAATAACGTGTTATGTCACATTGTCTATCATGTTATAAGTATTTGATTATATATAAGTAGGTGTTGAAATGCTATAGATTTTTGGGCTTAATGAACGAATGGAAGCACTTGGTTTAATGGCCACTGTACTAATGGGGGGCTAGTACACAGCTCAGCAGCTTTTCTAGATTCGTCACAAGGTACAAAACGCAAAATCCTAACTAAACCTAACCAAACCTAACCTAACCTAACCTAACCTAACCTAACTAATCTAACAATTAGACTGTAATAGTTAACAGTATTAGTGGTTGTAGTACATTCGAGCGTAGCACAGTAGTACGAGGTACATCCTTCAACGGTGCACAAAGTTGTTGGAACAGCTACGGTGAAGAGCGAGCCAAGTTGGTGGACCAGCCAAGATGTGTTGAATCTACATCTTCGTCCTTTTATCTTGAATTCTCATTCAAGGCAGCCTTGAAGAAGCCTGCTCTTTCAGGTCCATTCTCATAAGACCTCTTACGAGTGAATATGTATTTTGTACTTCAGCTTATGTGTGTTTACATTGCAAGACTCGTTAAAGAGAGTCACGGAACCAACACCTGCCTTCACACTGTACATAAGAATGAACTCTGTTCATTCTTATGTACACTCCAACGAGCTATTTGCTCAGTACACAAACCCATCTCCCATCATGATCTATAGTCTCTCCTTCCGCTCTTATCACGGAGAAACAACGAAATATTTCTTCGTGCTGTCAACTGTCCATCAATCACTCTACTGTTCCTGAGAGCGGTAATGAGTAACTAACACAGAATATTTGCTCTGCCTTGATGAGTGTGTATGTCCATCACCTGGGTGTTTGGTCCGTCCACCATCCTGCTTAATCAACCCTTTTCTGTGATATTTATCACTTGAGAGCGACCCGGGCGCCGCTTCTCTGTTAAGTCCTCTTTCTCACTGTTTGTGTTTGAGGAAGTCTTGTTTGATATTCGGGATGCTCTCTTTACCGTGGGTGTAACTTATTTTAAATTTATATATATGGTTATTAATAGACTTCAATTTGTCAATACTTTCCATTATTCATTTCTCTGTGTATCTGTGAGTGGGTGTCTATGTTTTCTGTCGTTAAATCCGATTGTAATATTTTCTCTATTTATTTTTAAACAAGGAGTAATGTTAATTAGAATTGTACAGATATTTCTAATGAAATTGCAAGCTTAGAGCTGTTATCCTGCATCACCTCATCTGAAGCCCGTCCCGAGAAAATCTTGTATTTAATCAGCTTATTATTATTATTATCCATTACGAATAAATATAAATATAATGCTAAGTAAATATATAAGTAGAGAATAAGATAAAGTTAGACACAACCGTTTGCTAAAGCCCACATACGGTCGGTTGACTTCATTTCACATGTTTGTTTCTACAAGTTGAGGAAACATGTTACAAATATGGGTAAGTTTAGGTCTAAATGATCGTTTATGATGTGAGGTTCTTGAGATGGACAAGGCCAGCACGCCACTATCGATTAATCAGTGCTTTTTGTTGTAATTTGCAAACATCTGGTTGTCCCAGTTCCAAAATCACACAATTTATCAACATCACCTATTATTCTTGTCTCAAATGTGACATACCATCGCCTTCCGAGGTAGCTTTGTCTACAAGATGGCGATTAACGAACCTTTTTACCATTTGGTATTCCATCTTTTCTATAATGGAAAGTTGGAGTACAGTCATCAGCATAGACCTGAGTTTCGGGGACGACGGTCTAGTTGAGAGTTGAGGTTGATATTTCACAATAGACCTGTACGCAATCTGTGCTGGGAATGAACGCTTACATCAACTGCGTGATTTTTAGATTCAGCTCAAGTAAGGACTTCTGTCAGAGTTCATTCTTGGTGGTAGTCTTAAAGACTCTTGGAGGTAGTCTTAAAGACTACCTCCAAGAAAACAGCGCTCGTAATACCAAGTTTTTGAAGCATTGAGAGAAATCCATCTCCATTCTCCGGAGATGGATTGGATACTCCGGAGTATCCTCCGCTATTTTTAATATCCTCCGTCAATCCCCACCCCTCCCAAAACCCCCCAACAGCTTCCCCTCCCCCTCAACCCCCACCCTTCCCACTATACCCCCAACATCTTAACCCCCTTCCCCCCTCAACCCCACCCCTCCCAAAAAACCCCAACACCTACATCCTCCCCCTCAACCCCCAACCCTTCCCACCATACCCCCAACACCTTAACCCCCTTCCCCCTCAACCCCCACTCCTGCCACCACCTCCAACACCTTCCCCACCACACTACCTCTTCCACCATTGCACTTCTCATGGGGTCGATCCATGGGGCGACATAGTGTAATCGGATCCTTCTTGCGATCATTAACTCCTTGATCACCTTACTAAAGCCTAATTACTCTGGAAATTCACACTCCAGTTAGCTTGGTAAATTGCCCCGGCAGACACGACCTACCTCGTCTTCCCACTGTCTCTCTCTCTCTCTCTCTCTGTTTCCCTTCTCCTCCTCCTTCTTCCCATTCTCTCGTATTCTTCGTGTCTCGCACTTATTCCTCCAATCCATATATCTCTCCCGATCCATAACACAAAGATGGGTACGTACATTTTACGAGAGAGAGAGAGAGAGAGAGAGAGAGAGAGAGAGAGAGAGAGAGAGAGAGAGAGAGAGAGAGAGAGAGAGAGAGAGAGAGAGAGAGAGAGAGAGAGAGAGAGAGAGAGAGAGAGAGAGAGAGAGAGAGAGAGAGAGGAGAACAAGAGGTACGAGAGACTCATATCTAGTCTTGACACAAATTGGTGAGACTGATCGGTACACAAGAGCTCTCAGCATCACCAAGATATCAGGAGTTATCCTGTTATATACAAGGTGAACGTCCTCGAGGCTTTCCACCTAGACCAGCGTCCCAGAGCAACCAAAAGATAGCAACCACATTCACAAGAAGCTTTGCAATTAACACCTATTTGCAGGCTGTGCCATTCTTTAGAGCATCAGAGATCATTCATTCTCACGATGACTTGAATTTGGAATATGTTCTTTTAACACGTATATACACGTGAAGTCCTGAAAAGTCTTTTTAAAGTCATTTGTCTTTTTACATTTCAATTCAACAATTATAACAACCACATTTGAAGACCAGACGACCATTACCCATTCAAACATGGGCTTGCATATAGTTTTATTACCCCCTTTCCCATTTTCCTGCACCATTCCGCAGCATCACGCACATGTAGGAGAAAGGAAAAGTCCGGAATACATAAATGCATTTGGTAAACACATATTTGCTGCATATATTTGTATAAGTTAGATTTAACGAGGCCCAGAAATGTTAACGGTATTAAGTAGGGTAAATTAGAATTTTATATTGGAAGTATTTAGTTCCTGTTGTAGTAGTAAGGAAAACGCGTTTTCCCTCACTCTTTCTCTACCTCTTCCCCTTTCCCTCTCTGCTTCCCTCTCTCCCTCCTTCCCTCTTTCCCTCCTTCCCTCTGTCGGATCTTAACGAGCGCCTAACCCTCCCTGGGAGACATCTTTTATAGTCATCAAAAATCCGTGGGCCTCATATTGAGCTGCGGGAGGTCCGTGTTGGCCCTCACATATTGTCTCTACCGCGGCCACATTCTAAACGTTACGAGATCTCTCAGCAGGGTCGTAAACCCTCTCTCAGTAGGTCGTCAGCGGGGGTAAAGTTTGCACTCGCATCCGCTTACGTTCCGGATAAGAATTTCTCGGCTGCATGTCACTTCTGTTCGTATTTAATGGCCGGATATTATGCAGAGGTATTGGCGTAGCGTCTGAAGTGGAAGGACGGGGTTATATCACAGGGGTAAGGACTGCCGCAGTAGGCAGATGTAATGTTTTGTTCCGGCCACTAGATTTCTGGGGCTCTCATGCGCTCTGCTGTATTATAGCCAATCCTGGCCCGGGAGGATTGACCGGGCCCCAATCCTTAACTGTAACCTCTCTTCACCCAGCAGTGAATGGGTACCTGGTTGTTAAACGATTCGGCAGGTCGTATTCCGGGGAAATTAGGATTAAGGACCTGCTCGAAACGTTACGCGTGCTCTACAAGAATGTAAAAACTCTTGTATATATCAATAGAAGTTGAATGTAGTTAAACGCGGTGTCATAATTATGAATCAAAGTTTAATGCTTGTGTCTAAAAAGCACAGAATAAACACAATCGACTCGAGAATGGTCCAGGACGGACCGAAACGTCGTCGTCCCTTCACCTTCTAGTGTGTGGTCTGGTCAACTTGCTTTAGCCACGTTATTGTGACTCACCGCCTGCACAGAATAAACCTTCTTGGAGGGAAAAAAAGAGCCCATTTAGTCATGAGTCGTCTCTTGAAGGTGCAAGGGAAAGCAGAGCTGCTGTGAGAAATTTTATGCATCCATAAAATGAAAACAAATTCGAGCATTGACAACAAGATTCGAGGGATCATTTCTGATGCAAATACTACACGAAATGTATAAACCTCTCTCAAGAAACGACTGGGGCAATGTTCCTAGGTTTGAGAGTCACATTTTAGAATGATTAATAGCCCGGGTAAACACGCCTGTTTGGCCATTATCGCTGGAACTATCCCAGCGGTGAATGAGGTCGCTTGAACCATTTCGAATGATAATATATTCTCAAAGTTTGATAATAAAACCAAAGTAATAACAAATAGCAAATGGTAGACTTAGATTTTGTTATGATAATGACACGTTTATTGGTGGATTTATTTACATGTAGATTGTAGATCTGCTGGTGTAGTTACATGAACAGCCACAGGTGTGGCAATAAGTTTGCAACATCTAACACATCTGTTACAGGATGTAGTTTGTAGTTTATGAAACCGCTTTTGTATTAACAGGAGCTAATACAGCTTTTCATGTGTATTTTAAGATGCACTTGCATGTGTGATAACAACGCTAATACTTCTGTGTAGTACCCCAACCAAATCATTCCATCTGGAAGAGTGTTCACAGACTGGATATACATATTTCACGGACGGCTGAATATTCCTTTCATTCCTTATCGTAGCAGTTCTGCCCTTAACAATGCCGGTAATGTTACTATGACATAAACTACTGCTGTAGCCCTACAGCACTGTAGTGAGAGAGTTGAGACGGTGTGGAACCCTTGTACACTTATCCTTCACTATATTATCCAGGGATAATCGTTACTACCAGAGTAGAGTGTGTCTGTCAACTAATAGAATGATGACACGACCGGAAGGGGAAATTTGTAGTGCTATTTTTTTGTGTGTATACAGGAGGGTACAGGAGCAGACTCCTGCTGAATCCTGCTAGCAGACTGCTGAGAGCTTTTCATTCCCATAGTTACATGATAAGACTCACTAGTTTCCCTATAATACGACCAGCCAGTCGTTTAACAATTTGGTTTTCAATCCTTGGGTGAACAGAGGCATAGCAGTTAAGGATTCGCTTGTCGTCAATCCTCCCTGGCCTGGATACTAACTTGCTCAGCGAAGCTCGAGTGTGTTACCACTGCGCCATCAGAGACTTGTGACAGTGCTTGTGACACTACCTAACATAACGGGGATACATTAATATTTTATGTATTAATTTACTTTTGTGTAATTAATACACTCTCATTAAGAACTCCTTTTCCTATGGTTTAAGCTGAGACTAAAGACCCAGGAGGGAACACAACTGGTTTGCTTCCTCGTAATTACATGGCACTATTGTTCTCAATCACCTTTACCTTAACTACCATTACCCCTTGACTCTCGAAGTGAAGAGGTAATGGTAAGTTAACCATTACCATTAAGTTAGGTAGTTACATGCATAACTTCGACTCTTGAAATTATTCATGTCATCTTAGCCACCAATATTCCTCGCTCTAGCAATCACCACACCCTGATTCTAGCTACCACCATTCTCCTCACCCTTACCTATCACCATTCAACTCCATTGTTTACTTACACCATTCCATGACTCCTTCTCGCCCACCCTCTCCATTTATCACCCACCATCCCTCTCACCATAGCAACTACCATCCCTCCCCCTCACCCCATAAACCACCACTCCCTCACCCTAACTACCACCATTCCCCCCCCCCCCTTCCCCCTGAGCAAGACTCTGCTCTTGACAATCTCATTTAAGCTATAAAAAGTAGCCCTGACGAGCAAGCCAGTGTTTAAAATGTTTCTTGTAAGGTACTGGGGAAGATGTGTGGTCTGTGTAACTTATGTGGGCCAGGGAAGGGGGGACTGACGCAAGGGGGAGTGACGCAAAGGGGAATGACGCAAGGTGGAGTGAGGCAAGGGGGGTGAGTGACGCAAAGGGGAATGAGGGAAGAGAATGAATGTGTGACTGTATATTTATATCACGTGAGTGAAGCATTTAGAGTGACAATTTGAACAGAAGTCGTCTTAGCGAAGTGTTCGAAAAAATTTCGTCTTAGTTCAAAAAAAATTTAAACGTCATCAGTTTTGAGTCCTGTGTAAAGACTTTTCTCTCGTGAAAATATCTCGTCCTAGTTTGTGTACTTAATCGTGGTCCCATTAAACAGATTCTGACGATAAAATAATATAATATGGTAATACACAATTATTACAGATCTTTATCTTTCCATTTTATGCTTCGAGACGCATAGAATAACCTGTGTATACACACATCTATACACAGGGTAAAGCATACACCTATACACACAGGGCCTCGCGGCCGAGTTGACAGCGCTCTGGGGTCGTAGTCCTTAAGGCGCGCGTAAGATTTTCTGCCGGACAGAAACAAATGGTCAAAGTTTCTTTCTGATGACTCTTTTCACCTAGCAGTAAATAGGAACCTTGGAGTTAGACAGCTGCTACGGGCTACTTCCTGCAGATGTGTGTGTGTGTGTGTGTGTGTGTGTGTGTGTGTGTGTGTGTGTGTGTGTGTGTGTGTGTGTGTGTGTGTGTGTGTGTGTGTGTGTGTGTGTGTGTGTGCTTGCGTGTGTTAGAGAGAAATATATGTAGTAGATAGTATAAAGGAAAAATAAGTCTAGAGTCAATGCATTAGACATGGGACGGTTAGAAAACCGGGGTCCAAGAGCTGAGAGCACAATCTTGCAGTCACAAACAAATAGTAAAATGCACACACACATATACACAGTCATCAAATTCAATATCTCTCAATAAACACTACATTGCTCTCACTTTAAACATTGCCCCACAATCAAACTCACTATCGTCCCCTATCTCCACTATCTTCTCTATCCACTAGGATAGAGGTAAACGCAATCTCTGCTCGTTAAACTTACTAAAACTCCACTAAAATGGATCTGCCACACGTATTTGGGTCGGCGTTCCGGACGCTGCTCATCCACAACGGCAGACCAAGGAACCTCCAAGGAACCTCCAAGGAACCTCCAAGGAACCTCCAAGGAACCTCCAAGGAACCTTCAAGGAACCTTCAACGAACCTTCAACGAACCTCCAAGAAACCTTCAACGATCCTCCAAGGAACCTCCAAGGAACCTCCAAGGAACCTTCATGGAACCTCCAAGGAACCTCCAAGGAACCTTCATGGAACCTCCAAGGAACCTTCAACGAACCTCCAAGGAACCTCCAAGGAACCTCCAAGGAACCTCCAAGGACCCTCCAAGGAACCTCCGCAAAAAAATCACTTCGATTCTAATAGGTTTCTGCCAGCCAACCCGCATCTCCGATCACTTGTGATGCAATATTTATTAGCGGAAGTTAGATGGGATGGAATCGAGTCCTCCTGTAGTTCCTTGAGAGTCCTCCTTACACCTCCTTGAGAACTCTCCTGCGGCTTCGGGAGAGGCAGTGATGTTGAATATATCCAGTGGCTCCTGCCTCTCGTTCCTAGGGGCTTCCAGCAGTATCATGGCCAGTCATTTGGAGTGGATCTCCTTTCCCTCAACAGGATTCCTTCCCGACAGGCGAATGACAGTCGGTTTCTCAAGCCCTCACGACCAATCTCTTCCAAATTACTCATTGACTGGGGCTTCGGATATTATAATTTTCGAGCAAATTTACAGTTCATTTGGGGGTATTTATGTGATGTATTTTGTCTCTTGTTTATATTTATGTGTTGGCAGATGATATATTTGTAAATCTGTTTAATTGTTTGAGTTCTAATGTTTTATCTCTATACAAATAATATTTTTACTTTATTCGAATAATTAGATTTTTTTAAGTAGATTTGATATAAGTTTTCTAATTTGTGGTCTATCTGTATTGTTCAGACTACTGTAAAATTAATACACTTTTCTTTTAATGGAGTCGTCGTGAGTAAAGTGATCTTGTATTCCTCTTTTAAAGTTGAACTCATGTATCAAAGCCATCTTGCATTCCTAGTTTAATGATGAAGTCAATAATAAAGCCATCTTGCATTCCTCGTTCTCACATAATGGAGTAGCGTTTTGAAGCGACATTAAATATATCTTTCCTAATACGGTGTCCTCTTGTCATGCCAACTTTTGTATTCACAGGTACAACAAATTTATTATTGTTCACGTTCCCATCTAGCTTATATTCTGTATATAGTTAGCCAGCATTCATATCTCCCATAATATTCCATTCCTGTATAAGGTTACCTTTCTTTCCCTTATAAATGTTGAATTTCAGCATGAAGCGAACATTTGTCTGTCTCTTAGAAGCCAAAGTCTTGTATAAAGCTATCATTGCATTTCTCTCTCTTTTAATAAAACAATAAAATTTAGTTCTATAAGACTTTAACATTTTATTAGAATAGAGTGATAAATGCGAGAAAGGTGCATGCCATGCAATTATTTACCCATAATGGGACACTTCTGAGCAAAATTGTCATACGTTTCTCATTTTAAAGGTTGTCCCATGCAGGCTAATCCTGTAATAATCCTAATGAGACATATTTGAAAATATTTAACATTTCGAATTTTGTTAATTCACAGTTCTCTCTACAGGGCAATCTTCCATTAACTGTTCTCTAAATTTTGAAAATTCTATGAGTGAAGGTTCTATGTAAAGCGAAATTTGATTACTTGCGTTTGATTCTCGTTTCAAGTTGAGAAATTAGCGCAGCTCTCGCTCTCTCTCCTCTCTATCTCTCTTTCTCTCTCTCGTCTCTATCTCTCCTTCTCTCTCTCGTCTCTATCTCTCTTTCTCTCTCTCCTCTCTATCTCTCTTTCTCTCTCTCGTCTCTATCTCTCTTTCTCTCTCTCCTCTCTATCTCTCTTTCTCTCTCTCTTAATAGAGCAGTCGTATGTAAAGCTACCATTAAAGCTACCCCTTCACTTAATGAGATAGAAACGCCTGTAATACTTTTTATTTCTCCCATTCTTAATGGAGAAGTCCTGTCTTGAGCAATTTGGCACTTATCTCCCTCTTAATGGGCCTCCTAATGGGGGTTGGTGTGTGTTGTGTGTTGCTTTACTCTACCTCTTGCCCAACCACTTAAGACTAGACGATAGAGCGAAAGTCTCGCTTCTTGCAGGTCGGTGTTTAATCCCCCGACCGTCCTAGTAGTTTGGATATCATTTCTTTCCACTTTCCTTTCGTAAATCTTCATTCTGTTATCCCTTCCAAGTGTTTCAAAGTAGTAATTGCTTAACGGTTTTCTCCTGATAACTACCTAATCTTTTCTTCCAATTAATGATGTGGTCGTTTGTGTTAAGATGAAGGGCTTTAATTTCCCTATTAAGGATAAAGCAACAAATAAAACAGCTTTACATTAGTGATGTTTATCATGAGTCAATGTTTATTTTCCTCTGTGTGTATATCCATTCATATTTTCTCTTTTCTTATGTTTCTGTGTCGTCATAGACGGGTCCTGGTTGGCCCTCCCTGCCTCCCCTCTCGGTATGAAATGACAAACTACGACATTTTCCAATTTCGCTAATTACCATCTTCCATCCTCAATGAGATGAAGGTAAGATGATGAAGAGTAGGGAAGGTAGTAAATGATGAAAGAGAATAGGGAAGGTGGTGAAGGGCAGGGAAAGGGCTGTTGGGTAAGAAAAGTGATGAAGGGTGGAGAAGATGGTGAGGGAGAGAGAGAGAGAGAATGCTCTGAAGCGTAGGGAAGTTAATGAAGGGTAAGAAAAGGAGCGAAGGGCAGTTGTGATGGTGAAGGACACAGGGGAAAGTGGCGACAGAGAGAGAGAGAGTGTTGAAGGATATGTATAGTGAAGATGGCTACAGTGCTGAGGATTGTGTAAGTAAAGATGATTCACTGATGCAGCTTTCGTGTGGGTAAGATGATTTCAGCCAGAAACGTAGTGTAAGAAAGATGGTTACAGACATAAAGATTGTGGGAAGTGAAGATGGTTACAGAAATGAATATTGAGGGCATTGAAGATGGTTACAGAGATGAAGATAGTGGGCAGGACATATGTTTCCTCCGTCACAAAGCATCTCCATCTACCCTTAATAGTAAAGAATAAGAAATACAAATCGTCTATCCTCTTAATTTTTCTATTGACAAAACTTTCTTTGTCTCTCTGTCTCCCCCGTGTCTATGTTCTCCCCTTATCTCGCTGTCTCTCACTGTCCTTCTGTCGCTCATCTCGTTCCCTCGCCCCAGTCGTCAGCGATGATTACAGCTGAGGTCAGAAGAAATGTCAATATTAACTGAGTTCACACAACTAGTTTTTTCTCGATCTGCCTGTGGCTACTTGACTGGAGTCCACACACACACACCCACACACACACACACACGCACACACACACGCACACACGCACCCACACACACACACACACACACACACACACACACGCACACACACACACGCACGCGAGCGATATGTGAAGTCAAAAGACGACTACTTATGTATCTACTTGTGTATAACAACTTGCTGAAAGTTAGGAAAACAGAGCTGCGAGAGGAAGGCGGCACCAGGATGAGGTGCGGGGAAAAAGATATGAGAAAAGAAAGAGAGGGGGAGAGATGAACGACGTAGGGAGTCGGGAGAGAGAGAGTAGGGGCAGAAAAAGGGGATAGGTAGATGAGATGATGGAACGAGGCCATCGTGAAGACTCTCACAATCTTCCTAAGGGCTTAATCGAAGTTTAATTGACCATGCAACAGTTTGAGGAACCTATACCTGTTCCGTGACCCCCTCCCACCACCTTTCCATCTCAGATAATCTAAGTTCCTGTGACCCCAGCTACTCCTTCCTGATACTCTCACTGACAGAGGGGGAAATATCCTCCCAAGAGGATATTTCTCAGACTCAGACGGTCACAGAAGACAGACAGACTCAGACAGACTCAGACGGCTCAGAAGACAGACAGACTCAAACAGACTCAGACGGCTCAGAAGAGCCTCAGACGGTCACAGCCTCTTTAGTAACTAAGTTTCTTCCTCAATCAACCTCCTCCTGCTCACATTCCAACCTTTCACCCATTCCACCTATCCCTTCACTCACCCTTACCTGTCCCTGCACACACTCCACCCATCCCTTTGATCATTCCATCTATCCAGTCACTAAAATCATCCATTTCTTCTCATCCACCTCTTCTCATCTATCATGCCTCCAGGCGACCGCCTCTCGTCCCATTCTCTTTACAATTTCCTCAACGTCAACACATGTATGCACCACGAAGCCACGCAACGTGCTGGTGAGTTGTGCTAAGCAGGAGGTGAAACTTAGGTTATAGTACCTTTCAGTTCTATATCATGTCTTCACTTTAGGACGTGGTTTCAGTACGTAACTACAGGACGGGACTATAGGACGTGACTTCAGGACATAACTACAGGACGGGACTATACGACGTGACTTCAGGACGTGACTACTGGACGTGACTACAGGACGTAACGACAGGACATAACTTCAGGATATGATTACAGGACAGAACCTGCTTGTAATTTTATGTATTATTTAACGGGTAGTGAGAGACATAAATTATTAAGTTCAAAGAGGAATCGAACTCCTCTTTATTTAATAATAATAATAATAGAATTAACAATAATATCAATAGTAATAATTACAATTATAATACACTCAATCACATTGTCGTGATTTCCATTGTGATTTCTTAGTGTGTATTTGAAGGGAGCGTGTAGAGAGAATCCCTATTACCCCCGCCAAAGGGGGTCATACCCCTATTACCCACGGTAGAGTGGACGTAGGAAATGTGTTGAAAACGATGATTTGGTATCGGCTCGATACCTCGAGACCCCCTTAGTAGATCTATTAGAGTACCAGTTTAAACTACTTATAGCGTATAAGGGGCTCAGTGGATTAAGTAGCACAGCTCGGGAAGACCCAGAACGCTGGTTCGAGTCCTCAGAGTGCTCAAACAGTAATAATATTAACGCTAAATAATCTCTGGCTTTTCCTATTATTTCCCCTTCATTGCATCTCCTTTTTCCCTCCCTCCACCCTTCATCTCCTTAGTCGCATCTTACCCTTCAAGTTTCTGATACATCTATACCATCACTTTCCATATTCCTTTCCATACCCCGATCCTCCCTTTCTCCCTTTCCATCTCCCTCTGATACATCTTTTTTCTCCATCTATCTCGTTCATATAATCCTCCCTATTCTTCATTCCTTTTCTCCCTCTCATTTTATATTTTGGTGACTTTATAAACGAGTTTTGAACATGTTTTCCCCTGTTTGAGGTAAAAACATAATAAGAACTTCGCGGTAAGTGGTTTTCCAATTTATATTTCTGTTTCAAAAATCGAATTTTATAGTATATTTTCAACCTTCAATCTACTTCATAATCTATTGCTGCAACTCAATAAAACGAGCAAATAAGATTTTATTCAAACTAGTATATATATATATATATATATATATATATATATATATATATATATATATATATATATATATATATATATATATATATATATATATATATATATATATATATATGAAAATGTCTGTCTGTCGTTCTGAGGATGGAGGTCAGTTGAGGTCAAGAGAGAGACAGGGATGCAGGCAGACTGGGAGACAGACTGACAGAGTGGAGGACAGACACAGACAAAAACAGTGAGACAGACAGGCAGACAGATACAGAGTCTCCGAATATTCAAAGTCGAACTTATTAAGACATTTCTAGACTTCTATAGCTGAAAAAAATATTTTTTTTTTTTTTTATAGCCCTATTTCCAGTAGATGAGAAACCAAATTTTTTTTTAGAAATAATAGAATGTAGAATTATTGACACCTTCCCCCCCCCCCCTCACCCAAAACCCAACACACACACACAAACAGACACAAATACAAATTCTCCGACACAAACACACAATCCCACAATCCCACACACGCACAAAACATAAACAAACACAACGTTCCTAACTCACAACAATTAAGCTTTCCATTTCCTGAGCCTAGATTACATACCTATCCTACACATAATAATCCAATTAGTGATATGAAGCTAGTGAGTGGGAGAGAACGGGAGGATGAACAACGCTTGCTCGGGCTGCTGGGCTAATGATAAACACTCGTTAGTCTGTATTCATACATGTATACATACATATATATATACATTTATATATATATTATTAAATATGACCGAAAAAGTAAGATTAATAACTCTAACACGAATTTTCTCGATCTTTCTTATGTTACTTTTAACTGTTGATGGTAATTGAAAAATCAATTCTCCAAAATTCATTTTTATTTTGGAGAATTGATTTTTCAATTACCATCAACAGTGAAAAGTAACATAAGAAAGATCGAGAAAATTCGTGTTAGAATTATTTATCTTACTTTTTCGGTCATATTTAATAATATATGTTTACAGGAAAGACTGCTACCAAAATATACTAACATTTATATATATATATATATATATATATATATATATATATATATATATATATATATATATATATGTATATATATATATATATATTTCATACATACGTGAAACATACCCACCATTTTCATACAAAAAGGGAGTACCTTATAAACAGAAGACTGAGTGCCATAGGTGAGAACCGAGGCATCATAGTGTGGGTAGATATTGCCAAAATGGTTTCAGGTTCTTAAGAGATGCATGTCTTAAATATTAATTTATCTTGGAGGAGAATATGCCTTATAAGCTCCTGAAAAAAAAAACATTGTGGACAAAATAAAAAGTATCATATAGTTAATGAAATGTAATAGATCTATATATCTATACTTGTGTTTCTGTATACCTCTTTCTCTGTCTACCTCTCTGTCTCTCTCTCTGTCGTTTCCTTTCCTCCTTCATTTAGTCTTTTCTTTCTCCTCACAGCTCCCTTCTCTCTTGGGATCACTTCTACGTGAATTAGGCAACAATAAATAAAGAACGAACATATTGAAGTTAAATCAGAATATATTTTATGTTATTGTTTTATACCATAATGGCTAGATATTGTTCTTGTGTTGTGTGAGCAGCGCCGGTAGTGAGCATAACTCACACACAATGCTCGCTCATATGTAAATTTCCTCCTTTGAAAGCTTCATATTTATAATCTTTATAGATATATATGCTTTCTTTGGGAATGTTCGTATGCATGAGTTTGTGGGTTTTTTTTCGACTGGCTTAAAAGTTCAGAGTTGGTGTGTAGAAACATATATGGACTCACGTACGTACACACACACACACACACACACACACACACACACACACACACACACACACACACACACACACACACACACACACACACACACACACCTTACAACCAAAGGAAATATCCCCATGAATACTAAAGAAAGCAGCTGAGGCTCAGACAATATATGTTGTAATATGCTATAACGTTTGTGAGAGATGGAATATATATATATATATATATATATATATATATATATATATATATATATATATATATATATATATATATATATATATATATATATATATATATATATATATATATATATATATCAATGTTTGCACCCATTGCAATAGACGACCTGCTATTGAAAAGTGTGGTGGTCCAAGAGCTTAAGTTTACCCTTGTAAGTAGATAAAGGTCAGAGAGCACCCAGCTGTCACATCAATACCTCTCAGAACTACATCATAAATTCCCCCTTTCCTTATCAATTACTCAAACAGACCCCCATCCTCTACCCCTCCAGCTACGTGGATTTTTATATAAAGTTTTTATTCTGAACCATTAATGAGGCGGGGTTGGGGGGGGTATCCTGCTCCACCATCACCACCATCACCACTACAACCACATTCATCACAATCGTCCACCCCCTCCACCATCAAAATCCTCACGTGTAGCATCTCTTCCACATCCAAAATCATCATCCGAACCTTCTTCACAACCACCATCACTATTACCAACGCAATTACCCATCAACCACCACAACTACCACAGCACGTACCCATCAACCACCACAACTACCACAGCACGTACCCATCAACCACCACAATAACTACTAACGCAAATAACCCAACAACCACAGCCATTCCCAAGAACGTAAATAGATAGTGTAAACAGGAACGGCCATTTTAAAGAGAAAACGTAAGACAAGAAACAGGAAATGAAGGGAAAGGAACTATCAGGTCAATGAAGGGAAAGAGAAGAAGGGAAGGGAACTACCACGACTATATAGCACTTGGAAGGGGAGGTCAGGATAAGGATTTGTGATGGGACGGAGGGAAGGAATGGTGCCCAACCACTTGGACGGTCGAGGATTGAACACCGACCTGCATAAAGCGAGACACACTGGATATGCAAATAACTTGAAGAAATGCAATGAAAGAAGAGGTCGTGGAAACCTCCTCTACCCACAACATCAACACCAGATACAACACTGGCCTTACATTTTAGTAAAAGTTGAAAACAAAACAAAACTCTTCAAGGGCAATACGGTTATTAAACGATGAATAAAAAGCTAGACCTTACTACCCCATAGCTAATATTAGATAAACATTATTAAGTTGGCACTATACCACCACTACCAGTGTCTTCGGATCCCCTACCACCACTCCCGTCATCAGAGCAACCAACACCACCACTACCAGTCCCTAAAGCTTGGGGGATAGGAAGGATGGAGGTTAGTCCCGTGTCGTAACAGCTGCGTCTGTTTTCCGTGCCCTTATCCCCTGCCCCCTTCACTCCCTCATGCTGGAGGGCTCACCAAATATTGTAATACCAACACGAAGGTTGGGCGGGGTTAGGAGATGGGGCGGGGCTGGTGTTTCAAAGGTCGGGAGCTGCGGGTCGCTATTCATGCTCCTGCTGTTGTGTTTACTGTGTGTGATAAGACCTTCCCTCGTCTGGTTCAACCCGTCCCTAATGTTGATCTTTAGGCCCCCACCACTAGGGAGTTCTCTCTCTCTCATTCTCTCATATTCTCTCTCTCTCTCTCTCTCTCTCTCTCTCTCTCTCTCTCTCTCTCTCTCTCTCTCTCTCTCTCTCTCTCTCTCTCTCTCTCTCTCTCTCTCTCTCTCTCTCTCTCTCTCTCTCTCTCTCTCTCTCTCTCTCTCTCTCTCTCTCTCTCTCTCATTCTCTCATACTCTCTCACTCACTCTCTCTCTCTCTCTCTCTCTCTCTCTCTCTCTCTCTCTCTCTCTCTCTCTCTCTCTCTCTCTCTCTCTCTCTCTCTCTCTCTCTCTCTCTCTCTCTTTCTCTCTCTCTGTCTCTCTCTTACTCTCTCTCTCTCTCTCTCTCTCTCTCTCTCTCTCTCTCTCTCTCTCTCTCTCTCTCTCTCTCTCTCTCTCTCTCTCTCTCTCTCTCTCTCTCTCATTCTCTCTCTCTCTCATTCCCTCTCTCTCTCTCTCTACCTATTTCTCTTTTGTTAGCTTATTATAATCTGTGTGTCTACGTATCCCAGTTAACATTCTAACACGAGGGAGCCTTGATATATCGAGAGGAACACAGATAAGTTAAAGACCACGGCGTAGAAGAACAAGAACAGTTAAAGAACAAATTAAATTGCTGAATGATGGATGAGAAGAGAATTGAAAATCACAGTGGGGGAAGAAACATGTACAGCACAGTAACGCAAGGCAAGAGAAAAAAAGGAAGGATTACACAAACTACCAAGAGAGACACTAATGTTGAGAAGAATGGAATTGGAGGAGACAAGAAGTCAAGAGTTTTTGTCTCTGTCTCAACACATCCAGTTGTGCTCCCTGAGTCACTACTCCAACACCCCCAAAAACCCCGGACGACCTTTTAAGTTTGCTTTTCATTAGCTGCTCTGCCTCCTTCAGGGGTAAGCATTCAGGATAATGAGAAACAGCTGCACATGAAAGCGAACTACAAGTAAAGCAAGAGAAGAAAGTGAGCGAGAGAGAAAGGGAGGAGTGTGGAGAGAGAGAGAGAGAGAGAGAGAGAGAGAGAGAGAGAGAGAGAGAGAGAGAGAGAGAGAGAGAGAGAGAGAGAGAGAGACAGAGAGAGAGAGCACTCAACATCAGAGGAGGAGTGAGGGGTAGAATCAACACTTCATCTGTGTTCTTGCCTAAAGAAAGAGACCGCAAGAAACGAGACAAATGAGGGTGAAGATGAATATGTAGGAGCAGAAAATTAGATATTAATATATTAGTGAAAGTAGATAATGAGAAATAAATAGAAAACGATATTCAAATAGATCAATTTCTTGGGTCAGGCTTCAGATAAGCTGGTGTAGCATATCTGCTCTTAGCTTACAATTTCCTTACAAACATTCATTACATTCAAAATTAACCCTAACCTTACTTTAAAAATGCGAGTACGAGAGAGAGAGTGAGACACGTACAGACAGACACCGAGATGCACACATCCCGAAATTGAGACGACTAAAAACCAGAAAAAAGTAACCAAATATAATATAGAGAAAGCAGAGCATGGTTGGCATGATAAACACTGATGTGTGTATAGAGGAAGCCAAACACCGGAGGTGGTGGCGTGTGTGTGGCCTCGGATACACACACTAATGGCTCTTAGTGACAGCTTCTTTGTAACGCTCACAAAATTGGATTCTAACATTACTTCTCTGATAACATAAATGCTAGATTAATATATAAATTTAAATAGTAAGCTTGATTATTTTGTATCGAAGCAAACGAGGAGGAGTATTATAGTAATTATGTGAAGAAAGTAGTAAAGAAAAAAGAGTAAAACAAGGAGACAGGGAGAAGATGAATAATACGAGGAAGAAAATTGAGAATTACATGGAGACGAAGAACAAAATATATCAATCAAATCCAGACGATATATATGTATATATAGAGAGAGAAAGAGAGAGACAGGGCGAGAGAGAGAAAGAGAGAGAGAGAGAGAGAGAGAGAGAGAGAGAGAGAGAGAGAGAGAGAGAGAGAGAGAGAGAGAGAGAGAGAGAGAGAGAGAGAGAGAGAGAGAGAGAGAGAGAGAGAGAGAGAGAGAGAGAGAGAGAGAGAGAGAGAGAGAGAGAGAGAGAGAGAGAGAGAGAGAGAGAGAGAGAGAGAGAGAGAGAGAGAGAGAGAGAGAGAAAGAGAGAGAAAGCAAGAGAGAAAACAATAACAAAACATTTAAAAAAAGGAAAACATTATAAAACAAAAATATAAAGCCTAAGAGTAATTAGAATATAATTAAAAAAATACACCAGGAAAAAGTGCAAAGCCAGTATGCCTAATTAGAATGTAAACAAACAGAGATTGGACAGGTGTGGGCACTCCAGTCACGTCCGGGTTCTGAAGAGCAACACAGATACTGACAGAGTTGCACAACACATTTGTCGATGCAGTTTATTCAGACATTCGGGGGGAGGAATGTCTGAGTAAATCTTTTTTGGCCAGAGTAAGTGGCTGGTTAACGGGAACTTGAGTGTTAAAACGCAAGGAAATGTTTCATTCATCCTTCAACTCTGAGTATGTGTCCTGTGTCACTGTCCGAGAAGTTTTCCAAGCAGTTGGGAGCTGGCGACTAACACAAGCGAGGAGTCTTCAGCATAACAAAACAGTTCATCTTTTCACTGGAGAGAGAAGGTGGCCTTAACACGTTTGTCTGAGATGAATCAGGGAGGAACTAGGAAAAGGATGACATATTCACCGTTCTTCGCGGCATTTTGCCTTGCCGAAACAAATGTGATCAATTTGAGAGTCTTCACTCAACCACTTGGCCTGATCTATGCAGCAACGGCCTCACTTCTTGCTCTGCGTTCGATCCCCGACTGTCCAAGTTATTGGACACTGGTTTTTCACTCCTATCCCCTTCCTCGTATCCCTTCTACGTGCTATGTTCATACTAGCTTTGAGCTTTCTACTCATAACTATCCCATCTCTCTCCTTGTGTTCCTTCGGAGTTCCTTCTTACGTAGCAACAAACCACCTGAGGTACAGAGAGAGGAAAAGAGAACGGAAAAGCCAATTCGCTTCCCAAACGTTCCACTACATTTTTAATCTATTCGAAATACCATCCTTTTCGTGTATGGCCAAGATAAGGCTTATAGCATTCCCTTAAAAAAACTTCCTGATGCATGTCCCTCTTCCACGATCATTTCCATGACATGATTAATATTTATTGACTATTCTGGGATATATGTTCCATGTCTGGGCGTTATTGGGCATATCTCCCAAGGCAGCCCATTAACCGGGGACATGTACCACCACCGATCACGGAACACTGGTCGTAGATTTTGATGTCTTTAAGGGCATGCATCACAGCATGGCTTGGTTCAGGATATGACTCTTCTTCCATGGTCTGGTCCAAGATATGACCCGTTTTCCATGGTCTGGTCCAAGATATGACCTTTCTTCCATGGTCTAGTCCAAGATATGACCCGTTTTCCATGGTCTGGTCCAAGATATGACCTTTCTTCCATGGTCTGGTCCAAGATATGATCCTTTTTCCATGGTCTGATCCAAGATATGACCTTTCTTCCATGGTCTGATCCAGGATATGACCCTTTTTCCATGGTCTGATCCAAGATATGACCCGTTTTCCATGGTCTGGTCCAAGATATGACCTTTCTTCCATGGTCTGGTCCAAGATATGACCTTTCTTCCATGGTCTGGTCCAAGATATGACCTTTCTTCCATGGTCTGGTCCAAGATATGACCTTTCTTCCATGGTCTGGTCCAAGATATGACCTTTCTTCCATGGTCTGGTCCAAGATATGACCTTTCTTCCATGGTCTGGTCCAAGATATGACCTTTCTTCCATGGTCTGGTCCAAGATATGACCTTTCTTCCATGGTCTGGTCCAAGATATGACCTTTCTTCCATGGTCTGGTCCAAGATATGACCTTTCTTCCATGGTCTGGTCCAAGATATGACCTTTCTTCCATGGTCTGGTCCAAGATATGACCTTTCTTCCATGGTCTGGTCCAAGATATGACCTTTCTTCCATGGTCTGGTCCAAGATATGACCTTTCTTCCATGGTCTGGTCCAAGATATGACCTTTCTTCCATGACCTACTCCAGGATATGACGTTTCCATGGCCTTCAAATAATAAATTATCTGATATATTATTTACATCCACATTTTCTCCTGGTAGCTAAATAACATATGTACGATTATTATACAAGAAGTGTATAGACTAAAAATCATAAACAATAACTCTTTTACTTGCCTATGAACTGAATGTTATTTTATGACAACAAAAACTTACTTCCAATGTGTAATTATATATTTTTAAATTCATTGATGTTGCTTGCAAAACGCTAGTTACTAGGTGTTGATATAATTATGTGTGCAGCTTAGGTGAAAGTGTGGATGTACAAATCTTAGCTGAGGTATGATTAAGATCTTTTGGTGCTCCCTGTAATTCTTTTTGCGCTATGGCTCACAGGATAAGAGATGCATAATAAAGTAGCCGGCTCAAGTGCCAACACACAAGGCCTGCACATCTGGCTTGCTCCAATATATACACATACTAAGGTTTCCCTTCAAGAAATCGTTCGGTAACTATTCGTTATCTGTAATATGAGAAAGTTTTCTGTCAACGAATCCTTACTTACGAGACATTTACTAGGTGTTATATAACCCAAATAGAAGTCCCAGAATATTCATTGACATCCCCATGCACGAATATTCCAACCCATTCTCGCACTTTCTTACAGTCAATATTGACTTATTAAATACGTGCATATGTGACATACTAATTTATTGTGAATATTTTAGTTTACCTTGAAAAGCTTCATAGAAAACACCAACCTTACTTAACCTTCTTAGTATGTTAAGATAAGCATCTTATTGTTCGTATTTACAATTATTACTTAACCTATACCTATAATGGGTTACGTAATAATTGTAATTACGAAGCAATAAGATTCTTATCTTAACATACTAAGAAGGTTAGGTAAGGTCGGTGTTTTCTATGAAGCTTTTCAAGGTAAACTAAAATATTCACAATAAATTAGTATATCACATATGCACGTATTTAATAAGTCAATATTGACTATACGAAAGTGTGAGAACGGTTTGGAATATTCATTGACGGTGCACGAATCTTCACTACGAGACATTCGTGCCCGCGGTATCCACACTACGACAAAGAAACAATAGTTTCGGCCGTGCGGACTCCCCGTCAGCGGGGTCCACCACCACTACCAACCCCTTCCTCTTCCCCGGGTTTATGGCATATAATCAAATGTGAAGTGGACATTCGTTCGTTATGAAGCATTTTTTTATGAGAACCTCGGAATGAGTAGAGAAAGCTATTGATTTTTGGCTTTGACTTTAAGGCTATGTCTCTCTCTCTGTCAGTCAGCTCGCTAGGTTAGGTAGCTACTTGAGCTCTGAGATATGACAGTGTAAAAATAACCTAAGGAACGTTACTGGTTTTGCTATAACTTTCTTAGCCACTCGTTGGTAAATTACTACGACAACCATAGCAATTATCATTGAACTGCTCTGTATATTCGAGCCACAATCTTAGCTACATTCACATTTCAATACAAATCAACGCAGCGAACTGATTGTTATACGTCTCTCTTTCTCAATTTTCGTTCTGTCTCTGAGGTCTGTCGCTAGTTCCTGTTTGATGGTCTTCGGGTCAAACGAGCCATAACCTCGGCCCTTCGCGCTGGGTCAATGACTTCTAGGTCCTCTTTTAATGATTCTTAAAGTCACTTCTTTCGTTCTTCGTGAGTAAATTTGCTGATATGGAGAGTAAGTTTGGCGGCTCGCTAACTGTCTCTCTCCTGGTTTAGATGTTCTTAACCAATTGCTTTGGTGAGTAGTTTTTTGTTTGATCGATCATTCACACACACACACACACACACACACACACACACACACACACACACACACACACACACACACACACACACACACACACACACACACACACACACACAATATACTGGGGAAGGTAGGACACAGACGACTGTAATGCCCTTCAAACTGATCTAGATAAAATAAGTGCTTGGAGCGACATGTGGCAAATGGAATTCCACGTGAATAAATGCCATATTATGGAATGTGGAATCGGAGAAAATAGACCACACACAACTCTCAAATTATGTAGAAAGTAGTTAAAGAACTCAAATAAAGAACGAGATCTAGGGGTGGTTTTGGAGAGTAAACTGTCGCCAGAGGAACACGTAAAGACGCAGACGCTCTCTCATACATATTGTGGGAGTTGACCAGACCACACACTAGAAAGTGAAAGGACGAGGAAGTTTTGGTCAGTCCTGGACTATTCTCAAGACCATTCTCAATCGACTTGAGAATGGTTCAGGACGGGTCGAAACGTCGTCGTCCCTTCACCTTCTAGTGTGTGGTCTGGTCAACATACTTCAGCCACATTATTGTGACTCATCGCCTGCATATTGTGAGAGGAGCGTATGGGCCGTTTTCCAACTTTAGACTTGCTTTAAATTTTATATGGATGGTGAAATACTAAAGAAACTGTTCGGGACTTTTGTAAGACCAAAATTGAAATATGTAGCAGATGTATGGTGTCCGAAATCTCATCAGGTGCATCAATAAAGTTGAAACGATGAAAACCATGGTACAAAATAGCTTCTGGAACTGAAAAATAATAATAATAATAATATTTTATTTAGGTAAGGTACATACATACAATAAATATTTACAAAGATTGGTTGACTTATAGGTAGAGCTAGTACATACAATGCCTAAAGCCACTATTACGCAAAGCGTTTCGGGCATAAAAAACAAGAGTTACGACGAGAGGCTAAAAGCATTATATGCCAAAACTAGAAAATAGAAGAAAAAGAGGTGATATGATCACCACTTACAAAATAATAACAGGAATCGACAAAAATTGACATAGAGGAACTATTGAACACATCATTTGCAAGAACAAGAGAACACAGATTTAAGCTAAGGAAACAAAGGTGCCGAAATTTAGTTAGAAAGTTTTCTTTTGCAAACAGCGTGGTAGACGGTTGGAACAAGTTTAGTGAGAAGGTGGTGGAGGCCAAAACCGTCAGTAGTTTCAAAGCGTTATACGACAAAGAGTACTGGGAAGACTGGAGACAACGACTGTATCTCTCTATCTTGTAACTACACATAGGTACTTTCTCACAGACTCAAGCACATACACACACACACATATATAGGTCGTAGTGGTCATGCGGACAGCAGTCTTGAGTGCTACTCAAAAGTGCTCGAGTTTAATTCCCGTCTGAAGCAGCAACAAATGAGCAGAGTTTGTTTCAACGGATGCCTCTGTTTCACCTAGCAGTAAACAGGTACCTAGGAGTCTGACAGCTGCTAAGGGCTACAGCCAACAGATGTGTGTGTATGCGAAAGAAAAATATATGTATCTGAAATGATAGAGACCATTCGGTCGGGAGCCGAATTAGACAACTAACAGAAAGAAGGGATCCAAGAACCAATAACTCCATTCTGCAGGTACAAGTTGTAAATACACAAACACACACACACACACTACACAAATTTTAACTATAAGCTTCTCAATAACAAGTATACCTCCAAACTTTGAACCCGATTGTCAGTCAACTCAGAGTCGGTCAAGCTGGCGGGTTGTTCTTGACAGTCCTGGCTATTGTCGTGATTTATGGCCCTCAACAAGGTCTTGACAAGACCGAAGTAGTCTGAGTACCCCCCCCCCCCTGAACAGCCATTTACGACAGAGACGTACTTGCACACTCTCCTGATAGTTTGGAAAGTCCTTGGCTTGGTTTGTGAGTCTTTATGAGTCTGTGTTTATGAGGAGCTTGTTTCACCTTGGAAAGCTTAGCTTGCTCTGTGAGATGTCTTTGTTGTATTTGCGAGGATCTGGCTTTATTTGTATGAGCAATAGCCTGCTTATAAGATCTCAAGATTTATGAGAAAACAGATTGCTGTCTGAGATGCTGAGATTGTGAAAACTTTACTTTGCTATTGACCTGTTATTTACCCCATTGCTGCTTTTAATTTCTCTAGGTTTAGAAAAATAAAGCCTACAATACAATATCTCTAACATGATTTCAATAAAGTATTTTTTTATTTGAAACTAATTATAAGCTCATCAAATAAATAAATTTCTAGGGTCAGATTTCAGTTGAGTTGTATTAAGATAATTAATATTACACTACAGTTTATTGGGAACATCAATACTACTCTTATAAACCTAGCTCTAAAGAGAGAGAGAGAGAGAGAGAGAGAGAGAGAGAGAGAGAGAGAGAGAGAGAGAGAGAGAGAGAGAGAGAGAGAGAGAGAGAGAGAGAGAGAGAGACAGAGACAGAGAGACAGAGAGAGGGAGAGAGAGAGACAGAGAGAGAGAGAGAGAGAGAGAGAGAGACAGAGGGAGAGACAGAGACAGAGGGAGAGACAGAGAGACTCAGAGATCCTCCCAAACTAACTTACGATGGCTGTAAAGAGTGTCATTAGCGAGCACCCGGCCTTCCTGACTACAAAGGCCGCCTTGCTTGAAGGATGGCGGTCGACATGTGCCGCCGTGTTGTGTGTGCCCGGCACTATATATGTCTTGCATTAATTCTTTTGTCTGTGAGGGCTGTTTCAGTGCGGGTGTGAGGGTAAGATGGTGTCTGTGTGTGGGTTGTGTGTGTGTGTATTTGTGTGTGTGTGTTTTCTGGGTATGTGTGGTGTGTGTGTGTGTGTGTGTGTGTGTGTGTGTGTGTGTGTGTGTGTGTGTGTGTGTGTGTGTGTGTGTGTGTGTGTTTTATGTGCGAGTGTATTTTCATGTTTGCATGTTCATATGTGGTTTACCTGCACAATTGTTGACATATTTAGTTAATACGAAGCCATGCCTAAGGCATACGTATTCCCCGATAACATCCAATATCTCTCTCTCTCTCTCTCTCTCTCTCTCTCTCTCTCTCTCTCTCTCTCTCTCTCTCTCTCTCTCTCTCTCTCTCTCTCTCTCTCTCTCTCTCTCCCATTCACGCGCACATATTCACACGCTAAGTTACTGATTCTCCAGAATCTCCAGAGATAATATATTTTATGTCGTGGACTCGCTTATATACGAGCATAAGCAAAGGTATTAAATTTTTACGATAACTGGTTTCACCTTAAATTCTGAACTTAGCTTTTTAATCTTTCAGAGTGGAATATTTGCCGGGAAAGACTAAGTTATAAGCCATAAATGCACGTAGTTGTCATAACGCATAACTCTACCCAACTCTCAAAAAAAAGATTGTCATTTCTTTGTTTAATAATAACGTTTTCGATCATATGAATATATGTGAACATAAGAATAAGGAAAAGTGGGCTTACTCACTAGTTTGAGTCACTTTTTCTTATTCCTCACTAAACTCAATGATAATAATAATTAGTAAATTCGTAGGAGCCGTGATGAGGATTCGAACCTATGCACTGGGTGTTTCAACACACTCGCCCTTAGTCAACTAATCCTCGACGTGGTAAAAAAGGATTGCAACCTGAAGTTCTACTGAAATCGCGAGGGTTTCCGGAGGCTTCTACCTGAAGTAGGAACAGAATTTTCACACAATCCCCACATACACTCTGACTCTGTATCCAGGAATGTTTTACCTCTAACGATTCTCTTTCATTACAGAGAGAGTAATCGCATTACAGAAATCACAGTCACATTACATCAAAATAACTTTTTTGCTCTTTGTGGTACTATTTTTTTTTATTAGTACATGAGGTACATCTGCATTAGATGCAGTTACCCTAGACTATATGAAGTGGAGTACAGTGTGTCAAAAAAAAACTAACTAGGTGATGCTAAAAAATCCCCATCACACAGGATGGTTAGTCATACAAAAGCATGTGGTACTATTTGTTCCATTGTTTCGTAAACTCTACGGTACATTTACATCACGTTTCACTATGTTTTCATATTCTTGGGGTTCTTAAGAATACTCAGATTCTATTTTAGCATCATTACTCAGCATTAATACTTGATCTCTCGCTCTTGCATGTTCTTCTATATTTCCCTTCGCCTGAACTAACTTTGCTTCATCCTCTTTCCTATAATTCAATTATCTATTATCTTGGTATTGTCTTTCGTTTCCCTTTTTACTCCCACCTACTTTTCCCTTTATCTATATCATCATCCTCTTTCTTGTCTCCCACTTCTGTAGCTATTTCTTCCATCACAATGTCCTTCATTTTCTCCTAATGTATATACTTTTTTCTTTTCATACTTCATCTACTCTTTCATGTTATTCTTCACTTCCCTGTTTCACTATGTAGTTCTCCTCTACTTCTTCATCTTCTCAATTTGTTTTTCTCTCTATATATATTTTTTTCTATTTCTGTCATTATGTCGCTTTTGAGCCATTTAAAAAACAGTCCAAGAGAAATAGCAATGATATTCCTAAATTAATTTTGCAACCTAATATTTGTTTGTCAATTTTTAATATATAATTATATTTAAAATGGATGATCGTGTAACCTAAGATGCTTGAACATATATATTCAAATGATAATTATGAATATTATTTTTATATCAGGTTTAATTCAATTATTTTTAATATTAAGATATAATTATATTAGTTTAAGGGTGCACAAGAACAATTTGAATTCCATAAGTTACATCTGAATGACGTGATTTAACGAGTAATTACATTCTGAGAGACATTCTTCGACTGAGTGTCAATTTAGGAATGAAAGACTTCTGATGGAATCATGTTCTTGAGAATGGCACAAACCACCTTCTGGTTATCCCAGAAAGTTGGCCAAGAATAGAAACCTTGCGAATACATTTTTTTTTTATTGATGTTGATGTCTCTTTGATGTTGAAAGATCTTATATATAATGATAAAATATGCTAGCCTATGGTACGCTGGCACCAGTTATTTGAGTCTCATGTTCTGTTTCATTACAGACTATCCTTAGAATAATATTGTGAAGGCATGATTTCATTGCCCTGTAGACTGAGATGCATAATTCTTGACGCTTCGACAGTTATCCGTGATGCCTTTCAAAGTTACAGCTACCTACTATATCCAGTGATATTCTATTGATATAGATATATCTGACATTCTAGTCTTCAATGACTGATGCCACATAATGGAGACGCTCTCCAGAGGATCAGCAGCTGTCAGGATTTTCATATTACCATATTGAAGGTCAATCTAGTGAAGTTGACGTTCTGTATTGCCATAATGAAAAGAAATAGATTTTGCCATTAGGTCAATCTTTCTCTCACTCTTATCACTCTCTGTCACTAACGCCTCATACCATAGTCTATCCACTCTATACCATTATTCCTCTCATCATTCCTCTCACTTCCACTATCTTTGACTTCCTCCATCTCCCTCTTCCCAACTATTTGTCCATTTGCTCCAGGTTTTCTCCCTAAGTTTTTCTCCTTTCTGCCTCCTTCCCTCCCCTCCTGTCTCTCCCTCTCTCTCTATATATATATCTCCGCTAATTGTGTGCGCCAGTTATGAATCTCTCTCATTAAGAGGCAGACCAGGCTGCTTCTCTCCCCCACTGAGGAAATTCTTGTCACTTGTTCGTCACTTTAATATTTCTCAGCCTTATTTGCATCCGAGTTCTTTCCTCATTTTGCTTATGGTAATGTGCTAATTGTGTTTCATTCTGTGCTTATATTTATTAGCTTCTATATAGTCATATATCTCTCTTTTATTAAAGAGAAACAGAGCCAGATAAAGACACAGAAACAGGTACAGGGAGTGAGAAATGAAGATAGAGAGTTATAAAGATAGATATACAGAGAGGAGAGAACATAATCTCCTTATGGACTCATAAAGGGAACTGTAATCTAGTTGAGAAATTTGCAAAACAGGCGATTTGTCATCGTGAGGTAATGAGTGAGGGGAGACAAGCTGCTGGTAGGGAAATGTAAGGAGTCAGCTCCTAGAGGCTTAGGGAGGAGTGTTTGTGACAGGGCTGACATTGTGTATTGGTGGAGGCTGACACTTGTGTATTGGTAGTGGCTGACATTGTGTATTGGTGGTGGCTGACATTGTGTATTGGTAGTGGCTGACATTGTGTATTGGTACTGGCTGACATTGTGTATTGGTACTGGCTGACACTGTGTATTGGTGCTGCCTGACAATGTGTATTGGTAGTGGCTGAGACTGTGTACTGGTAGTGGTTGACTCACTATAGTGGTAGTGGCTGCAGTATTATATCAGTAGAAGCGGTTGAGTGGGAATATCTGAGGAGGAGTGAAGCCTTGAAACCTCTCTACCTCTAATGAGCTGAGGAGGAAATTAGTTTTTCTCATCATCAAGTAATAAATGAGATTATTTTTACCAATGAGAGCGTGTTAGCAGAACATTGCTTTACTTGTTGAGACTGACATTGTCTCAGTGGTTCTGATTTGGCAGCAGCGTGGACTCTGCCTTGAGAACCTTACCTCATATAATCTAAATGGTTCAGGAGTTCTAAATAATTAAGTAAGATTCGCCACCTAGAATATCTCTATCAGAAGTACAGAACTAAACAACGATTATATGAACTTATATTTCTTCCTAGCAATTGATATAAAATTGTTTGTTATATTTTGTTGAATGTGTATAGAAAATGACTGAATCCTATATACATATGTATATAGATACTTTTACAAATTTATCTTTAGTGAAAATATTGTATTCATGCTTTTAGTAAACTCATGAAGCTTCCAATTTGACCTTCTATCTGTAAGTAAACTTATCAGATTGATAGCTGAGAAAAGGTGCAATTCTCTATTTATTCAGAGGATAAGAGGATAAGAGGTATTTGCATATCACTATTTCATTAGTGGATTTGAATCTTAATACTACGAAGGCTGTTGATATGATCAGCTGTAAGTACTCAACCAATAGGGGGATAACGGCTGGGAGCTGATTGTGCTTCCCGCTTAGGAGGTTTATGATTGGCTGTTGGGTCAGAACCAACAATGGGTGATTCACAGGTGTGTGCACACTTGATCTACTTTGCAATTCCTGATTCAAATATGTATTCGCTTATTAATGCGGCTACGAAGGTCACTGATCGGGTGTATGTGTGTGTGTTGATTGGTGTTTGTGTGTGTTTGTGTGTGAATGTGTTTCAACTGGATATACCTGAGGGGTCATCATCTCTAGTGGCCTCGACGGGGTGAGAAAGCCGGCGGCTTGTCAATGGTCTTGAATCATTATTCCTGACAGTGTGTTTGTGTTGACTTTTTATGTATATGCGGATGTGTTTGTGTGTGTATTTGTATTTTTTTATGGTGATGTGTATTGTATGTGATTTTTTGGGGTAGTGTATGTGCTAGTATACTTTATCAGGGGGGTACCTTGCAATTCTTCCTTAATAGAGCTTTCAAGTCCGAGTTTCAGCTCTTGGGCAACGCCTTTCGAACCCTTAGTCGTGTATTTCAATTACTTTCAACTTCCTGAGTTATTGTTTTCTAATCCTTAGGACGTTTAGACTACCCACGAATATATTTTTATTCCACCGCTGCTTAACCTAAATATCATTTCTCTATATATTTTAGTTGATATTTCTGCATATTTTGTGTGTCTTGATCCTATATTCTACGTTTCTCCTTTTTCACAATGTTTATAAGTTCAGCATCGTCAAGGTCATTATTTCAATCCCCTCAATCTATCGCGATAGATCAGTCCACTCAATCTATCACTGTAGCTCTGTCCCCTTAATATATCAATGCAGCAGGGGTCCCCCCTTAATCTATCACAGCATATTAGTTCCCACTATTATTGCCACAGTCTTCTTAATCTGAAAATCAATGACTCAATATGAGAATAAGTGGCGATTGAGAAGACTCAATCACCATTGATTTTTCTTCTATCACCATAGGTCAGTCTTCTCAATTTATCACCATAAATCAGTCCCTTCAGTATATTTCCATACATCAGTCCCCTCAATATATTGCCTGTGTGCCATAAATGTATAGCGTTCTAATTCACGTACCTTAGGTAACAGGAGATGTTGATACATGAAATATATCTTATTGAAATGTGTATATGTAATATTTGTTTCGATACGACCAAATTTTTCAAAGCTTTGCTCGATCCTCTAAGTTTATGTGATGATGTCTATAATGTCATCCTGAATAAATTGACGAAGACAAATTAAATATATCATAGAATAGCTTCATTAGCCATAATGGTTCAATAATGCAATTTATTTTGTAATTAAGAAATCCTTTCGCGGATGAAATCAGTCCAAAGTGAATGCTGATATATTTTAACAATAAATTAAATTAACTATGTCAGAAAAGTATGTTAATTATAAGGAAAAATACCAAGCCAGTATGATCTTTGTATTTAGCTCTAGTATTGCCCAGTATAATAAGACTAGGGAGGGATACGAGGATCATTAACTGGAATAGGACAAAGGATAGAAACAGTGCCCAAAGTACTGGGACCATCAGGGATCGAACGCAGACTCTGCAAGAAGCTATATGCCTCCGATATACCGACGAGTCTAAGTGGATGGGGTCCAGATTAGATGAGGATTTGGTCTGATTAGAGAGACCCGAAGACTAACAATAAATAAATTTTCCGAACTAGTCCGAGAGAAAAATTTATATAACCTAAGTATCCGTTCCTCTGTTCGTCTTATTATCTAAACAAAATCATTCTATGTGAATCGAGTTTAAGTTTGAAAAAAATTATGAACATAAACGAGGCATTTAAACTTGAGAATAAACGATTCGCTATTCTCGTGTTCACAGACGAATCAATAATTAAACTATGCTGTATCAAAACCACAAACTCAATTTAGAATCCATTAATTAATAAAAAAAAAACGAATTACAGAGTCAAACATTTATCGCATCGATTCAAAACTTTAGCATAGCCAAGGGTCAGTTTAATTTCCACACGATGATTCTGGGCTAATGGGAGTGAGAATGTCCGAGTTGGAGGTGGTAATGCCTCACAAGGGGAGAGGAGGTCGCTCAACTTGTAATCAGCCAACCCTTACTCTCTTCCATTACTGGCTGATGACGCCTTGTGATAAGGGGAAGTTGTTCTCTTTCCAGCTGTAATAAAAGTACTTATTTTCAGAAATGGTGTTTCAGTAGGTTCCTGTATATATATGTGTACATGTAATGGATATATTTGTGTATATATTAGCCACGTTACTGTGACTTATCATATATATATATATATATATATATATATATATATATATATATATATATATATATATATATACAAGTAAGGGATCAGAGATGGAAGAGAAGGGAGATAAAGAGAGTGGATGAAAAGGTAAGAGAGAGAGAGGGGATATGGAGTGTGGAGGCGACCCGGGAACAGCCGGGTATCCCATCTAGTTATGTGTATGATGAGATAATAATACCATGATATAGTACAGATGAAGGAGTCCCATACACGTCATTCTTAGCCATTAATTCATATACTTTGTATTATTTAATTTCAGATATTGAATACGCATGTTAATTTCTATCAACTTTCACAGGTGTGTCTCTTGTCAAGTTACAACTAATTACGTGAGTTTATTCATGCGATTATATTAATTACGTTGATTTGTCAGGGCATTATCCAAGACAGGTCTGCTTATTATCCTAACCAAGTCTGGTCAACATCCCAGCCAAGTCTGGTCAGGAATTCCGTCTACCATATCAAATCGTTAGCCGTTTAATGCTATTTTTCAGAAAACTGAGAACGTACAACTATGTCAATGCTCCCCAATCATTTTTGTTAACGTAATTCCCTAATTGGGGGATTAAGTCTGTGTGAGAATTTAAACATTATATATGTGAATTTTTCTGGTTAACCTTTTCGGAAACATGAAGCTGGTAATTCCAGGCAATTACTTTTTTTTCTATTTGTGTGTGCCTGTGTGAAGCGTTGCAATTGAGAGATTAGCAGTTCGAATTTGAAAGCAGGAGTTCAGTATGTCAAATACTACGGTGACAGGGGAAATGATAAAAAAAAAATTTACTTCTTCCAGTTAAAGCTCTTGGTTTAATCTAAAAAGCGCTCTCTAAAGTAAGGGTCTGAATTTACCTTGAAAATGTAGTGCTCTGAATTTTGTTCATAAAAGTAAGGGGTTTAAATTATTTTTCAGAAGCATAACTCTGAAATCATATTTTTTTTTCAGTTCTAAGCAGAGATGTAATATACGTAATATTTTGTTATGTAAGTAACTTATTTTTGAAAAATAGTTGTGATGCCGAAAAGCCATTTGCATATATGACAGAATTCTTTTTTTTTTTGAGAGAGAGAGAGAGAGAGAGAGAGAGAGAGAGAGAGAGAGAGAGAGAGAGAGAGAGAGAGAGAGAGAGAGAGAGAGAGAGAGAGAGAGAGAGAGAAATGAAGAATTCATGCGAAAACGGCTTCCTTCAGCAACAATGAAAACTTTTGTATCTTATGCTGTAGTCAAGTGGGTGTAAGTTTATTCACTGTGGTAGGAACACAAACGAGTCCTCTTAAAGCTTTCGCGTTAAGAAAAACATTTTGACTTTTACTGTGTGTCAGGATATCCTGGTAAACTATTTTCAGTCTTACAATGAGGCGTTTATAATGGTTGATTGTGTGAATGATTTTAATCATTACTTCAGTTGCACATAGAAAGAGATACAGAGATATATAGCTTATTACAAAGAAATACAGAGGTATGTTTACTTATAGATATAAAGAAATAGAGGTATATAGAAAAATTTAAATTATGAAAAACATAGAAATGGAAGGAGAAAAAGAGACAGAGATCCCGAGGTATAGAAACTGAAGCAGACAAATTAAAATTATTCCCATGGTAATCATGGAAGGGAGAAAGGGGGTGGGGGAAGATTACCTCTCACTCTTCCCTTCTCTCCACCCTTTCCTCTACGCCTCTCTCCCATCTCGAACCCCCTCCTCCTCCTCTTCCTCCTCTTACCCCTTCTCCATACCGTCTCTTCATCCCATCTTTACCAACTTAACCCAGTGGTACCGTCAACTTTCAGCGTCACACGTAGACAGGAAACTATTAAAACTTTGGTTGCAAACTTTCCGTCACCTCAGCCGCGTTCCTGTGTCGCTCTCTGCCACTCCGTTTCCACTCTCCCCAAGACACTTAAATGCATAGGCTTTGCCTGTCCATCCGAGGAAAGATAAAGGACAGAAAACCTTGCATTAAAAATGTTAGGGAATTGTGGAATGAATTTGAGGCGACTTTAATTCCGAACATATCTAACTACTTTACAGGATGTTCTGAACGGTTATTTTTTGTTCATTTCTGGGCATTGTGAACACCTTGTTAACTATGTTTTTGTTATGAAGGTTTATGTGATGTTGTTGATATTCGTTCAAATAATTATTGAATAGTTTTTGAACGGTTTTGACTACATTTCTTTTTTTTTTTGGCAACGACTTTGTAGTTACTTTCACTTTCACGTAGTTACTTTCAGAGATTATGACTGACATGGCTTAATGGAGCTGTTAGTGAAGTAAATAATTGCACCTGGCCAGGTACATGTGATCAAAGGTTCGGTCATTAAATGTGTACAGTCAACGCTAGCACGGTGCCTGGTCCAGGTGTTTGACTCACCTGTGCTTGAGTCACCTGTGCTTGAGTCACCTGTGTTTGAGTTACCTGTGCTTGAGTCACCTGTACTTGAGTCACCTGTGCTCGAGTCACCTCGCCCACCTTACAGTACTGCCCAACAACATGCTCGTGTCTGTGTACTCTCGTTGCTCGTACTCAATTGCATCTGCTTGAGGGGACGGATCGTCAGCTCTTGAGCCCAACCTTCGGACTTGACGACTCTCTTTTTAACATATTATGTGTGATTACGTGTACTAATCTTCAGCTCTTGGATCCCGATTCTCAATCTAACATCAATTAGAGTGTGTTCTCTCCTAGTTGTGTTTAAAGGTGCTATATCTTCAGCTTTTGAATCCCACTTGTGTATTTAAATCGAATGGTATGTAAATTTACCTACTTGTCCTCACCTGGATATGCTTACTGGTGCTGAGCTACAGCTCTTGGGTCAAATCTGCCGACTTAATCGATTGTTGTGTTTACTCATCTGACTATACACGCTTATCATGTTTGTGGGGGTTGAACCTCCGCCCGTGGGCCTAGTTTCTTAATGTGGACGAGTCTTCTTTCATAACTTAATTTCGTAATACATTCTATTTATTCTTTCATACTCAATTTATTTTTATTTTTTATTGTATATATTGTGTTTGTGAAACAATAATGTCAATAGTCATTGTTTATCAGTTTCTTACCTTGAGATATCCTGTATCTCAAGATTCTAATCTTCATATCATTAGCTAAGTCTTTCCTCGAAATTCATCCCTTTCAACACTGAAACTAGTGTGATGGCAGTCCCCTAAAATTTCTTTATCAAGTTCTGTTTTGTGTATAACGAGACATGAGTTCGATCCTGGTGCCACAGACTGGTGTTTATCCTCACTAAGATACCAATAGGGTATTCCACTCATATACATTATATATACACTCATATACATTATATATACACTCATATACATTATATATACACTCATATATACACTCATATACATTATATATACACTCATATACATAATATATACACTCATATACATTATATATACACTCATATATACACTCATATACATTATATATACACTCATATACATTATATATACACTCATATACATTATATATACACTCATATATACACTCATATATACACTCATATACATTATATATACACTCATATACATTATATATACACTCATATACATTATATATACACTCATATATACACTCATATACTAGCAGTGACCAAGTTCTCTCAAACATCTCTGTAACTCATATGAGTCTGCAGCATTCCTAACTTTGAATGTTGAGTTTTTTGTTGTTGGTAAAACAACTTAGAAACTTGGATGTCTCACTATTCCTGGACTCAGTGTTTCGTGGGTCATGTCTCTCAGTCTCTTCACATTAGCTCGAGCCTCTCAGATCAAGAACGAATCTTGTTCCATATCTTTCGAACTTTTTCAAATTTCGTTTTCTGCTGGCTCTGATTGGGGGCCCACAAAGATGCAATTTAATACCAGAAAGACTCAGTTGATCAAAGTTTTACAGGCCACGCCAAGATTGGCCAGTTTGGCATGTTTATGTAGTATTCGGCTAACGTTAACCTCAGGTATTAGATTTGGGGTTACGTCTACTCCTAAGGCTTTAAAAGTTCTAATACTGAAGTGCGCGTCTTCTCACGACTTGATCTTACCCTCATAACTTTGCATTTGGTTTTGTTAGGATCAAGCAACCACTTCTGCGACCACATTCGAAGTGAGCGCGGATCCTCTACAGGATATAAAAGTCCGCATCTGTTCTGATTGTTCTCCTTAGTTTTACCATCAGCGGTAGCTGCAGCAGAAGCAGCAGTAGCAGAACCAGCAGCATCAGCAGTCGAAGCAAAAGCAACAACAGCCCACAGAAACAAAAACAACAGTACCAGCAACAGAACCCGAACGAGGTAAAGTAAAGCGCCCTCACACCAGCCTCAGTTTTCCTCCACAACCAAATTGTTTGCTGAAATATTTCCAATTGAAGGGAACACGAAATAATTGAGACTTCATTATCAAAGTATTTGTCGGTAGGCTGAATGTGCTCCGTTAAATAGGATTCGCTGGATTGGATACGAATTCTCGCAGCTGGTTCGCATTACCAACGCAACTCATTATTTTAAGTCTGAATTAAAATGTGATTCAGGTTTGCAAATTTGGGAGATTTGATCAAGATCGGTCAGTGTTTGGCAGGGCGGAGAGTCAGTACGAATGATTTAAACACGATTTCTCTGTCTCTCCTTGTCTCTGTCTCTCCTTCCCTCTGTTTCTCCTTGTCTATGTCTTTGTCTCTTTGTCTGTCTCTCTCATTTTCTCTCTCTGATATCATGTAACTATATTATCATTACCAAAGGCTCAGAATCGTTCATCTGTTAGAGTTAAACTGTATCAAACAATCTTAAATCAATCTACCTAATGTTTCTCACAGCTAATATACATCGCTCTATGTATTAATGGTCGCTGGTAATGGTAAATATATTAATGGTAATATATTTCCAAATATATTTATATGCAATTATCTGAGTTGGCTCTTCAGTTCAGAGTGTTCGTGTAGGTTACTTTAAGTAACTAACTATAACCTCAAGCAGAAGCTGAGATATGTAAAAATAAAATGTGCCGTCTGGTACCATTGACCGCCCTGGACCATTGTCTAAGGGTTTCAATTATTATAGCTAAGACGAGATTAGTTAATGGAGAGAGAGTGAGAGCGTTCTCTAGGGAGAACAAGGAGAATGGGGAGAGTGGCAAAGATTAAGAGCTTAAGCTGAGCTTAGTGAAGTCACAGGTCGCTTCCAGCGTGTCCTGTACGCCAGAGATACGCTTTCACTCTATTTATCTCTGTCTCTCTCTCTCTCTCTGTCTCTCTCTCTCTCTCTCTCTCTCTCTCTCTCTCTCTCTCTCTCTCTCTCTCTCTCTCTCTCTCTCTCTCTCTCTCTCTCTCTCTCTCTCTCTCTCTCTCTCTCTCTCTCTCTCTCTCTCTCTCTCTCTCTCTCTCTCTCTCTCTCTCTCTCTCTCTCTCTCTCTCTCTCTCTCTCTCTCTCTCTCTCTCTGTCTCTCTCTCTCTCTCTCTCTCTCTCTCTCTCTCTCTCTCTCTCTCTCTCTCTCTCTCTCTCTCTCTCTCTCTCTGTCTCTCTCTCTCACACGCATACATACAATGAGATTACATAATAACTTAATTTTCTCTCTATCACATGGTTATTCCCTCACCCTTCCTCCTTCCCTCCCTCCCATCATAACTCCCTCCCATGCACTCTCCCCTTCCCCTCCCATTCCTCCTTTCTTCTCTCCTTGCTGCTCTACCCCTCATCCACCCCCTTCCCTCCCACGCACACAACCGATAATCACATCAAATCAACGAAAGGACTGGACTGTATGTACACTTCGAGTGAGAGTGAGTGTGTTCAGAATGAGTGTGTTCAGAGTGTGTTCAACAGCATCATGAAGGATCATCATATTGATTCACCCCCATCCTGCCCCCCTGAGAATGGCCAGCCTCTCTCGCCACAGTTCTGCTTCAAGCACAATGAAATATTCAGTAAAATACCCGTTACCGCTGCCTCGCTGATAAAGATCCTGGAATTAGCATGTCGAGTGACGAGAGAATTAGAATAAAAATGGAAGACAAAATAATGTATTAACCTTTAGAAATGGTTTGATTTCCGTAAGTGATTTAGATTTTGAGGTTTGTCGTGTGTTTTATTCACATAGTTGTGCTTGCGAAGGTTGAGCTTTGGCTCTGTGGTCCCGATTTTCAATTTGTTATTGTAGCTTTCAACACTCAACTGTTATTCCACACACGCGCGTGTGTGGAATGGTGTATCCGACGATTTGTTGTCACCAATTTGTTCTGGTTGGGTCGAGATTCAGTTGCTGGTCCCCGTCTTTTCATCCGGTGGTTGTCTAATTTCT
>NC_091155.1:19707614-19717614 GCF_040958095.1 Procambarus clarkii
ATTAGAGTGTTGAGTGTGTCTCACTCTAAGACAACACTCAAGTCGTCTTGCCTCACCCTCAACACTGCCGCTGCACCATGACGTGTCTCCCAACATCACTCATGCAGTCATCCGGAGGAGAAAACCTTCACACAAACTGCACTTACCTTAAAGATCAAGTAACAACATTGACTACCAAGTGTTCACATCAAGTAGAACTCTAGCAATATTAAGACAACCATCGAAGTCTGAACTTTCGAAATTAAAAAACCCGGACACCACGAACGTCAGACTCTTAATATTATGCAGCTCAAACACGGAGCCGCTCCTCCCCACCCACTCCAACCTCAATAATACCTGGCTGGTACAAGAGATTAAGGGAGTAATATGCAATAGGAAGACTATTGAAACTGAAGTTCACATCACTGAAGTGAGACAACAGCTGGAGAGACATGATCACAACTTAAAAAATACTCGGTGGAATCGATAAGGCAAAATAAAAGTGGACTTAGTGCCCCCAGGACCAATAAAGAGCGGCTACCTCGGTGTTTGAAGGACCAATAAAAGGGGGGTGTCAGACGCCCCCAGAACCAATGGCAGGGATTTGATATTTACCCGTAATTATATAATGGTATCTTTGTGTCCTGTAATATTGGTAAACAAAAAGGCCTTCAGAAACAAAAGAAAACAAGAACGTACCTTAAGCTGGCAAAGTTGTCCCCCGCGATGAGCTAAAAAAAATCCTTACCTATAATGACAGAAGAGGTAACTATTATCTTCCTAATGAAATTCCTGTATACACATTATAATCATATATCACATATATAACATATGAATGGTCACATCCATAGCCATGTTGGTAAGCATGTGGCGGAGACGTAAGTCACACTTGAGGGTCGAGTTGATACTTACCTTGGCCTGAAGGATGGTTATGCTGGCCGTAGTGGGGTCAGACAAGGAGGGGTCAGCGCTGGCCGTAGTGGGGTCGGACAAGGGGGGGTCAGCGCTGCCCGTAGTGGGGTCGGACAAGGGGGTCAGCGTCAACACTATTCCCGACGTGCTCGCTAACACAAACAAAAAGCTGTGTTTCCAACACTAACGAATCACTCACAATGAACTAAATATCCACTACGAGACGAGAAACACTTCAAGAACTGAGAATACCCAACAAGTACGTCATTTTGCCACAGCAATAAAATCCAATTTCAACCTTTTTTAAAATAAATCGCTAAGCTTTCTAAGTATTACCATTTAGTCACGTTAACATTTAGTAACGGCGTGTCCTGCCTTGGTGTCTTGCGTATTCTTCACAATGCACTTTAAGGATTTGTCTAGACACGAAACTAATAATAATATATACTCGCACCCGTATACGGCAACACTGTAGCTTGCTAGTTGACACACTAGTGGTAACCTGCACATGTTTACACACCACAACATCCAGTCTTCATAACTCGGTGGGACTCAACACTTGGGAAGATTTTTCAGAGTCACTTTAGAGGTTTGTGGCATAGTCATCACAACACAGTCATCACACATGGTCATCACAACACAGTCATCACACATGGTCATCACAACACAGTCATCACAACACAGCCATCACTCGCCACCAATAAATATAATACTGGCATGAACCACCAGACTAGAGGGCCCAGGCCGTCTTCCTTTCGAGTTTCCATTCTGCTAATAAAACCATTTAAAACCAGATGGTGATTCGTCACAGCCAAGCATCGAAACATCGAACGAAACATCGACCAAATCTTACCGCATGTATTCGAATCACATTGCGGTAGGTATTTCGCCCTTTTAACTTAAATACGAATAAATCATCCGGTCCTTGTAAACACTGGTTGACTTCACCTTCCCCAACCCGGGCTACCTGTTGGTGGCGTTTGGGAAGTTATCAAGATATTTTTTATCATTTAAAACAGCGTAACCACAGATAATGTTGGAATGTGTTCTTTTGATTGAATCATAAATCGTTATGTCGTGCCTTTTGTCCTTTGAATGTTAGTGAATAATGTTTCTGCCATACCTAAATTTCCTCAAGTTCGTGCGCTCTACAAAATAGATTGGATTATTAAGGCTAAAATTGTGCAGAACAAATTTTCAATTATTAACAACTGGCTTAACTGAGTATATGCAAAATTACAAGAAAATATAACGGCCTATTTGTTACATGAGAGTAAACGAATTCATCGTCTCGGGTGATTATTTGTAGAGACTAATATAACGCCTGAAATAAGTTTATTATTGAACTATTTGTTCAGGTAATTAACGAACTATGTCTCTTTAGTATTATAATAAGCTGTCTTTACGGAGGATGGGTTGCGTGGATTATGATTGGATCTTCAAATAGATTGTTTACATTGCTGTTATATTGTTGTAATATTAGTACCAATTATATAAGTACTGTTTATTCATTATACATGTCTAGTAGTTATGTACCAATACGAATTTAGTACTGCGAATATCCACATTTTTTATTTAATATTTAGATATATTTTTAGCTAATAAAAGTGAGAAATGGCACCTGAAGCTTTGCTGGCTAGCGACTGAGGGAGACAGTGCGAGAGATTAGAATTAGTCAATTATATGTTATTTTAAATTAATGGAAAAAGTTATTGTTTTAAAATGTGTGATACATATTTGTCATTTATTATTCGGCAAATTTTCACATCTCGTTTCTTAAGTTTCTTTTCTAAATCAAGTCTAGTAATTACCTAAGTGAGTGTTGCCATATATCTGAGCAGTCAGTCTCCTGGAACCCCGCTAACAGCCACCACCACCACCCTCTCTACCTCCCCCCCCCCCCCCCCCCCCGGCCCAACTCACACTTTGGCCCTTTGGCTTTGGATATTTAAAATTTGATATTTAAGAATTTTTTAAATTCTTCCAGGACGCAGATATTGACACCTGAATCCAGAACATGTTTCGGAAAATCCGAAACGTATTTTCGTAGTCTCGGAAAATACGAACTTTAAAGAGAACTAACCTAAGGGTAGTTACAGGGTGAGAGCAACACTCGTGGTGTTGACTGACCACGTTTCACGTTGCTGTTGTTGTTTTAGATTCAACTACTCCGAATAAAATGTTCCAAGCAGCACTGTCTATGGTGAGCCCGTCGTGCGAATCCTTAAATGGAGCCTCACTTCACCCAGCAGTGAATAGGATACCTTGTTGTTAAACGATTTGGCGGATTTATTTGGCGATTTATTCCGGGGAAAATTACTATTAAGAACCTGCCAGAAATGTTATGCGTGCTAGTGGTTTTACAAGAGTGCAAGAACCCTTGTATATATAAATAAAATTAAATAAAGTACATAAGTATATTATAGTATAAAGACTGAAATGTCAACTCCGAGGAAATTGCGGGCTCATATCAGTACTTGTTGATCTACTCTATCGTTTAAACTGTGCCTTATAATACAGTAGCTTCAAATTGTAGCGTTTTGGTCCATTTGTTCCGCAGGTACAAATAAGAACCAATGTACAGAATGTTTCTTACCCTTCCTGTCAGGGCGGGGTACGAAGCCTTGCTTCAGGAATTCTCGAACGCCACCAACAGTGAGTCGCGGGTTGGGTCAACGTGAACTCAACCAGTGTTTACAAGGACCAGCTGAATTATTCGTATTTAAGTTAAAAGGGAGAAATACCTACTGCAATGTTATTCGAATACATGCGGTAAGATAAGCATTTGGTCGATGTTTTGTTCGATGTTTCGATGCTTGGCTGTGACGAATCACCACCTGGTTTTAAATGGGTTTATTAGCAGACTGGAAACTCGAAAGGAAGACGGCCTGGGCCCTCTAGTCCGGCGGGTCACTCCAGTGTTAATTTATTGGTGGCGAGTGATGGCTGTGTTGTGATGACTGTGTTGTGATGACTGCGTTGTGATGACTGTGTTGTGATGACTATGTTGTGATGACTGTGTTGTGATGACTGTGTTGTGATGACTGTGTTGTGATCACTATGATACAAACCTCTAAAGTGACTCTGAAAAATCTTCCCAAGTGTTGAGTCCCACCGAGTTATGAAGACTGGATGTTGTGGTGTGTAAACATGTGCAGGTTACCACTAGTGTGTCAACTAGCAAGCTACAGTGTTGCCGTATACGGGTGCGAGTATATATATTATTAGTTTCGTGTCTAGACAAATCCTTAAAGTGCATTGTGAAGAATACGCAAGACACCAAGGCAGGACACGCCGCTACTAAATGTTAACGTGACTAAATGTTAATTAGAAAATTTAGTGATTTACTGGAAATAAAAGGTTGAAATTGGCTTTTATTGCTGTGGCAAAATGACGTACTTGTTGGGTATTCTCAGTTCTTGAAGTGTTTCTCGTCTCGTAGTGGATATTTAGTTCATTGTGAGTGATTCGTTAGTGTTGGAAACACAGCTTTTTGTTTGTGTTAGCGAGCACGTCGGGGGTAGTGTTGACCCTGACCCCTTTGTCTGACCCCACTACGGGCAGCGCTGACCCCTCCTTGTCTGACCCCCACTACGGAACAGCGTAACCTTCCTTCAGGTGAAGGTCAGTATCACCTCAACTATTACTGTGCTTCTCCGCCTCAGCAAACGAACATGGAGATGCATAAAAATGTGATCATTTATATATGTGGTATATGCTTGTAATGTGTATATAGGAATGTTAATACGCAGATTAAAAATTAATTTTCCTGTCATTACAGGTAAGGCTTTTTTAGCTCATCGCGGGGGACAACAGCACCAGCTTAAGGTATGTTCCTGTTTTCTTTTGTTTCCGACGGACTCTTTTTCCAGCAAAATATTACGGGACACGAAATACCATAATATTTAAATACGGGGAAATATCAAATCCCTGTCATTGGGCCTGGGGGCGTCGAGGCCCCCCTTTTACTGGTCCTGGGGGCGTCAAGGCCCCCCTTTTTACTTGTTCTGGGGGCGTCAAGGCCCCCCCTTTTACTGGTCCTGGGGGCGTCAAGGCCCCCCTTTTACTGATCCTGGGGGCGTCGATGCCCCCCTTTTACTGGTCCTGGGGGCGTCGTGGCCCCCCTTTTACTGATCCTGGGGGCGTCGAGGCCCCCCTTTTACTGGTCCTGGGGGCGTCGTGGCCCCCCTTTTACTGATCCTGGGGGCGTCGAGGCCCCCCTTTTACTGATCCTGGGGGCGTCGAGGCCCCCCTTTTACTGGTCCTGGAGGCGTCGTGGCCCCCCTTTTACTGATCCTGGGGGCGTCGAGGCCCCCCTTTTACTGATCCTGGGGACCCCGAACCTCCCCCCACCCTTTTACGGATCCAGGGCGCACCGAACCTCCCCCACCCTTTTACGGATCCTGGGGGGCGCCGGTAAATGTCGGAAACAACGAACTACGAACTACGCCCAGCGCTAACCCCCTTGTCTGACCCCACTACGGGCACCACAACCATCCTTCAGGCGAAGGTAAGTATCACCTCGACCCTCAAGTATGACCTTCGTCTCCACCTCTTACCAACATGGAGATGGATGTGACCATTCATACGTTATATATGTGGTATATGATTATAATGTCTATACAGGACATTCAATAGGCACATTAATAATTACTTTTTCTGTCATTACAGGTAAGGTTAATTTTAGCTCATCCCGGGGCACAACTCCACCTGTTTCAGGTACGTTCCTGTTTCCTTTTGTTTCTGAATTTGTGATTTTGTTTTCAACAAAGTATTACAGAAATAGGAAGGTATCATAATATAATTTATTGGTAAATATCAAATCCCTGTCATTGGGCGTTGGGAACCTGACGCCCCCATTTTATTGGTCCCGGGGGCGCCCAGGCCCCCTCTTTTATTGGTCCAGGGGGTGCCAAATCCCCCCCTTTAGTAGTCCTTGGCGCCGAGACCCCCCTTCCCCCCTCTTCGTCTATTGGTCTTTGGAGCGCCGAGGTCCCCTTTTCTTCTTTTCCTAGGGGGTCCCCGAATCACCCCCTTTTACTGGTCCTGGGGGCCCCAACCCACTACATGTTAGCGAACACGTTGGGGAGTAGTGTTGACGCTGACCCCCTTGTTTGACCCCACTACGGCCAGCGCTGACCCCCCCTTGTTTGACCCCACTACGGCCAGCGCTGACCCCCCCTTGTTTGACCCCACTACGGCCAGCGCTGACCCCCCCTTGTTTGACCCCACTACGGCCAGCGCTGACCCCCCCTTGTTTGACCCCACTACGGCCAGCGCTGACCCCCCCCTTGTTTGACCCCACTACGGCCAGCGCTGACCCCCCCTTGTCTGACCCCACTACGGCCAGCGCTGACTCTCCCTTGTTTGACCCCACTACGGCCAGCGCTGACCCCCCCTTGTCTGACCCCACTACGGCCAGCGCTGACCCCCCCTTGTCTGACCCCACTACGGCCAGCGCTGACCCCCCCTTGTCTGACCCCACTACGGCCAGCGCTGACCCCCCCTTGTCTGACCCCACTACGGCCAGCGCTGACCCCCCCTTGTCTGACCCCACTACGGACACCATAACCATCCTTCAGGCTAAGGTAAGTATCACTTCGACCCTCAAGTGTGACCTACGTCTCCGCCACTTGCACACCAACATGGAGATGGATGTGACTATTCAAATGTTACATATGTGGTATATGATTATAATGTGTATACAGGAAATTCAAAAGGCAAAATAATCATTATTTTTTCTGACATTACAGGTAAGGATTTTTTTTAGCTCATCGCGGGGGACAACTTTGACAGCTTAAGGTACGTTCTTGTTTTATTTTGTTTCCTAAGGATTTTTTCTCAATAAAATATTACAGGACACAAAGATACCATTATATAATTATGGGTAAATATCAAATCCCTGTCATTGGTTCTGGGGGCGTCTGGCACCTCCCTTTTATTGGTCCTTCAAACCCCCTCTTTATTGGTCCTGGGGACACTAAGTGCACTTTTATTTTGCCTTATCGATTCCATCGAGTATTTTTTAAGTTGTGATCATGTCTCTTCAGCTGTTGTCTTACTTGAGTACACGTGAACTTCAGCTTCAATAGTCTTCCCATATATGTTACTAATTCTCTTGTACCAGTCAGGTATTATTGGGGCTGGAGTGGGTGGGGAGGAGCGGCTCCGTGCTTGAGCTGCATAATATTAAGAGTCTGACGTTCGTGGTGTCCGGGTTTTTTAATTTCGAAAGTTCAGACCTCGATGGTTGTCCTAATATTGATGGAGTTCTACTTGATGTGAACACTTGGTAGTCAATGTTGGTTACTTGGTCTTTAAGGTAAGTGCAGTTAGTGTGAAGGTTTTCTCCTCCGGATGACTGCATGAGTGATGTTGGGAGACACGTCATGGTGCAGCGGCAGTGTTGAGGGTGAGGCAAGACGACTTGAGTGTTGTCTTAGAGTGAGACACACTCACCACTCGAATACTTCGTCTTTGAGTTACAGAACTCAAAATATCTCATACCATTTGTTCTGAAATTCTTTATTGTAGAGCAATACCAGATATTGTGATGGAGAATGTGTCCTAATTTCTTTATATAAAACATCGTTATCTCGTGCTTTCTTTCGTTTGAGTGTCAGTGATTGTTCTTGCAATTGATGATGATTGATTGTTGCCGCCAGGAGGCGGCTAGTTTATTGTGCACCTCATACTCATCCTGTGAGCGGTAGCGCAAAAAAATGGATTACAGAGGGCACAAAAGGTCTTTATCAGACCTCAACGGTGGTGATTGCATCAACTATTTCTTCTATCCTTCATACCTTCTAATTATAATATATATGTATATTATAAATATATATCATAATATATCAGAGTATAATATATCAGAGGGAATAATATATCAGAGACTCTTAACTGCCTGAACTAAAGGGCAATCAGTCCTAATCGTCGAAAGCTTTGCACCTGCACTTGAAATGGGCAATGAGGATTCATGAATATCTTAAGATGGTTATCTTATCAAGTGTCGTTACATGCAACCAACAAAGTGTTCAGACGAGGATATCAATGCGACCACTCGACAGATAAATTATGACAAGTATTATATTTCAGCTGCTTACTTACCTTACTTACTTACTTACTTACTTACTGCTTACTTAAAGCTACTTACCAAAAAGCTTTCATAAAGTCTTAAAATTATAATATGGGTACAAATGCAAATGAGTTAATAAAATATATATATATGGTCAGAAAATATTAAAAAAATCGGGAATTTATGGACATTTTTCCTATTATCTAATAACATTAACCGAATTTGGTAGATCATTAGGAATTAGTCTTGCGACCTTTGTTTGATCATGGGGTAATTACGCGGATCAACTGCATCCGGTCATTATCCTTGAGTTTCTGTCTGGAGTATTTTGTAATAAATGAAATCATCAAAGTCGGATCGGAAATTATTCCTAGCTTGGCCCCTTAATTGCAATATAGCACTTGCATTAAAGCCAGCTCTAACGTGGCATCTGATTGATGATTGATGAAGATTAAGCCACCCAAAAGGTGGCACGGGCATGAGTAGCCCGTAAGTGGTGGCCCTTTTGAGCCATATACTGTGGAGGTCTGTGGAGGTGCGACTGCACCCTGTGTGACGGGAGATGTCTCCCGTGAACGTGGCATCTGATTGGCTTTACATTCTTTAGATTGTGAAGCCACTCACATTCTTCACAATGTTAAAATAGCTTTAGTAATGACTCTTTAAGGTTAATATTAGTGACAAAATAAAATATTCATCTATTCCTAGATTTTCATAAAAATGCTACTATTAACGGGCGTGTTCTATTACAGTCTTTGGACTCTCATATTATTAACGATAAAGCTAGCAATAAAATAATCTCACATACTAATAACAATAAAGTTAGCAGCAAGATAAAACCCTCATACTGTTAACAATAATGTTAGCATGTTGGTAATCCCTCATACCAGAAACATTAAAATTAGAAGCAATATACATCACCATACCAGAAACAATAAAATTACCTCCAAGGTAAACTCTCATACTTGCAAGAATAAGGTTAGCAGCACAGCATGGTAAATAAATCCTCATAATAAAATAAATTAAATTAAAAGCCTAGTAATCCCCCCTTATACATACAGCAATATGTATAGGGGGGATTACTAGGAGGGGATTTATAGCAGCAAAATAAACCCCTAATACCACTAGCAATAAAGCAAACAGCAAAGGCAACGTGGAGATGATCATTACACAAACGCTTCAGTATGCTCAATGTTTTCATGCATACAAATGTACAGGGGAGTAATGAATTGCTCCCTAAAGTACCGCCTGAGAACATTTCTCACTTTTCTGTCGATGCCGAACACACAGGAAGGAGGAGGAGGACCTGGATATTGCTGTTCCAGGTCACAGGACCTCCCGACCTGGCTATAATCAGTCCTGGAGTTGGACTCATAGGACCCTCTTCACTGTGTATTCATTTATCTGGCGAGGTTCTCATAGGGACTGCATTTGCAAGGTGTTTTTGAGTCTGAAGTAGGATTCATAAAACCACCCGGGGTGGGTATCCTAGATCTTGGAGCCGGATTCAAAGGATTATACTTCCGACTTGGTGCCTTGTTTTGATAATTCTTTCCTTCTTTTTAAAGGATTATGAGAGTCCTAACTTAGTGACTCCACATACAAGTTCTCCTAGTTCCGGATCTAAGAGAAACTTGACGCTGCCTGTTCTATCATAGCGGATCCATCAGACAGGGTATCGTAGCTCCGAATGGAGGACTTGTAAACTTAGAATCGATAGCCGTGATGTGGGTATCCTTGCTTCAGCAGGAGGACTCATGAATGACCAGAAATCAAACTTTGCCTAGCCTAATCTAACTTAAACTAACCTAAACTAAATTAGCTTTACCTGGATTCAATTCATCTAACCTAAACAACCTAACCTAGACTACTGAAGATGCAGTACAGTAATGGCTAGTACTAAATAAAGGAGCTAATATCTAGTCAAAGTCCTTAGATTTACTGCTTGTCGAAATAACCGAATAGGTTTAGAGTTTTGTGAATGAAGCCAAATGCAGAAGATATCATTTAAGATTGCATGTGGTGTGTAGACACGAG
>NC_091155.1:19722614-19725114 GCF_040958095.1 Procambarus clarkii
AATATTTTTGCCGGGTTTCTCCACAAATTCGAGCATAAATTAATACAATTTTGTTAGGGGGAATTTGGTTGTTTTTTTATACATAAATTTATACATGTAATTGTGCTTTCTTGCAGCCTCACGCCAACTCTTAGACACATATACGTATACATAAACGCATAAATAAATACATTCATATATACATACTTGTAAACATACTTGCTTTTTAATAATCTTTGATCATATTGAAAGTCATTTTCTGACGAAAATTTCATGAAAATTTTAATAAGTGTATCGAATAATTCGTTATTTCTGGTGCTACCCTGAACCTCATCGTCATTTCATGCTTCATGTTCACAATGTCCTTAATAAATCTCTGTAATTAAGACACAATCCATCCATGTTGTTGATCATATCCTTAACGAGCTGTATTAGGATCTTGTCTGCAGACGAGGAGTCACAATAACGTGGCTGAAATATGTTGACCAGACCACACACTAGAAAGTGAAGAGATGACGACGTTTCGGTCCGTCCTGGACCATTCTCAAAGTCGATTGTGGTCTGTTACTTATACCAGATATGGCCTTATATGTCTGTTCTCTCGGGTTCAATATTTCGCATTAGAGTTGGAAGGGTTAATATTATTTGCAGGTTTTAAGTTTATGTACTGTCTTAACCACCCCCATAGAGGCTAGTTTTGATGGTTCTGAAGGTTCTTGTTCTTATTGAGAGAGAGGGAGAGTGTATGTAGGAAGATTTCCTTCAATACATATAGCAACAACATACGCAATCTCCATTACTAACACCCTACTAACTAGCCGAAACAATGCTTCTGCGTGTATAGAGCCTTGACATGTTTGTTTACAGACCAATTTGTCTTGTTATCATCACAAACACACTGCTGGTTTGGCAATTTGCAGTGACCTGTAATGGAACCTCAGCTGTTGCGTTTATTTACTCTGACCAGGTAGTTAGCGAGGCCTTGATATAGTGGCTAGTGGTTATTGCTACCACGATAATGTTACTGTTAGGAGTAGATATGTATATATTTTGTAAATGATTTCTGTTTTACTGAGTTGGAATTATGTCTATGTGCGTTGGAAATTTAATTTTGCTTCTTGTATCTTTCCTTTTTCTTGTGCTTTTCTCTATCTGTTGTTAGCTATTGTTGATTTGATTTTCTTATGTGGCTGTTTGTGTGATTGAGTGTGATTGTGCGTGTGTGTGTTTTGCTGGAAAATATACATGAAATTTGTAGTTTCATGTGTATGAAATATACATAAAATGTTTATTTTCAAGTGTATGAAATACACATGAAATACATGTGTATTTTCCCACACACTCTTCTTATCAAGCACATCTTACACTCTTTCCCTGCAAACTAGCATCCACCGCTCCCCCCTCTTTCACACACACACCCCCCCCCCACCCCAAGCACCCCCCTCCCTTCCCAGACTCCATCGCCTTCCGTTCATTTCATCTTCCAGAAACTCAGAATTAGTTTACCATTGTGAGAATTCACTGTTCGAGAATCGTTCTGTGAACGGGTTTAGTTCTGAATTTTCTGTAGATATGTTGGTGTTAACTGAAACATGTTATCTTTCTGTGAATATGTTTGTGTTATCTTGGTCCCTTTTCATCGCCGTACACATTCTCTGCTACAGACAATTATTAATATATCCACTTGCGAGGTCTGGCACTCTTATATAATGAATGGTTATCTTGAAAGTGTTTGCTATTTAGTAAATGTTAATTATAATAAAAATATTAGAATTATTATATTATTAAATTATTATATTGAAATATATATTTTTCCAGAGTAGGTGACAGGAATCCTGTTGGATAATTCGAGATCCACTTAGACACATGATGCTTTCCACAACAGTTGCCTAACTCCAAGATATATATATTTTTAGGTAGATATAAACAGAGCCATCAGGCAAAGAAAACGTTTCTCAAACGCTACTCCAAACGTTAGACTCCTACTTTGAGAGTCTAACGCGGGTCCTCTTGAATGAGACGCCACTGACCCACAGAACCCCTCTCAGTTACACTAGTGGTCAACGAAATCAGTAGTTAACCAGTGGGAAACAATCAACCAGAGTGAGGCCGGCTAGTTAGCTCAACCATGAAACAGACATCAGTCAGCCATAGTCATCCATTCATTCCACAGTCATCCATTCATTCCACAGTCATCCATTCATTCCATCTCCATCTTAGCTCCCTCGGCACCGATCCCCTTCACTCTACTGGGTGAGGGGAAGTACCGGGTGAGATGGGGAAGTACAAGGTAAGGGAAGTAGACAAATGTGGGACGTTGGGGGGGGGGGAGAAGGGGACAGACCAAACGATGGGGGCGGTGATTCGATAAAGATCCGGACAAACTGAAGCTCCCTTTGTTGCCTTCGGATTCATTTCGACTCGCTGGCCGCAGTAAATAAGAGACCCGAAGCTTCGCTCAATTGAACCCTCCCTCTTTCTCTCTCTCTCTCTCTCTGTCACTCCCTCCTTTCATCTTTCA
>NC_091155.1:19732614-19740114 GCF_040958095.1 Procambarus clarkii
TGTGTGTGTGTGTGTGTGTGTGTGTGTGTGTGTGTGTGTGTGTGTGTGTGTGTGTGTGTGTGTGTGTGTGTGTGTACTCACCTATTTGTGCCTGCATGATTGAGCTCTAGTATTTGGACCCAGCTTTTCTAACCGTTGGTTGTCTAATGTAGTGACTCCTGGCTTGTTTCTCTATCATACCTGCTTTTAAAGTTATGAATGGCGTTAACCTCTTCAACCTGCACCTTTCGGTCATTCCATTTACTCACTACCCCCTAAGTTAAAGAAAAACTTTCCAGCATCTCAGGGACACATCTGAGTCTCAAGCTTCCATCCGTGCCCCCTTGTTCTATTGTTATTCATTGTAAACATTTTCTTTCTTTCCACCTTTTTAATCCCTCTAAGTATTTTATACGTCTGTGTCATGTCTCCCCTTTCCCTCCTGCTTTCTAACGTCTTCAGGTTTAGTTCCTTCAGTGTGTCTTCGTATCCTCAACCCTCGCATCTCTGGGACGAGTCTCGTTGCAAACTTCTGTACCTTTTCGAGCTTCCTTATGTGTTTTTTAAGATGGGGCCTCCACGTTGGGGGCGACATACCCTAAGACTGGCCTCACATACGCGGTATACAGTGATCTAAAAGCCTTCTTATTCAAGTTTCTGAAGGATGTTTTGGCTTTTGCCACTAGTAAAGTGTGTGGTACCTTTGGAACCATTTCAAAGTATCCTCAGTGTTGATGGATTCCTTTTCCATTTATTCATTCTCGTACCTAAATGAATTTCAGGTGTGTTGAGAGGTTTAGAAAGTCCTTCTACGCTAAACGTGCAGTTATAAATTTTATTTGTTTATTTATATATTCAAGAGTTCTTGCATTCTTGTACAGCCACTAGTACGCATAGCGTTTTGAGCAATTCCTTAATCCTAATTTTTCCCGGAATATGACTCCCCAAATTCAACAACCAGGTACCCATTCACTGCTGGGTGAATAGAGGCGTACAGTTAAGGATTGGTGCCCAGTAAATCCTCCCCGGCCAGGATACGAACCCAGGCCAAAGCGCTCGCGGAACACCAGGAGAGTGTGTTCCCTCAGCTGCTAATGTCCCAGTGGCTAACCTAACGTGTTAAATACTGCTCTGCATGGTAAAGGTATCGAGTGTTGATCAACCAATGAAAAAATCCTAAACGTTCAGAGTACTGCTTAATAAACCAATAGAAATTTCGTGTTCGTCATTAACACTCTCAACACACATGTTCTCTGTCTGTTAAAAACTAGTGTTTTTCTCTCGATTGATAAAAAACGTGTGTATAAATATAACAGCAATATTTGATAGTTTGGAAAATAAAAAGCTTCTCATATTCCATGTTACTTGTTGGTCTCGTATTATCTGTCCTCGGTGTTAAATCATGGCCTGTTTAGTGGGGTGGGTGTGGGAGGGCCCAGTGGGTGCTTGGCTTGGGGTGTTGAAGGGGAAGTGGGAATTTAGTAAGTATTTTTACTGAATTCAGTAAATTTTTGGGTGTGCGTTTAGATATTGGGAGAAAGGGGGGTTTAGTGACTGCTTGACTTGGGTAACTCTGTGAGTGCTTGAGAGTGGGTGTATGAGTGTTGTAATGAGTGTTTCAGAGGGGGTGTAGTGGTGGCTCAGTGAGTGCTTTCATTGGGGTGTAGAGGTATTTTAGTGAGTGCAAGAGTAGGGGGTGCTAGTGAATGTTTGTTTGGGGTATGAATGGCTCTCAGTAACTGCATGGGTGAGGGTGTATGGATGATACTGTGGATGAATGGGGGTTATAACTTCAGGGAAATGGATGAGTGTTGTGACGATCTTGTAGAATGAATACCCATACGTGAAAACAAAACGATATCGAGAGGATTAGAAGTGAAGAATGGAAAGGGTGACACCCACACCAAAAGAGATTCCGTTCCGTTATCCAACAGATGGAAGAGAACGGAGTATAGTCAACGAATTCATAATAATATATTACTTGCTGGAGTGAAGGGCTTCGTAGGTAGAAAAGAGAGATAGAGAGTAAGAGAGCGAGAGAAATAGAGATAGTTATAAAAAATAGAGAGAAAGACAGAGTGAGCAAGATAGAGAGTGAGACAGATATAGCAAGAGTGGCTAGAGAGGAAGGAGTGAGAGAGAGAGGAAGTAGAGAGAAGGAGACCAGGTGACCCTCAGACGGATAAGTTGTTGGTCTTCAGGTCACGCCTGTCCACTCGTTTAGCACCAGGGGACAGGACCCGGTCACTCTCATATTGATTCTCTCGCTCCTTATCCTGCCTCCAGGATGGTGTCCCCCCACACCTCCTTGCTGACCGTGATGCTGCATCTCTTGTGGCATGGGCATTTTCTTTCTCTCACAACAACTATCACTCCATCACTACCCACACACACATCATCATCATCCTACCACTACCCACACACACATCATCATCATCCTACCACTACCCACACACACAACTATCACCCCCTCCACTACCCACACACACACACAATAACCATCACCCCCACCACTACCCACACACACACAACAACCATCACCCCCACCACTACCCACACACACATCTATCACCCCCACCACTACCCACACACACAGCAAACATCACCCCACCACTACCCACACACACACAACAATCACCCCACCACTACCCTCACACACAACTATCACCCCACCACTACCCACAAACACAACTATCACCCCACCACTACCCACACACACACCAACCATCACCCCCACCACTACCCACACACACAACAACAATCACCCCCACCACTACCCACACACACACAACTATCACCTCCCACCACTATCACACACAACTATCACCCCCACCACCACACACACACACACACAACTATCACCCCCACCACTACCCACACACACACAACAACCATCACCCCCACCACTACCCACACACACACACCAACAATCACCCCCACCACTACCCACACACACAACAACAATCACCCCCACCACTACCCACACACACACAACAATCACCCCACCACTACCCTCACACACAACCATCACCCCCACCACTACCCACACACACACACACCAACCATCACCCCCACCACTACCCAGACACACACACACCAACCATCACCCCACCACTACCCACACACACACACCAACCATCACCCCCACCACTACCCACACACACACAACAATCACCCCACCACTACCCACACACACAACTATCACCCCCCACCACTACCCACACACACAACAACAATCACCCCCACCACTACCCACACACACAACAACAATCACCCCTACATTATACTACCACCAAACCAAACACAACACAATGAAAAATGTCTAGAAAAAATAACATGATGGGAGGATTTAGAATCAAGTGTTTTAATTCCATGATGACAGTGACACAAAGAACGGATCTGGAGCTTTAATGGATTAAAAAAAATGCAAATTATAAACAGCCTGGAATTTATTTTAACGCTTAAATCTGTGTTTTAAAACAACACAAATTTGTTTTGCAAAGTTTTTGTAGCGAGTCCAGATTTTCAATGAAATAAATTGTCCTCTTTGTTGGGTCTTTAATGCCTGAAGTATGCCGCATGCTTGGATATTAATGCTTGGATAATGATGCTTGGAGATTGATGCTTGGATAGTAATGCTTGGAGATTGATGCTTGGATAGTGATGCTTGGAGATTGATGCTTGGATAATGATGCTTGGAGATTGATGCTTGGATAGTGATGCTTGGAGATTGATGCTTGGATAGTGATGCTTGGAGATTGATGCTTGGATAGTGATGCTTGGAGATTGATGCTTGGATAGTGATGCTTGGAGATTGATGCTTGGATAGTGATGCTTGGAGATTGATGCTTGGATAGTGATGCTTGGATAATGATGCTTGGATACTGATGCTTGGATACTGATGCTTGCCCCCAGGAAAGACCTGAGGGCAAATAATGCTTTGGAAACAAGATTGTTGATTGATGGAACAGTATTCCCGGGTAATATAATAGAGGCAAGATCACTTGATTGTTTCTAGCGTAGTCTTGGCCTATATATGAATGTGTTTGGGTTGATACAAGCTTGAGGTTAAATAGGGTCAATAGGCCTTCTTCAGTTTCCTTGATTGTACTTTATCTTACTTTGAAAGAGGTTTAAAAAGCGCAACATAAGGCACAATATATATATATATATATATATATATATATATATATATATATATATATATATATATATATATATATATATATATATATATATATATATATATTACTTTGATAAACCAAGGTTAGGAGACGTCATTTACGTGGCCATCTACGAAACCTCTGCATCTTTTCTAAACTATGTCGGATTTGTTGACATTTATTAAACATTTTACGATTTTCTAAACGTAACTCAAGGTTATTATTATTGTAAATAACCTCGTAGTGCTTCGGAGCTCATTAACTTTGTAGTAAATTAAACGAATCTCCTTTGATTGAGAAAAGATTTACAGGGTTTCGCAAGTGATTGGGAAGAGGCTTGATGAATCCTGGCCGAGGTCTCAAGTCTGAGTAAAAGGGAGTCTAATCTTCTGTCTCCAGAGTGCGAGATGAAGAGTTCGTTCCTCTCTGCTTGCTGAACCTACCTCATGTAGATACACTCACCAGCGGTGGCAGGATACACTCAAGGGATATGGCAGGATACACTCACGAGCTGTGGCAGGTGATAGGTAACCTCGTCTCATGGGTTTTCAGAGGGTAACCTCTGAAAACTCTGACCTCTGAGAGGTCAGAGTTCTTGGCCTCGTACCTCCGGGCTTCATGAGACAGCCGCTGGAGGTCAGTGCCGGGTGACCTCAGGGATTCTGAGACAGTGCAGATGACAGGAAATCCAGTAACATTCTCTGATATAAAATACCATACTTACCTGAGATTTTACTTCTCTGCCAATATATTTATATTTAATTTTCAATGAACTATAGAGTTGGCTGATTTTGTGACTTCTCTGCAACGCATTTTATTGGATTTACACAGCTGCTACGGGCTGCTTCCTATGAGTGTGTAACAAAAAAGGAGGCCTGGTTGAGGACCGAGCCGCGAGGACGCTAAACCCTGAAATCATCTCAAGATAACCTCAAGATAACCCTACATCTCTTTGAGGCCCAATTAAGATTGTGTCGTTCCCAAGATACGGGGTTTGAGACCCCGTATCTTGGGATACGTATATTGCGTATCTTTGTGTTGGTAGGTAGGATTCGATGGTAGTTGAAACCAAATGAGTGGCGTCGTTTATTTAATATCTCAATATTCACCCCTTTCCATCTCTGCCAAACCGAATGGACGATCCCATGTCTGTTGTTAAGGCGATCTCCACTACTCGTCTGAGGAACCAGGCTGCGTGTGGCAGCAGTTAGGGACGAGAGCCACAACCGGTGTTGACTAGGAAACAACCCAGGGAGGTGCATGTAGTGTGACAGGGAAGCTCGGCCAGCTCATCAAATGGTTATCTTGTCTTGCTATCCAATTGTCCTTCGGTGTTTCTGATATCTGTAGTCAATAACCGCACCACGTAGCTCTGCGTACCGTCACTCTAAACCACGTGTCACACTGCTCCACACCGCTTCTTGTCACGTAACGTCACGTAACGTCACGTAACGTCACGTATCGAATTATCACAGGCTTCCTGTGGGGTACCTAGCATGTCACTCTGGGTCATGGGGCAGATGGAACGCGCTGGATGATAGTATTTTCACTATAGTCTCTATCTATATATTCCCAGCATAAGATTGTGATTATTTAACTAAATGCTTAATTTATCTTTGTCTTTCTGATCTCTGTCAGTCTGTCTGGCTCTCTGTCTCTCGTTCTGCCACTGTCTGACTGTCTCTCTCTGTCTCTGTCTCTCTCTCTCTCTCTCTCTCTCTCTCTCTCTCTCTCTCTCTCTCTCTCTCTCTCTCTCTCTCTCTCTCTCTCTCTCTCTCTCTCTCTCTCTCTCTCCCCCGTCAGCTTCGGATTGTACACATCAAAATGTAATGAAACTGGTGTGTAGTTTATACAATGTTGCTCTTGGCTACGTGTGAGGCATGTCGTGTGTTGGTGACGGTAAACCTTTCTCCAGCAGTGACAGGCTGTGGTGGTTGTGGTGGTGGCAGTAGTGTTGGAGATAGTAGTAGTTGTTGTGGTTATGGCGGGTTGAGAGAGTTGGGTGGGTGGTTTGATGCGTTGACAGAATCAATCCCGGGAGAGAGAAACGTTGTGTATGGAGAGATATTAGTAAAGGTAGATTTACCATTTTGGAGAAATAGAAAGAGATGGATGAACAAACAAAAGAAAGAGGATAAGAATATGTTTTTGAATGTATCAATGTAAAATACAACTCGAAACAAGGGGAAATAACTTGGTTAAGTTTGGATTTAGGAGTGACTTATATATAAATGGCCTAATATATATATATATATATATATATATATATATATATATATATATATATATATATATATATATATATATATATATATATATATATATATATACATATATATATATATATATATATATATATGTATATATATATATATATATATATATATATATATATATATATATATATATATATACATATATATATATATATATATATATATATATATATATATATATATATATATATATATATATATATACATATATATATATATATATAGGTACAGCAAAACAGTTTAAGAGATTATATTCGATCAGGTCATTTTCCTTTCCTTAGATAAATCCTCAATAGGATTTGGTGCACAGTAATCCTCTTATTGAGATTTCATTATAAATAAATGTATTAAAATTGGATTCGCAAGGTTTATTATATTACCTATTTTCCATAAGCATGATTTTGTAATTTGTAATCAAGCTTGTTAAGTAATTTTTATATTCAAAATGGTCTTACAATTGGTTGTAAAACCATTAACCACTATTTGAACTACCATCATCCCTACCACCACCACCATAAGAGCCACCACCAATACCACAATTACTACAACAACTTACAACCACCACCATTAACATCAGCACTATCAATAACACCATTACTAATACTCCTACTGTCATTATCACTACAACCACTCGACCAACACTACCACAACCACCACCACCACCACCACTCACAATCGACAACCATAACCTACCACAGACCACAGCACTAACAACAGCGTATTCAACCGGCTTTAAATTAATTGTTTCAGTCCCATGAGAAAATCCAAACTTTTGCCAAAAGTTACCGAGAATGAATTGATTTTTTTGTGGCTTTTATTTCTAGAAGAATTTGAGAAGTCTGTTCCTTGTCTTGTCCCTCCTCCTGCTGGAAGATAAGGTGTGTGTGTGTGTGTGTGTGTGTGTGTGTGTGTGTGTGTGTGTGTGTGTGTGTGTTAGCTGCGCCATCTTAATTTAAGCCGCGTAATGCGTACATTTTTCTTCCTGTATTTTTATTTCAGTCATTTATTGTTCTGTATTGTCACCAAAATCTTTGTTATACATATATATATATAGTGTGAGTTTAGATGCTTTTATATACAAT